>NW_027186645.1:12242461-12276842 GCF_028583685.1 Petaurus breviceps papuanus | reverse complement strand
TCTCTCTCTCTCTCTCTCTCTCTCTCTCTCTCTCTCTCTCCTCCCATGACTTCCATGACATGTCTCTCTCTAATCTATATCCTCATCACAAAACAAAAATATTCCCTTAGAGTTCCAGTCCCACAATCCCAAATACCCACTAAATAACACAAAGTACATGAATTACCCTAGTCATCATCTCAAACTCAATGTCTCTAACAATGAACTCTCAAGATTCTTTCCTACTTATTTCTTCTCTATTTCTGTTGATGCCATGACTATCTTCTCAGACACCCAGATTCCTAACCTAGGAATTATTTTTGATATTTCCTTTCATTTATCCACAATATTTTAACAGTTGTCATGTTCTCTAAATCATACCTCTACCATCTCTCACAATAATTATTAGTATTTTTCTATTTCCACTGAAAAAGCCTTGGTTCAGACTCATGTATTTTCCCCTAGTCTATTTTAATAGTTATCTAACTGCTTTCCAGTATATCCTCTCTCTGATTCATTCTTTACACACCTAACCAATTAATCTTCCTAAAGTCAGACTCTCAATCACATCATCCCTCTACTTGAAAACTTCTAGTAACTCTCAATTATTTACCAAATCAAATATGTATTTCTGATCTGCAAAGTCAAGACCCTACACAATCTAATATCCCTTTATAGTTTTATCTCAAACTACACCCCTTGATTCCAACCAAACTGTACTACTCTCTGTTGTATCATGCTTGTCCTGTCCATTTATATATATTTTTCTCCCTGTCTATGTATCTGAAATGAAGCCCCATCCTACCACTGATCTCCATATTTTGGATGTCCTTCTATATTTCAGACTTCAATTTGAGTCATTCTTCAATAAAATCTCCTCTGACACCTAACCTGATAACCTTAGTGTTCTCACATTTCTCATAAACATTTGCTTGGTCTTCTTCTCATTGATCTTTTTCTTCATTCTTTCATAAATTATTAGCATATATGCCTTATTCTCCTTTTGGATTGTAAGCTCCTTGAGGGTAGGGTATTTATAATACCTATCTTTATAATCTTATCATCTAGCATAGTGCCTTGCATATGATAACCACTTTAAAATGTTTGTTGGTGGGGCAGCTATGTGGTACAGTGAATAGAGCACTGGCCCTGGAATCAGGAGGACCTGAGTTCAAATCCAGCCTCAGACATTTAACACTTACTAGTCATGTGACCTTGGGCAAGTCACTTAACCCCAATAGCCCTGCCTTCCCCCCTCCAAAAACCAAAAAAAAATGTTGAATTCATATTTTATTCCATTTTAAGACATGAATTTACAATTAATTTGACTTAGAGTATTTAGGGAAATTAACACGCAAACGGGGGCGCATTAACTGATTTAAAGATGATTAATTACTATTTTTTTCTTGTAAAGGGGTAAGTGAACCTGGTCCAACATAAAGCATACTATGTCTTTCTGCAGGCACACATGCAATTTTTAGCATACACACATGCAATTTATCTTCAAACCTGAACACTAATACACACATCTTTGTTTTTTTTTTTACATCAGTTACCACACTAGTGGGCAAGTTCCTCTGGCAAAATAGTATTATGTCAAAGCTAAGTGTTTTTGTCTAATCTAAGATGATTTCTTCCTTGACAGGGAAGCTAGTTGGCAAATATTAAGCCCAATGTTCCTGGGATCCCAGATATTTGTACTGCCCAGGCTTTCTATAATCCCATACCTATTATCTCCCTTCATTTTCTTTTCTTTTCTTTTTTTTTCACTTTTTGGAGGGCAGTTGGGATTAAGTGACTTGCCCAAAGTCACCAGCTACTTTTTTTGTGTTAAGTATCTGAGGTCGAATTTGATCAGGCCCTGGAGAGCCGGTGCTCTATTCACTGTGCCACCTAGCCACGCCTTCTCCCTTCATTTTCTACTAACTTACTGAACTTCAAAAAGTATTTTTAAAAAAAGCATCAATTCCATTACTAATCTTAACTTTATTCTAATAAAAATTCTAGTTCAAAGAAATAAGTTGTCTATTCTTACAGAGTTATTCCCAAAATCTTTTCTAATTATTATTTTCTCTGGCAGCTGGTTTACCATCAATCTTTATTTCTTCTTCTTAACCTTACAAACACTGATTGGTGTTTGGTCTTTCCACTGCTAAAAATAGTTAACCTTGTATCTAGTCTTTTGTTCATTGGACACACTGCTTTTTTTTCCTGCCTGTTGAACTTTTTTCCTTCGAGGCCTAGCTCAGGCCTGCCTCTATGAAATCTTCCTGATTTCTCCAAATAAAAATGATCTTTTCTCCCTCAGATTTTCCATTGCCATTTTCTTGGATCTCTCTTGGGTAACAGTGTATCTTTCTTCCATCAAATCATAAGGCCTTTGAGGTTAGAGTCCATCCTTCCATGCTCAATACTTAGCTACATAGTTATTTAAACATAGTAGTTTATGGTCTCAACCTTTTTTTATGACATCAGGCCCTTTGAAACTGGTGAAACTGCAGACCCCTTCTTAATTTTTTTTAATTCATAAAATAAAATACAAAAGATTGAAATCATTATCAAAATATTAAGGACAAGCTCATGGCCCTCTAGTTAAGAATTCTTATAGTAGGTAATTAATAAAATATTTGTTGAATCAGTTGGATTAAGTAAACTGATGTTCCTATTATAAATCACTCAAAGATCCCCAAAGAATCTTCTGAATCATCCAAAAAAATAAAGACTTGAAATAATTCATAGAATCATAAAGCTAAAAGAAAACAGAGACCAATTAGTTCTATACTTCTACTTTACTGAGGAAGAAACTGAAGTCCAGGGGAACTCAATGACCACCCAAAATTACTCAACCTAGCCAGGGGTGAAATTCCATATACATTTTAGTGAAATCCATTCTATTCTGTTAAAGGACATAGGAGGCTGGAGATAGAAGATAAGAGACAAGTGTTAAGAGATAGTAGATAGGAAATAGGGACTAGATTTGTGATTGCACTGATTTAAGAAGTCCCAGGTGAAGAAACTCCTTCTATCAATATAAAACAGCATCTTCTCTGCACCTTATGGTCCTAAAGAGTTGCCAAGAACAGTGAGAGGATAAACGTCTTAAATAAGATCACAAAGTCCACATGGGTCAGAGGGTCATTCATATAAATTATATGTGGTAATTCTAGCACAATAGCTTGTACAGAGTAAACACTTAATGAATATTTGCTGAAATGAACATGCAATTGAAAAGGATACCCCATTCCCGGAGAGTGTGTCATTTAGACTACAAACCCCATGAGGACAAGAAGCACAGAAAATATAATAGATTAAGTGACAAAGAAACTCTACCTGCTTCAAAATTCTGCTCTTAGTCAGACGTGGCTCTACACATCCCAGTTTTGACAATGGCAATTGTCACAAGTTATCAGCAAAGAGGAATAAAATGCACAGATCAAGAATCTTTTCTTTTTTAAGAGCCTGACTCCCATTGGCAAACATCCCAGGGGAAAGAGCATGAGGAGTTCATAGGCACATCCTATGCATGCCTTCTCTCTCCTATGATTAAATTTCCAGAAGTATTTTTTCAGAGGAGTGAAGAGAGAATTAGGATACTTCTATTCCTCACTTTCATTCAATGATTAACTTATGGTCCTAACATAAAACTATGTCACAGAGGTGAAGTGGACCATGGCCCGACTAATCTGTTCATTTCAGTCACCTTCATAATCAATACCAGTTGTGACCAGGAAATTAATCATGTGGCCATCTACATCAATCATCCAGATGGCCGGAATAAATGTTCTCTTCATCTTTTGCATATAGACATCCTGTCTTTGTGCCGTTTTTCACGTATTTTGCTACTATTCATTGCCAAAGACAGAGATTTTCCTCTGTAAGAAATAACTCAGGATCCTGTAGACCAATCTAATGTTTCCTAAATTCTGGCATTGTAAGAAGGAACCGACATCTGAACACATGAAAATGTGTATGTCTCCCCACTCTGACAGTCCTGTCACCCCAGCTCAAGGAAAGATATAATAGGGAAAAAAGAGAGCTAGACTAGGAGTAAGAAGGCCTTCATTCTGGTCCTGGCTGTAACAATTATAAACTATGTAACATTGAGCAATCTTTTCTAGGCCTCATTTTCCTCATCTGTAAAATGGGGAAAGTGTTTCAGATGACAGGCCCAATCTACCTTTCAAGGATGTTGTCAGAATTAAATGAAATATTTTTAAACTGGTGCACATTATGCAAATAGAAGGGTTTTTTTGTTTTTTTGTTTTGAGACAGATTTGCGATTTTATTGAGGACCAGCAACTCTTGTATTTCATAGCCTTAGAGAGCTACTGAGACAGTTAATAAGCATCAGAGACAAGACTTGAAACTAGTTTTTCCTCACTCCAAGGTGAGCCACTATGCTACTGTGCCTTATATGATACAAATGGAAACTGTTACACAAAGTATTGGTATATTAATCTAGTCTTTTTGCTTTATGAAAGGAAGCTATTTCATCCATTGGAAGAATCCCTTGCTACTCCCTGAGAAAAAAGCAACCAGTTTTGATTTGCAGAACTGTCTTGTTTCCTCCTTAACAGTTTCTTCGTGTCCATTATCCTGTCAGTTCATAAATTTTCCTCATGTTTCATTCCTGATATATTGAATTGTGTGATAATGAAAAGTGTGTTATTCTGAAAGCAGCCAATCTACCATACCTCCATATATTTCGTTTATGTCCTCAAAAAATGGATAAGTTCTAGTAAACAAATCCTCTGCTCTGTGTGTGTGTGTAGTTGTATAGGTAAATATGTGTGTTCTATAAAAAAAAATGAGGGAAATAATGAGTAAAATTTAGTTTTAAAATGTGGTAATTATTTTAAACATTGTGAAAGAATAAAATAAAAGGTTTCTTAATGACTTCATCATGTTTTCAGGTAAGTTAAATGTTATTTTTCAATTATGTGATTAGAATAAAGAATCTAGTTATAATGTAGGTAGTCCATCATTACATTTAAGAACTGGAGTTAACATTGTGCTTTGGCCAAAATGACATAAAAATAATCTTCTAATGCATTAAAAATTGCTGAAAATTCATCTATAATTAATACTTAATGATGCAAAATTGAATGCATTCATTATATTCTCATAAATTACAGTATATTATGTGTAAATTACCCATTTTGTTATTTTTTTTAAAAAACACCTAGTCTTGCTTTTTTAGTTTAGTAAGTAACTACTGCATAAGTATGTAAAAATAAACAAGTTAAATGGCATGGAACTAGGAATAAGCATTTTTTGGCCTAAAGAATTCATTTCCAAATAAAATAAATCCCTCAAATGGAAGCACCACAGTGACTCATACTAGACACAGCAGTGGTGTTTAATATATTTTCTGAAGCCCTACATCATATTGTCATGTGAATTTTGATAGCCAATCCTATGAGTATGACAAGGGTAAGTCTTCACCTTCAATCAGAGCAGTGTCAAGGGGCATTCACAAAGATCATGGTGAAGGAGGCACAAAGCATTAATGTGAAGTGGGACTGCTTGCCATAAGTGCTAACTCTCCCATCTCAGACCCCCACAACAATATCGTCATTTAGTTATATACAGAACACCTTTCAAGTGGACTGGGTTTTAATATGATACTTGTAATGCTTTGAAAATAATCCCTTTAGAAAAATATAAGGATTATAAAGTTATATGTTCAATTCTAACACTTAAATATTCTCCAAAAAAAAAAAAATGTGCCTCTGCCATGGTTAAAGTTGGCCAAGGAAAAATTTGACGTTTCTTGAAGGGAGGAACTGACTTTTTATGTCTTTGTATCCCTATAGCCTGCACAGTGCCTTTGTGTTATTGAAAGAAAACAATGAAGATACCGAGTAGCCAGAAATGGGAATGGCAAAGATTGCCTACAAACTTTTTAGAAATGTAGTCATTATCTTTGCCCCCAAATCCATTCCTCTGCCTAGCTTTCTTATTTCTTTCAAGGGCACCACCATCCTTCCATATCACACATGTTCAAAATTTGAATGTTATCCTTACTCTTTCCTTTCCCTCACCTCCTCTCCCCTACAACCAATTAGTTCTTAGCAATTCAACCTCCATGCTATTTTTCTTTTATTCTTTCTTTTCCCTCCACTGTAATAAGAATGTAAATTTTAAAGATCTTCCCTGCCCCTAGGCTAATGTGCACCTGAAGCCTGGGGTGGGAGGCTTGTTTTTCAGTAGATACTTCTTGATTGGCCAGTGAGTCAATATGGTTGTTACATTCTCTGAGCCAGGAGAAGGCTATATAAGCCCTGATGTGTAGCTTTGTTTTGGGACTCACTTTGAGAAATGTTCTGTGATTTGATCTGAATTCTGGGAAGCCGTTGTTGATAGTCCCCCAGCTTTGAAAAACCCCGAATGTGGAAACCCAGATGTTGACTGGGTATGGATGTAATGGTTGGACAGTTTGGAAATCTGTCTACTTGATGTTTCTGTCTTGATAATTATGCCTGTATACTTTGAGGTTCGGGGTGCTGACCTTTTCTCCTGAACAAGGTAAACGATATATGTCTGACTGATTAAAGTAAGCTTGTTAACCCATTTTGAGTTGCTTTCCTTTAACAAAGCAGATCCAAGAACCTGTGGTAGCAGCAAACCCTGAGGACGTGCTTGGGGTGCTTGCTGCTACATCCACTAACATAGACACTGCTCTAAGTTCAAGTCCTCACCAACTCTCACCTAGAATAATAGCACAGCCTCCCAGATTAAGTTACCTGTTCCCAGTCTGTCCACCCTCCAGTCCATATGTCTGACAAATTCATCTTCTGAAAACAGATCTAATCCCTATTCAAGGAGTTCCAGTGGCTCCCTATTGCTTTAGGATAAAACGCAATTCCTGTTTGATATCTAAATCTCTTCACAACTTGAATCCAGCATACCTTTCAAGGCTTAGTGTATTTACTCCCCTTTATTCAATGGTCTTTGCATGGCTGACTAATAGTTTTCCCCAAGTCGAATTCTATCTCCTTCCTCCAAACCTTTGCATAGTTATTCCATTGCTGAATGAAATCCTTTACTTATTCCTCTTAGAAACCATAACTTCCTTCAAAAGTCACCTCAACCAGAGCCTCCTAGATGAGGCGTTTCCTCACTCTTCCCTTGATCGTGCTGTGCCCCATTGAAATTATTATGTATTTTTATATGAGTATATACCCAAGTGCATATACATATACATTGACACATATACAAACATACATACATATTCATGATTCTTTGTTCTAATGATACTGTTGACTGTTCTACAAATGAGTCACTTTATCTCTCTGCTCATAGCATTCTTTCTGATTGTCCTCCACACCTGGAACACTCTCCCTCCTCCACTCCAAATATTGACCTCCCTGGCTCCCTTTAAGTCCTAGCTAACATCCCACCTTCCACGGGAAGCCTTTCCTAAACCCTCTTAATCCCAGGACTTTCATTTTTAATTATTTCCTATTTATCTTGTTTAGCTTGCTTTCTATATATTTTCTAATGTCACCTCCCCCATCAGATTTAAGCTCCTTGAGGTCAGGGTCTGTCTTTTGCCTCTTTTTGTATCCCCAATGCTTAGCACAGTGCCTAGCACATAGTAGGCACTTAACAAATGTTTATTCACACACACACACACACACACACACACACACACACACACAAACTATGTACATTTTCCCTTCTTCCCCCCCAAGAACAATACCTCCCCCCCAGGCCTTGGACTATTTCCTCCCCGTATTCCCAACACCCAACACAATGCCTTATGCTTAGTAGTTAGTGAATAGTAATTCAACTTAATGAAATTACAGATGAGTACATTAGGGCACAGAGAGGGGAAAATACTTCACAATCACATAAATCCAGTGTTCTTTCCATTATGTGTCATATTCTCTGTCCCTCTTCTTAGATTTCACTCCTTTTTTCTTTTGTTTTTACTCTCTTCTCCTTCCCCTTTCCGTATTCCCTCAAACCTAAAGAAACTGAGGAAGGTTGGTGTTGATGGTAGAGGGGCACTCTTCTAGTTCCTTTCTTTCACTTAATTTTTATTCCTAGGTTAACTTCACAATATTAAGCAAAAATAAACTTATTAACAGACAATTTATATACATGTACAGAAACACACGTGTATACACACATGCAAAATATGTCATCTCTCATTTTTGTAGCTCTACTAACAAGATACTTGATTTCCTGGATGGTTTTCCCAGTCATGAGGCTCTGTCAAATCAACATCTAAAGAAAAAAAAATTACTCTATCTTAATAAGCATATAAGTGTTTACCGTTGATGAAAATATGGAGAAAAAATAAAATTTTATAATAATGGAATAGATGATCCATACAAACACTCAAGTTCTTTGTTTAGAGGACCAGTTTGCTCATATCTTCAGAGAAGATGAAATAAAAAAGAAAAAAATTACTGTTTTCAAAGTAATAGGATCTCTTCTATGATTTCTATTGTTTGTGGAGAAGCAATTATGCAAATCCCCACTGGACAACATGATGAAAATTTAAAAGAAATTAAATTTTAATTTAAATTTTAATTAGCTGGTTCAAAAAAGAAATTTTATTAGGAAAATAATTCCAAAAATTAGAAATACTACTATAGCATTGAGTTTTATTTTTCTTTATTGGGCACTTGTAAATATAAACTAGGATGATTAAAATTGGTGGGAAGATATTAAAAAGCATTGACCTAACATTTTCATTGGTATAATTATATCAAAAGACTATTGATACAATTAAGATTTAATCAACACTATCCTTGATGACCTCTAAGATTCCTTCTAGCTCTAACTATACAATCCTCTAATCCTAAATTGTTCACCTAGGATACTTTTCAGGATTATAGCAGAGGTCTTGTGTAAAGTCCAAACATAAAAAAAGAACTCCTTATGGACAGGTTTTGTAAATGGTCCTGTTAACAAATGACATTGCTCCTATTGCATCAAATACCAGAATACTACAAATATTTTTCATTGAAATTTATAGAAATGCTAAAAATGACTGGTCTAACTATCTAATTGGTAAAAATAAAGTGGATAAAAAAACTCAACTAAACAGATCATCCTTTAAGTAAGTCCTTCACAGAAAATGATACTACCAAAGACAATGAAGTAATAGCATACAACTTTGCAGCAAGTTTCTTTGATAAAGGTTTCATTTCTAAAATGTACAGGGAACTAAGTCAAATTTATAAAAATAAGAGCCATTCCCCAATTGATAAATGGTCAAAGGATATGAACAGGCACTTTTCAAAAGAACTCAAAGCTATACAGTCATATGAAAAAATGCTCTAAATTACTATTGATTAGACCAAGGCAAAGTAAAACAACTCTGAGGTACCACTTTGCACCTATCAGAAATGACACATACTGGTAGGGATGAGGGAAAATAGCTACATTAATTAACTGTTGGTGGAGTTGTGAACTTGTCCAGTCATTCTGAATAACAGTTTGGAATTATGCCCAAAGGGCTATAAAACTGTTCATACCCTTTGTCCCAACAATACCAATACTAAGTCTACACCCCATAGAGATCAAAGGAAGAGAAAAGGGGCAGCTAGCCATGTGACTTTGGGCAAGTCATTTAACCCCAATTGCCCTACCTTCCCCCTTCCAAAAAGCCAAAAAAAAAAAAAAGAGGAAAATTACCTTTGTGTACTAAAATATTTATAGCAGGTATTTTTGTGGTGGTAAAGAATTGAATATTGAGGGGATGCTCATCAATTGGGGAATGGTCAAGAAGTTGTAGCATATAATTGCAATGGAGTACTACTGTGCTATAAGAAATGATGAGGGGAGTAGTTTCAGAAAAAAAACATGGCAAGATTTATATGTACTTATACAAAGTGAAGTAAGAACTGAGAAATTATTTTGCACAGTAACAGCAGTATTGTAATAATGATCATCTGTGAAAGACTTGACTACTCTGATCAATGCAATGGTGCAATACAATTCCAATTTCATGGTGGAAAAAAATGCTATCCACCTCCAGAGAGAGAACTGATCAACTCTCAGTACAAATTTAAGTATAATTTTCTCCCTTTCTGATTTTTTTGGCTTTTTTTGGTGATATAGCTAATGTGGAAATAGATTTTGAATGATTTCACATGTATAATTGATATCATATTGTCTTATCAATGGGTAGGGTAAGACTGGGAGGGAGGGAGAAAATCTGGAACTCAAAATTTAAAAATAAAAGAATGTTTAAAATAAATAAATAATAATTTAAAAATAAATGCTTTTTTATATTACATCTTCCATATGAATTGTGTATTCCCTCTCTTCCAGATGCATCTCAAGTACCATTATCTACATGAAATCTTTCCTGGCTTCCAGATGTTAGTCCTCTTCCCTCCCAAACTACCTTGTATTTAATGCCTTCGTATTTATTTGTATTTGTTCTCTTACATAAAATCTGTATATCCTTTTTCTTTTCTATTTCTAGTGCTTTATTTAAAAATTAAACATTGCAATGTAGCAGAAAGAACACAGAAGAACTGGCTTTTAATCCCAATGCTGCAACTAAAATTTTTGACCGTGGGCAAAAACACTTAACTGTTTTGGATCTTTATTCTGTCATCTATAAAATAAGGAATCAGACAAGTTGATTCCAACTTTGATTCTTCAAAGATTGTGATGTTCCAAGATTTGTAATCTTACAGTATAACCAGGAAACTGTCAAAAAAAAAAGTCTCTGAAACAAACTGCAGCTTGGAATCATCAAAAGCACTGTACATTCTCCCAAATAAAATTCAGTTTATATTCTGCCTCCTATTCAATTCTGGGTCCAAATCATCATTAGTTTTCTGTGTCTTTTCCAAACATACATATTGTATAATAATGCAATGGACTAGTCTTTCAAGTGCATGTCACAGTGTAAGCAATAGTCATTGTTTTATTCTTTAGTTTTCCCTATATGGACTGTTAGGGTAATTTCTCTTGATTAATCATGGCTTTCATTGAAGGTTCCCTGTAATGTTTTGGAGTTTAATGCAAAAAAAAAAAAACCATAATATCATCCACAAATTAGAACTCTCTGGAGGTCTTACCACTTAGAGAGAATCTTTCCTCTATCTGGTCCTTACATAAGATTTCCTCCATGATAGTGGTGACCTGTGACATGCACATATCTCTTTTTAGCTCTCATTTGATATTTAATAATAATTAGAAATTCAATAAAGAGTTATCTTTGTGGTTCCAATTGTCAAGGAATTTTTGATGATCTTAACATATGCAGGAGAGGTTATTGGTGAAGAGCTGTATTTTGTTCTTCTAAGTCAAATGTCAGCTGGTCACGACATTTATTATGTGCCAGGCACTGGGAATACAAATACAAATAAAAAGAAAGACAGTGGCTACCCTCAAGGATCTCACATTCTAACGGGGACAGAAGAAGCTAAAGGAGGCAGGGAGTGACTACAGGGAGTCAAAGAAGTCCTAAGTGCAGCTTGAAGAATGAAAGATGGCTAGACTGGGTGCCCTCCCTAAATGAAGCTTCTGGGAGGAGTTGTCCAATCAGAGGAAGAGGTTGCAAGGGTAAAGAGGTTGCACACTTTCAAAGTGTGGATTTCAGGGCTGGGATGAGCTTTAGAATGAAGACTTGGGACATGATAAAGAAAGTCCTGAGTGCAGCCATTTAGGAAATTGGAAGTATGTTCCTTCTGAAACATTCTTCATTCAGATATACTTTTGAAACTGAAGCTTCAATTATTGGCTCCTTCTTCTTCCCTCAGGCATCTCCTCAGCTCTTAGTTTTCCTGTATAACATATACATATTTCTTGCTTCACCCTTAAGAAGATAGGCTCCTTGAGAAAAGGAATTGTTCCATTATTTGTATCCTGCACCTAGCGCAGTATCTGGCACATAGTAGGCACTTAATAAATGCCTGCTGATGGATGGATGGATGCTAACTCTTTTGAGTCTCTAAATACAGGCCAATAAGTGGTAGCAGGTGCCAGAGTCCAAACAAGTACCTTGCCCCGATGGTTTGTTTTAAAAACCACATTAAATATGGCTGAGATCCCCATGTGGGCCATTCAAAATGCATCTACACCACTGTCAGAGCCATTTTTTCTCCTTAGTTAGCATCCTGGCCCTGCCCTCCACTTACACCATGTTCCTCTAAGAACGACACGCCTTCTCACTATCCTTTGTATTCTGCCAACCTTAGGAACCCTCTGGGATGGTTGTTTCAAAGATATCCTAAAACTGTGCATTGGGTTCCAGGTTTGGGGTCAGGAAGTTGTTCAGTCATTCAGTTATGTCTGACTCCTCTTGACCCTGTATGGGGTTTTCTTGGCAAAGAGACTGGAGTGGTTTGTCATTTCTCCAGTGGATTAAGGTAAACAGAGGTTAAGTGACTTGCCCAAGGTCACACAATTTGAGATCATCTGAGGTTGGATTTGAACTCAGGTGTTCCTGACTTCGGACCCAGTGCTCTGTCTACTAAGCCACCTAGCTGCCTCTAGAATCAGGAAGACCTGTGTTCAAATTCTCATTATTGAACCTCTACAAGCCTCAGGTAATTCCTAAGAACTTATCTACTAAGTCACAAAAAGATTAAAAAAAAAAAAGGAATCCCCCATATAGAGGAAATCACAAATGGCCTAATAACAATATTGGTTTGCTCACTGGCTGTATGGTACAATTTATAGGGCATGACAATAACTGTAGAACTGAAGAATGTGTTGATCACAAATAGTTAAACTTTGCCAGGGAAGGACCATAAATATTTATTTTATAACTTAGGTTTTGTGAATGTGTTTGATAAACAAATATGATAGTAAGATCAACATAGCATGAATCAAAAGGTATTTACATGACAGATTGTTATGGTCTATTGTGTCAAATCTCTGATTTATAAGGAGTGGCAAGATATGGATGTACACAATAAACCAGAGCTTTCACTGCCTGAAAAGTATATAAACTACTCACCTAATTTGTACTGGAGAAGTTTATATGCTCCTTCCATTATAGCTAGTTTACTTGTCAGCATCTGCTTGATAGGTTTTTAGTGTCCTTGCAATATTCGTTTTAAAAATTAATATTCTCAGATTAAAATTTGAGCATCTGGTAAATAATCTGTATGGTGAAAAATTACTTTTTTAAATGAGAACATTTTCAAAGAGGGTAATGGCTATGGAACATTTTAATAATTTGTCATAAACAATCAGTACTGGAGAGAAACCTAGTCTTTAAGTGTCTTATTTCTCAGAGCAAATTGTTTCTTTGCAGCAGACAGTTAGTTGCTTCAAAAATGCTTTTTATAATGAAACTTTGTGTTGACAACTACAGAGTACCTATATTATTATTTATTCATTATGTGCTTAATGATAGTAGTTTAAAAAATGAGATAAGATAGTGGATAGAGGTGCCAACCTTGCAGTGAGGGAAGATTTGAGCTAATCTTTTGATGCACAGTACCTATGTGACCATAGGTAAGTCACTTAATTTCTCAGTGGTCTAAGCAGCCCATAAATATTTTATAAATATTATGGAGAATTTGATGTGGGTCTTTTTAATTGTTGTGTAGACCAAATATCAGCTACGCCTTCATACAAAAACACAAGGTGACTTATCAATTCAATCAAGCCAGAGCCTTAGAATTGGAATTAGCAGACTGCTGTCTCAATCTCACCAAATACCTGATCACACTACTCAAGTATCTCCAAATTTCTGACCTTCAGTTTCTTTATCTATAAAAAGAAGCAGTTGGATTAGATGATTTCTTAGGTGTCTTCCAGCTCCAAATTAATTTTCTTATGATATATGTAGGCCCTGACACGTTCAAAGTACACAGAACATAAAACCCTTTTATTTTGACATTATTGGTTATTTTTCCCATTTTCTCATTTAAATTTGCTGTTTTCATTTTTCAGATTACATCCATCTTTTTTATTCCTCATAAACAGTGAATTTTAAGTCAGAAAAAAGTAAATTTCACCACCACTCAGTTGATGACTTTGGAATGCTTTTCATACACCTTTATCTTTAAAATTCGACACATACCTAAGCTTATTTATATAGAACTGCATAGAGTTTAATAACTCTTTATATTTGAAATCTTTTAGCCTCCAACTCAAGGCAGTCAACATTTAACAGCACAAGTGGCCTAAGAGAAGATGTTATATATTATGTGCTTCAGTTAATTCCCAGTCTTAAAGGATTAAAACTTGACATTTCATTCCTTTCTTAATATGAGGGCAAGTTTTTACTTGGCCATGGATGTTTCATTTGTGTGTCTTTTGGGGAAAAAAAAGGTCAGCCTTGGAGTCCAGAAGACTTGTGTCCAAATTCTGCCCTGCTGACGAATAGGCACATAGTAGCTCTTTGATCTATGTCAAGTCACTTGACTCTCATTTAACATGGACGTAGTAATTGCTTACTATGTATCAGCTACTGTGCTAAGCTCTGGAACTACAAATAAAATCAAAAAAGAAAAAAAAGACAGCCCCTGCCCTCAAAGAGCTTACACTCTAATGAAAGAAGACTACATATAAAAGGAAGCCAAAAGGGGTTAGACAGATGAAGATAAAAGATGGCACATGGTAGAGAAGTCAGTCTAGTGAGAAAAGTCACAACCTCTGAGGGCCTTCCAACTCTTGAATACTATAATTTGATGAAAAATCATCCATCTGCATTAGTAGAAGGTAGTTCCTCACCGAGAGACCCCCCCACACACACACACTGAAGAAATCTGCATATTTGTATATATGTGCTTATACACAAATACAACATGAATATATACATATAGGCTTTGTGTGTATGTATATGTTTGTATTCTGTATTTATGTATATGGAAATCCTAAGGACCATTTCCTTACATATGGTCAGAGCATCTAATGAAATCAGTCCAAATTATTAAGAGAACTTTTGGAAATGGCTTAACTGTGATGAACTCAATATTTTACATGTTAAGGATGTTAGTACAATTAAAGTGTAGTGGAGAATTGATGCACACATCCAGAAACTTTAAGCCTCAAAACAAGAAGGTTTGATTTGAACTTGGAGGATTCAAATAATTTGAACTTTGGAGGTTCAAAAGATTTCTTAAATTCTCAACTAATAACAAATGATTATAGATACATTATCTTCACTTTGACTATGTGGAAAACTTCCAAATTAATGAAAAATTGTAAGATACTCAGAGGAAGTATAGTATGGTGGGCCAGCGACCACTTTGGAGTAAGGAAGACAGATTCAAGTCTTGCCTCAAGTTATGCAACCACAGACCACCACTTGACGTCTGAATGCATGTGTCAAGCAATTTGCTGATGTGAATCACTAGAGGAGGATTCCACCCAGGAGTTTTCCTGCACCCAGGAGTGTGCTAATATCAAACTCAAAGGCAGTTGTTAAATCTTTCAATATAAACATTTACACCTCAGAAATCAGCAAAGGCTGCAAACTAAGGTTTGATTAGTTGTTTTGTTGATTGTCTTAGATTTAAGAAAGAAACTGAAAAAAAGTTAATAATGCATATGCTGCATTTTCAGAGTAGGATGTGAATCAGTTGTTAAATATTTACCAACACACCACTCCCTATATCAATGAAATCACAGTCTCAGATCAAGATGATGATGATGCCAATAAGAACTGACTCTACTATAATATAAAGGACTCAATAAAATCTGCCAATTGATAAATAGGCATAGATAGTAGAGTAGAAAAGTAAATGTATAGAATATTTAAAAATCCAAATAAATGAAGCCTCTGTCACTAGCCTTTGAAGAAAGGTTCTACGTTAAAACAAACGTAACAATATCTAGAAAATGCCAGATTGCAAGAGTTCCCAAAGAGGTGAAAATAGCCAACTGATTTTGAGAAAGTCCAGACGCCATCATTCCTGTTAGACTTATCAATAGGAGGCTGACAATAGTATTATTGCTATTTACATATTGGTGCCACACTGGCATGGATTTGCATAATGTATTGTGGCTCTATGCTCTAGAGAGTTGCATTGTAACATATTGGTGCTTAATGAACTCTGAAAAAATTGATTTTCCACAGAGTAAATTAAGGAATGCATTATAGCTGTTAAAGCAATCTTAAGGGAAATCTGAGGCTTCCACTGCAGCACCATGCTTAGTAAGTAATAAATTACATGTTATACTTATTTGCCTTAATTCATGCTAATTTTGCCCAATTAATGTATCACAGTAATTCAGAAGCCTGTCACAGGAGAGCTAATTATTTATTGGATTTTTGTGTTCAGCTCCCTAGGAGTCTACTAGCAAACAAACTTGCGACTGTCTTTCTGTTAGGTCCACAGTGACATTCTTATGTCTTACTGCGGGGGAGTGGAGCTTTTTGTTTCTGTTTGAAGTTATAAAACGAATCTTGATGTACCTAAGCCAAGTTTTTGTTTACCAACTGGTGAAACAGTGGTGACAGCCTGCCATACTATTAGGATGAGAGCTAATACCGTTCCCATCAAACTATTTCCTGTTAAGTGTCTGCACATGACAGAATTCTCATTAAAGAAGAAGGCAACCCTTTTTCTTCTTTGTACATTGCAAGGTGCCTCTTTGGCATGGCTGCATCCACATACCCAAAGGAAATCTGAGAAGTGACACAATTCTTCAGATAGTTTAGAATCCCAAACTCTCACTTCTGCCTTTGTTCACAAAATATTTTAAAGATTTTCCTGTGTTTTTCCTCCTCCTGAACTGATCACTAGATCACTGTCTTCTTTTTTCACTTTGTATGTGTATCCAAAACCAAAAAGTTGTTTTAAATTTTTTTTCTTTTATCACAACTTGTAGGAATCAAAACATAACGGCCAAAAGAAATTGAATGTAATCCACAATAACAATCTATATTAGCTTTGCAAAAATAGGTTTTTTTAAACTGTGGCAGAATGTTAATTCACATCCCCCAAATGAATTATTTATGAGATTAATGTGTGCAATTCATACCTATAAATAATATGGCAGTTGCTAAATAATTTGCACACAGTGATAAGATGCAGACATCAGAGTCAAACAAGAAAAGTCTTACCAGCTGTGGAATATTCGCTATCTGTTAGAATTATGTCAGATACACACATTTACAGAAAGTTGTCGGGAAGGAGAGAGGGAGTGGCAAAAAATAAATAAAAGTATTTGATTTCATACAGTTTCTCTTCCCTGTGAATAGCAAGTAAATGCTTGTCAGGTGATTACCATCTTCTAGCCAAATAAGGAAGAGGTATCATTCTTTAAATCCCTAATGTAAAGTGATGTTTACCAGCAGGTCACATTGTGCATGGGATACAACCTGACAGAAGAAAATGCAGGGGACCAATTGTGTCACAAATGTAAAGAGATTTTCTTTCCCAGTAGATATTGTTTTGAAAAACAAAATGAAACAGAAACAGATGTCTATTCTCCAGTCAGTTGATGCTAATATGTGTTTGCCTATAACCTAATGAGTAGCTGCTTCTTTCAGCAAACTTCTCCAAGCAGTCTAGGGGTTTACACCTTACTATGTGATTACTAGAAAGGAAACTGTCACATGCTATATCATCTCTTTCCTCTTCCCTCTTCATTGTTTTATCATCAATACAAAGGTGGAAAATAAGATTCTATCCTTACCAACTTGGCCCCTTTATATCTAGCATTCTTCTTCTCTTTCTTCTTCTCCTTCCTCTCTTTCTCCTTTTTCTTTAATTACTCTTCAAAAGAAATCAACATGTCTCTTCCTGGTTCATTTCCTTACTGGTACACTAATATTATGAGTGACAGCACCTCTCTGGAAACGGGATTTACTATAGGTCATAACTACCTCAGGCTGAGTTTTTCTAAGCTTTTACAAGCTAAAAAGCCTCCCCACCCAAGTGAATAGCAGACCTCCAAGAAAAATGCAGGTGCAGCAAGACTAGTATGGGTTATTTAATAGGTGTCACCATTCTCACTTGGTCCTGAACCCCAAAACACACCAACATAGTATTATGGTTCGATTGTGCTGCTTCGAGAGTCATTTTTCATGAAAGAAAAAAAAAAAACTCTTGCCTTCTTGTGACTGTCTTTACATCTGCAACTATTTTTTTTTCTTTAACAGAACTGCAACAATCATGTTTCATGAATTGGGAGTGGATTGCAACTTGGACAATTAGAGCTTAATTTCAAATACTGCATGTACTGTAAACTGGGGAATGTTTCCTTTAGACCTAGTTCTAAAGTGCTATTAGGGAGACCCTGGCAGCTATTTGACTTTTAAGGAAATAAATATTTATGTTTTCCCCACCAACTTTTAAGTGCTTGGGCACAGGGATAGGAAGCATTGAACTCTCTGTTTTCTAAATAGCAATATAATTTAGTTCAGGAGTGGGGAACCTGTGGCCTGAAAGCCACAAGTGGCCCTCTAGGTCCTTAGGTGTGGCCCTTTGACTGAATCCAAACTTCACAGAACAAATCTCCTTAATAAAAGGATTTTTTCTGTAAAACTTGGACCCAGTCAAAAGGCCACACCCAAAGGTCGCACCCAAGAACCTAGAAGGCCACACCTGACCTTTCATAGGTTCCCCATTCCTGATTTAGTAGAAAGTAAACTAGGTAGCAGAAGGTCTGGGTTCTAATCCTGGTTCTGGTCCTTGACCTTCTTGTATCAAGTCACTAAACCTCTCTGGAATTGAACAATCTCATCTATTAAATGAAAGAGTAAGACAAAATTATAATAGCTGGGAGAGAGAGAGAGAGAGAGAGACAGAGAGAGACAGGTTTAAGGTCTGCAAAAGCACCTTACATTTTACTCATTTTACCTTCAATTCCTGTGAGGGTAGAACTATTATTATTCCCATTTTACAGAAAAGGAAACTGAGACTGAGGGAGTTTAAGTGACTTTCCCAAGACCAGCTAGTAGGTGTCTGAGGTGATTCAAAAATTTCCATGACTCTAGATGAAGCATTATATTCACTACCAAAATTAATAGAGGACCATGGGATAATGGATCTAGAAGTGATATCACTAAGGTCCCTTCTGAAAGTCTGGGTTCCAAGAGACAACAATACTTCTCATCTCAAGGTCCATAAGCTGTCAGAGTAAAGTAGTGATAACCCACATAGATAGTGTTTTAACATACATCATCTCATTTGAGAATAAGATTTAGCAGGAAAAGAAGACAGGTTGTACTATAGAATCAGGGCATAGTGCCAAGGAAAGGAGAAAAATTCTGACTGGATCTTTCTAAAGCCAAAATTCATTCACCACTTTATTCTCATCCTAGAAATGAAAAGGATAAATCCCATCAGTATTTATCTCATGGTTTTAACTCAGCCTCCCTCCCTCCCAAGCTTCAACTCTTTTTTTTTTAAAAAGCAATTGGGGTTAAGTAACTTGCTCAAGGTTACACAGCCAGTTATTTTGGGGTGTTGTGCTAAGTTTCTGAGCCCGGCTTTGATCCCAGGTCATCCCAACTCTGGGGCCGGTGCTCCTATTCACTGTGCCACCTGGCCGCCCCGAAGCAATTGGGGTTAAGTAACTTGGTCAAGGTTACACGGCCAGATGTTTCTGGGTGGGTGCTAAGTGTCTGAGCCCAGATTCGATTCCAGGTCATCCCAACTCCGGGGCCGGTCATCTTACTCACTGTGCTACCTGGCCGCCCCTCAAGCTTCCCCTCTTAAGCTGCCTCAGGTATTAGGTGACCAACTATCCCATTTTACCAAAATTATTTTTGTTTTTAGGACTTGGACTCAGGGGGGTAACATTGCCCCCATTTTTCATTTTACAAATCTGGTCACTTCATCTTGAATCACATCTTGATCACATCACTACATCTTGAATTGTACTCTACCTCATAGAAAATTACCTTAAAAGCCACTAGTCAAGCATTTTTAAAGCACTGTCTATTGCAAATCGATTTTCAATAGCATTTCCCTTGTATGCAAAGATGAGGCAGGGATAGTTTTACTAGTACTTGATAAATTGATCATTATTAGATGTCTAGCAGTATTAACTGAAAACTTTTGCCTCTCTTACAAAGAGTAAAATATATAGGACTTTTAACCTGCAGGGAACTCTAACAAATGGGGCAGCTAGATGGCACAGTGGATAGAGCAATGGGTCTGGAGTCAGGAAGACCTGAGTTCAAATGGGACATTAGACACTTATTAGCTGTGTGACCCGGACAAGTCACTTGACCTTGTTTGCCTCAGATTTGTCATATATAAAATGAACTAGAAAATGGTCAACTACTCTGTATCTTTGCCAAAAAAAAAAATCCCAGATAGGGTCACTAAGAGTCAGACATGACTTAAAAGCAACTCTTTCAAACATTATTTACCAGACGGTGTCTTGAGTGTGAGGAATCTTATGCTATTGAACCTAAAACTTTCAATAAAATTCTGAAAAGAATGACCTGAGATTTGAAGGCATCTAACTATTCCCTGGCTTTCTTTAAAAAAAGCAATTTTTTTTTGTTTTTGCAAGTTCTAAGTTTCTCTCCTTTATCCCTTCTCCTAATCCTCCTAGAAAGCCATACTATATAACAAAAAGAAAGAAAGGAAAGAAAAGAAAAGAAAAGGAGAGGAGAAGAGAGGGGAGAAAGAATAAAGGAAGGGAGGGAAGGAGAAAGTAAGGTGGGAGGAATCAGTGAAACTAATCAATACATTGAAGAAATCTGAAAATATCTGCAGCATTCCACACCTATAGACCCCCAAATCTGCAAAGAAGTAGGGGAAATTGTGTTCTCATATCTGCTCTATGAGGCCAAGCATGTTCTTTGTAATTTTGCAACATTCAATTTCCATTCTTTTGTGGTAGCTGTCATTCTTTACATTTATATTTTTGTAATCTGGTATATTTTTTCTTGGCTCTGCTTACTTCATTTTCCATCAGTTCAGGTAAATCTTCCCATGCTTCTCAAATTTCATACTATTACTCATTTCTCAAAGCACAGTAATATTGCATTACATTTCTGTTTAGCCATTTCCCCCTTTCCCTAACCTTTGAGTTAGGAAAAGTGCCTTGCCCCCAGTTAACTATAGCAGGCCATAAAACTCTGAATTCCTGTTATCAAACTTTCAGACAACATAATCTCAGAATTCAGATGGCAGATTGGCTCTACTAGAAATTAGGCAGACTCAGGAGGAACTGATGAGGGCTCTAGGAACACCCCCTTGAACTCTGATTAAATTGTCCCATTTGATGAGACATTTGCATGAGGCCATAACCCTTACATTGTGACTGGACCCAAACCTAGGTTACTAGCCTAGCCCTCCATTGTCCATCTACTTCTACTTCCCACACTTAAGGCTATCAAAATATCAATCCACCCTTGAACTGTCCTAGCCCACCATTGTCTGTAGTCTCCAGGTGGCCTCCAGCAACTTCCCACCCTTAATCCCTCATTTACCCCATTAACTCCTCCTGAAGACGCTCCCCAAACTCCTCCTCTAGTACAACTCTATATTCCTCCCACAAACTTCTGTATATAAAACCCCATCTCATACCCTGTGGTGTGAAAGCACCATAGAATTTTCTATCACAGACTTACTCTGTGTCTAACACAAGTGAACTTTTAATAAACTTTACTTTTCTTTAGCTGAGAGAAGACTTGAGTTGAATTCATTCGGCAGGACTCAGCGTGTTGGTATTTTGGGGTCTTGAGCACCTCTAGCCTAAACTTCATGATTTTATGGTGACCTCTTCATTTTTATGGTTACCTGACCAGGACAACCACATTCTCCTTCCTTGCTCAGACCCTATATCATTTAAGATAACTTTGGTTATCTAGGAGTTTGCTTTAAAATAAAAACAATTCCTAGTTTGAAGAAACCTCAAACTGAGGGGTGAATATTGAAGCTGAGCTTTATTTAGATAAGGTCCCAGTAAGAATTGCTTTGGACTAGATCAAGGACAAGGAAACATTTTATTTTCTAAATGTTATTGAGCAACTAATCCATACATATACAAATATATTTATACAGTCACAAACAAAAATTAACTCAAAATTAAAGGTTTTTTTTTTATTTTGAAAGAAATATGGGACACAATTCCAGTAAGCAAAACAAAGAAGTAAAATTAAATTAAGGCAGTAAAGAAAAGAGAATGAGGGAAAATAGATAAATTGAGAGAAAGAGAAGAATGAGAATGGAGAGATAAAGACAGGAACCAATCATCCATCAAACATTTATTAATAAACTACTATGTACTAGGTTCTGTGGAAAGCACTGGTGCCACAAGTTCAAAGAATGAAACAATCCCTACAATAAACCCACATAAAGCACAGCATTTCTATACACTACAAACAAAATCCAGCAGCAATAGATGAAGAAATTCCATTTAAAATAATGGTAGACAATGTATAATGCTTGGGACTCTACCTTTTAAGACAAACTGAGGAACTGTAGGAACACAATTGCAAATACTTTTCACACATAAAAATTGGAAAAATATTAATCACTCATGCATAGGCTAAGCCAATATAATAAAAATGAAAATTCTACCCAAATTAATTTACTTATTCAGTTCCCTATCAATCAAACTACCAAAAATTATTTTTTAGATCTGGAAAAAATAATAAAATTCCTCTGGAAGAACAAAAGGTCAAGAATATTAAGGGAATTAAAAAAAAATAAATGTGATATAAAGTGGTATAACTGTACCAGATCTCAAAATGTATTACAAAGTGGTAATCATCAAAATAATTGGGTACTGGATAAGAGACAGAATGGTGGATCAGTGGAATAGACTAAGTACGCAATACACAGTGGGCAACAACCACGGTAATCTAGTGCTATATAAATGTAAAGATTCTGGCAAGAACTCACTATTTGGCAAAAACTACTGGAAAAACTGGAAAGTGGTTTGGCAGGAACTATGTATAGATCAACATCTCTCAGTGAGTACCAAGATAAGGTCAAAATAGGTATGTGATTTAGACATATTTGGTGATACAATAAGCAAATTAGTGAAGCAATGAATGGTTTAACTGTCAGATCTATGGATAAGGGAAGAATTTATTACCAAACAAGATAAAGAGGTATAAAAGGGAGTTTAAATTGGATAATTTTGATTATGTTAAATTAAAAGGATTTTGCACAAACAAAACCATTGCAGCCAAGATTAGAAGGTGTAGTGCCAACACAATATTTACAGCATCAATGGTGAATATATGTTGGCATAGTGTTCTATCACAAAATATAACAGACTCTCCATACATACAACATAAGCAAAACATTAATTCAGATACCAGAAAACTGAATCCCCAAACCAGAAAGTTGAATCCATAATAGCACCAAAGAAGTAAATACACCATAACACAGCATGGAGTCACACCATCCTTTATCCTTCCCACAAACAAACATTTACTCATAAGCCTAGCTGTCTCCTTGGGTGCATCTTCTCCTCCCTCCAGCTCTAACTGCTCTGACTCCCAGCTTCCTGTTAGCTTTGCTCTATCCTTCAGCAAACTCCTCCCACCACAGGCTCCATGTGATTACATCCAGCCTATTAGGAGGCAGAGAAGATCTTCAAACTGGGTAAAGTCTTCAAATCCCTTAGATTATTAAGAGGCAGGGAACATCTTCAAATTCCTATTACCATTACAGAAGAAAGCAGAATACTGAGGGGAAAGTTTTTCAGCAAGTTTCTCTGATAAACACCTCATTTCTCAAATATATAGAGAACCAAGTCAAATTTATAAGAATATAAATCATTTCCTGATTGATAAATGATCAAATGATACAAACATACAGTTTTCAGATAAAGAAATTAAATCTATTTATGGTCATATAAAAATGTTTTAAATCACTATTGATTAGAGAAATGCAAATTAAAACAACTCTAAGGTAGCATCTCACACCTATCAGATTGGCTGACATGACAGACAAGGAAAATGACAAATGTTGAAGGGAAAATGGGAAAACCAGGACATTAATGCACTATTGATGGAGTTGTGAACTGATTCAACCATTCAAGAGAACAATTTGGAACTATGCCCAAAGGGATATAAAACTGTGCATATCCATTGATCCTGCAATACCACTTTTAGGTCTGTATCCCAAAATGATTTAAAAAAGGAAAATGATATATATGTATAAAAATATTTATAGCAGCTATTTTTGTGATGACACAGAATTGAAAAGTGAAGGAATGCCCATCAATTGGGGAATGGCTAAATAAATTATGGAATATGGTTATAGAAATGATGAGCAGGATTCTTTCAGGGGAAAAAAAAAACTTTAAAGACTTACATGAACTTATGCAAAGTGAAGTGAGCTGAACCAGGAGAACACTGTACACATTAATAGCAATATTATATGATGATCAACTGCGAATGACTTAGCTATTCTCAGCAATTCAAAGATCCAGCACAATTCCAAAGGATAGGTTGAAAAATGCTACCCACCTCCAGAGAAAGAATAGATGGGAATCTGAATACAAATCAAAGCATACTATTTTTTACTTTATTTTTTACATGCTTTTTTTTTGGTCTGTGTTTTCTATCACAACATGAGTAATATGTAAATATATTTTGCACAAATGCACATGTATAACCTATATAAAACTGCTTGCCTTTTCAATGAGATGGAAGGAAAGAGAGGAAGTGAGAGAATTTCAAGTTAAAAATTTTAAAAAGAATGTTAACATTAATTTTTACACATAATTAGACAAATAAAATATTTAGAAAGGGAAAGAAAAAAAAGAACAATCACTACCCTTAACAGTAAAAGGAAAAGCCATAGGAAAAAGTAAGACATTGAAGGAAAAAAAGTCAACATCTTCATTTCTATCCTCTCCTCCCAAAAGAATCTAATTTTATGATTTATCCCTGACATCCCACTAAGGCAATATCAACTTCATCTTTATAATCCACTAACTCAGTTCTAATCTTCCACTGCCAGCCATCATCTCCTGCCGGCCCAAACTCAGCTCCTTTCTATCTAAACTCCCCAGGTGAAGCCTACCACTTCAAACCCCATTCCCTTTTCCCATTCCCAACTACCCAAATGTGACTTTCTACTGGGGCTGTGACCAGAACTTATAAGAGTCTAGTTCGTCTGTTGAATCTCCCAAACTGTTACCTTCCACTGTCCAAAGTAGCCAAGGTCACATTGCCACTGAGACTTTTATCAACCAGGTTCCCCTTTCCCTCATACCCACCAAAGTTCTCTATTTTGTCTAGTTTCTCTTCTTTTCACTCTTTCATTCTTCTCTGGGTTCCACTCTTGACTTTCCAGCCTTTTCACTTTGGCAAGTCACTTCACTCTGCGTCCCCCTTGTCTGATTGGTCAGTCCCTTAAAAAACATCCATTTTAAGGCAAATGCCTAAGCTGGCCATGTTCACTTCCATCACACTCTGGGTTCCCCTCCCAGATTTCTTTACTCCCACCATCACCTTCTTTCCAACTTCCTTTTCTGTGTTGTCTTTCCTTATCAGAATGTAAGCGTCTTGAGGATAGGGACTTTCTTTTTGCATATATCTATATTTGATAGTGCCTGGCACAAAGTAGAGCCTTAATGAATGCTTCTTGACATGACTTGACTCTCTGAAAGTCAGTATATAACTTTATATCAGACTGATGTACCTGAGTGTAGATAAGCCTGCAAAGGAATGTGTTCCTGGAAACATAGAATTGAAACTTTCAGGTAAGTACACAATTGTATTGTTGATCTTTACTGTGGGGAGAAAATGGGGTTCCAACTCATTGATAAAGGCATCATGTTGCAGTGGAAAGGTAGCTGGATCTGGAGTCAGAGGACTTGGGTTCAAATCCTTGCTCTGTGTGACCTTGAGCTAGTTACTTAACCACCCTGGGCCTCAGTTACCTCAACTGTAAACTAAGGATTTTGAACCAGATGACTCTTGGGGTCATTTTCATCTCTAAACCTATGACCCTTTGACACGGTGTTTGATAATGTGTCATAGGCCAAAGGATAATCAACTGGTAGGACAGAGCTTCCCTGCCTCTACTCTAGATAAATGGCAATTCATGACAGTTTGCTCTGGACTTTCAAAGAGATATGTTTATAGTTTCTTAGGTCATTGGGTCAACCAGCAGCTCACATTAATAAGGATGTAGAAGGGAATCTGACCAAATCTGTCCTGTAGCTACCCTTACTGATTATTTCTCATATAGGCTGTAGCCCTCAAAAGTTGCTAAATTTTTATATAATCTTAAAAGAATGGATCACTATGTCTATAGTGAAGAAATACCACAAGGATTAATCTGAACAGAATAAACTTTTCTTCATCATCAACAATACAGATTGCTAGGGGTGGCTAGGTGGCACAGTGAATAGAGAGCACCAGCCCTGGAGTCAGGAGGACCAGAGTTCAAATCCGGCCTCAGACACTTAACACAAAAACTAGCCATGTGACCTTGGGCAAGTCACTTAACCCCAATTGCCCTCCAAAAAGCAAAAAATAAAATAGAGTGTTCATATGGGGTGGCCAGGTAGCACAGTGAGTAAGAGCACCGACCCCAGAGTTGGGATAACCTGGGATCAAATCTGGGCTCAGATACTTAGCACCAAGAAATAACTGGTCATGTAACCTTGAGCAAGTTACTTAACCCCAATTGCTTTGAGAAAACAAAACAAAACAAAACAATACAGATTGCTTCATAAGCTTTTGTTAATATTATCCTAGTGTTTTGTTTTGTTTTTACAAATGGAAAGCTTGCAACTGCCAAGGAATATTTCCTCTGAGCTCCACAAACAAAGGACCCAGACAAATTCCATTATTTGGGATAGACCCCAAAGAATGAACTATGTGATTTCTTATATATGTAACATTTTTCCAAATGTAAAAGCGATAGAAGGACACCCTCAAAGTATCTCTTAAGAACTTTGGAATTGATTGTGTGACATGGGAGATGCTGGCACAGGATTGCTTAGCATGGTGTGCCCTCATTAGAAAAGGTGCTGTGCTCTATGAGCAAAGGAGAATTAAAGTAGCTCATAAGAAACTTGAGATGCACAAATTTGTAGAGTCCACCCCAAATGTTTACATAGACTATGTCTACCAGACCTGTGGTCTGATCAGCCACAGACACACTGTAACTTGACTCTAGCATAGTGATGTCATTTTGCCCTCTTCAAGAACAAAGGAAAGCAATCAAACAAATGTAGAACTGAGAAGGTTTCAGACTTTACCTAAGGCTAAACTATCTAAACTATACCTTGGAGGGGACCATGATCCCAAAGAAGGCTTGTGAGGAATTTGCCCTCAAGTAAAGTTGGAAATCTTGGAACTTGGAGAACTGTCTCAAACCCTTTTGGCAGGTTCTCAAAAGGCAGAATATACATGAATCTCTAAGGAACCATGTCTCCCCTATAGAAGTGAGGCAGACATTTATATAATGTCCCTTAGCTGGTGTCAAACTCTATTAAACCGAGCTAAAGTATGAAGACATCTGGTCAAAGAGGCAACTTTTGATTAACCTGATTTTCCCAATCATTCATTCCATGTTGGCCCCAAGTTGATTGGGCACAGATTGAGAAGTAAGAATGATTTGGCTAACTGAGGAATCTTTTCTTGTTGTCGCTATTTAGCATGACTCTCAAATAGCATCTGATTAGATACCATTGAGACATGACCAGTAAAAAGGGAATGTGGGAAAATCCCCCCTTTTGAGGGGGGAGTATTGCATTCAGGGGTGGGGAACTTGTGACCTAAGGGCACATGTACCCTTCTAGGTCCTTGGGTGCAGCCTTTTGACTAAGTCCAAGTTACTACAGAACAAATCCTTTTATTAAGGGGATTTGTTCTGTGAAGTTTGGATTCAGTCAAAGGGTCACACTTGAGGATCTAAAGGGCCACATGAGGCCTGGAGGTCACAGGTTCCCCACCCCTGTGAGTTATTAGTACATCCTTGTTGACTACTTCCTGGTATCCAGGGGCTCTGCTAAGCAACATGCCCTGGGCCTTTTACTTGGACAATCAGTGCACTTTGAGCTAACAGGCCAAACTAATATCTACCTCTGAGTAATCATAGATGACAGCAATGTTGAAAAATAAAGACTATAGCTCAGAACATGGCTTCAGGACACAAAGGTTCTGCCTGAATAGGATGCCTTACATTTCTCTGCCAACAAGCTTTCATTCTAGGGAGCTAAATATGTCTTTTGACTACTGAGCCAATTCTAAAATATTATTTTCTTTTATACTCTTGTCCACACAGCACTAATTGGTGCTATTCAGACAGTAATGATATTTTTTATCAGTTTTCTCCCACTAGACTGAGACTGTAGAAGCAACTTATTTAATATGACATATATAGGTATATTTATGATTAGCTACATAGAAGTATATATCTATCTGTGTATATATACAGATATCTGGATATACACACACATACATAAATTGGTGTGTATGTGAGTTAACCAGTGATATGCAGATGTAAAGATCATACTTTTCAGGGAGGCAGGGGTAAGAGGCAGCAGTAAGAACTCCCTTTGACTCCTCATGGATTCCAAGACTCTGGGACACATTGCTGCCCCTTCTTCTGCTTTAGTTGCACCTAGGGAGTAAAGGCTATCCTTTTTTTTGGTAGACAAAGTAGAAAATCCTCTGAACTTGATAGCACACTACATCAGTAGGCTTGCATTTGTAAATTAATTGTGATTTAGATAGTCCTTTACATAGTTTGCAAAGTACTTTTCAGATACCCCCATTTGAGCCTTATAACAACCCCATGATAGAGATAGAGCATGTTCTTATCCCCATTTTACAGATGAAGAACCCAAAGCTTTGAGAGTTAAGTGACTTGTCCAAGTTAACACAGCTAGTGAGTGAAGGAGCCAGGACTCAGCCTGGCTAAGACTTTTGGTCTTTTTACTCTTCTCTATGCAATGTCTTCCTTCAAATTTGTGACCCACACGAACTTAGGGCATTTTTACAGATGGCGAAATACATGTTTATATGGGGACTGCTACAGGCCAGGCATTTGCTAAGTACTTTACAAATATTATCTCATTGAATCCTCACAACAATAGTGGGTGGCAGGTGTTATTTCCCTGCTTTAAAGTTGGAGAAATGGTTGAGGCTAACAGAAATTAGGTTGTTTGCCTTGGATTACAAAGCTGGTAAATGTCTGAAGCTAGATTTGAATTCTGGTCTTTCTGACTCTATGCCCAGGATTCTATCTACTGTCCCATCTAGCTGCCCCAAATCAGACTGGACTAATGGACCACAAATTTCACAAATTTCACCCTCCATCTCCTGCCTCATCAACACCCTTCAGAATCCTTAGCTTCTTTCTAGGATTTTTTCAGTCACCACCTCTTCCTCGGAGTCCTTCCTGATGATTCCAGTCATTAATATGATGACCTTCCTCAAATTACCTTGTATTTATTTATCTGCATCCATGTCAGCCAGCTGTCAAATTCACTTTCCTAAAGTGCAAGTCTCACTATGTCACTCAGTCAACTCCAGTGGTTCCGTATTACCTCCATATTGAAATAGAAAATCCTGTTTGGCTTTTAAAGCCCTTCATAACCTGGCCCCTTCCTAGCTTTCATGTCTCCTCACACTTTATAGTCCCCATGTTCTCTTCCCTCAGAGATATTGGCCTCCTTGCTGGCCCAGCGACAACACAATCTATTTCCCTTTCCAGTCAATTTTTTTTTTTTTTTACTGTCTGTCCCCCATGCCTAGAAGGCATTCCCTCATATCTTTTACACTTGGCTTCTCTGATTTCTTTCAAAAGTCAGCTAAAGTCTCACCTCCTGCAAGAAGAATTTTCTATTCCTCCACAAACTTAGCACCTTCCTTCTGAGATGACCCTCAATAAATATGTCCTGTATATATTTAACACAGTTGTTTACATGTCACCTTCCCCATTAGAATATAAGCTACCTGAATGCAGATCTGTCTGTCTTTCTTTGAATTCCCAGAACTTAGTAAAATACCTGGCACTCACAGATGCTTAATAAATGTTAGTAAAGTGACTGACATATCATCGCCCTCTCTCCAATAGAATCTAAGTTTCTTGAGGAAGTAGGTGGGACAGTGGATAGAGCACATGCACATGTAGGGCTGGAGCTGGAATCAGGAAGTTGTTCACTGCTGTTGTTCAGTCATTTCAGTGGTGCTGAACTCTTCTCTTGGCAAAGATACTGGTTTGCCATTTCCTTCTCCAGATCATTCTACAGATGAGGAAACTGAGGTAAACAGGGTTAAATGACTTGCCCAGGGTCATACAGCTAGTAAGATTCTGAGGCTGGATTGCAATTCAGGACTTCTTTACTCCAGGTTTGGTACTCTATCTACTAAGGGAGTCAGGAATACATGAGTTCAAATCCTGCTCAGACAACCATTAGCTATGTGTCTTTTGGCAAGTCAAGTAAATTAACTAAGTCTCCCTTTCCTTGTAGGTTAAAAAGGAGATAAAAACAGCACCTACCTTCCACCCAGAGTTGTGATGATAAAATTAGATATCAGTAAAGTATTTTGCAAAACTTTAAAGGGCTATTTAAATTCTAGACATTATTTTTATTTTTTGTTTGCTATCACTAGCACTTAGCATGTGTGTTTGATAAATGTTTGTTGAATGAATAAATTGAAGCCAATTCATCTCCCATAAGCCTCCCTGAATAGTTCACTGACTTGCAGTATATCAGAACCAGTGTCCATCAAATAAAAAATTAAATAACTTGGTGTGACTCCCTCAGTCTAGCCAAGTCTTGTGTTAAGACAAAATGAAGCAAACAACATTCAAGTCAGGTTCTGTGTGACATCTAGAGAGCATTCAAGTAACACTCACTCGGGTTTCATTCCTTGAACTTCTCTCTTTGAGTCAACCAAGCCGTTTTACTGTCACGCCACTCAGTATAACTATCTAAAAATCCACAATAATACCAGAATGGTGGGAGAAAGGAGTTTGAGGTATGTTAGAGACTTTATGTATATAGAATGCATTCTCTGGCCCCTTCAGCTTAAAGACCAGGTCAGTTACATTTAAATGCCATGCCCCCTCCCCATCTTATGGGATTTAGGAAGGATCCCTTCTACCACTTGCTAGAGTCACCCACAGATTGAGTACCCCAAATATTAGTGGTCCATACACCCCAGTTCTACTTAAGCACGTAACTGTCAGATTACCTTTCATAAAGAAACACTTGAAAGATATAATAAGAACAAACATATGAACATTTTCCCCAACACCAGGAAGTACTCTGTGGAGGGGAGACAGATTAGACTCACATTTTCGCTTGGTTTTGTATATGGTATTAATTCTATCAAGGTCCAAGTCTAAAATCCCCCTGAGCTGGTTTCCCAGAGAACTAGATTCCCAGGGATTCCATTTGGGGGTGGCTCCAACATCTGGCCTGGAATCCTGATCCCCCATGGCTTGAGCTCTAAAGTCCAGGACTGTCTACCACCTTCACCTAGAACTGAAAAGAACAAATGAAACAGACCAACCCCCAAGCCCAATTCTCTGAAACACACGGCCTTACAGGAAGGAAATATGGCTTTTAGGCCCTTACTCTGCTTTACTTCAGATGATCCAAACCTCTTTCACCCTTGGCTACAGGAAAAAAAAATATAAGAGCATCAGGTAGTTTTAAAGACACAGCCAGTTCTGATCTGATAGTCAATGGAAAAAAGGTTGCTACCAAACATATGGCAGACCAACATCCCATATGGATGTTCTAATTTAAGGTGATTAAAGTTGCATGTGGCAACCCCCATTATACACAGACTGGAAAGACATGCATGCGTATGTCATCCTGCACTGAGACATTATTTGAATTGAAATATTACTGAATCTGAGAGGATGCACAGTATGAATGGATAGAAAGCTAGCCTCAGGGCCAGGATGACCTGGGTTTGAGTCCTGCTTCTGATACATATTGGCTGTGTGAATCAGGTAACAGTATACTGATAAATGGTTAACAACTGGTTCTCCAAGAATCTGCCACAGTGATAATTTAATCTAAATTGTTAACATTTTTGCCATCACTTTCTTAAGTCTAGGCAATCAACCAAATGATAAATCAACCTATGATCGGTAACATTTGCTTCCTCAAGATAAACATTCACACTGAAAACTTAAAGATGTTAGTATTTGAGTTGGTTCCAGAATCCTCCTGGTTCCAGAGAAAGTCATTCAACTGCTTAATGTCCCCTGGCAACTCTCTAAGACTAAGTTGCAAAGACTATGTCAACTTGCATTGGAGTTTCTTTAGATGGAAATTCCTTAAATTAATGAAATCACAAGACCTTGCCCTTTCCCTTTCCAGTGACTAAATCTACTATGTAGCAAGGTACATCAGTGTATGAATTATAGTGTAAAAATAGATTATATGGCTGTATAAAACAGAAGATCTATAAAGCTAATTAAAAATTGTTCTGAAGCTTTTTTTTCTAGTGAAGAGTTTCTAAACCAACCAAGGTTTCATTGAAAGATCCTAGTTTGTAGGTTGCTAACAATGTTTATTCTTTATTGCATAAAAGACCAAACAGTCTAGTTTCCATGATTGATTAGGGATAACTCTGAGACGTCCAACTCATTGACAGAGGAAATTTGGCACACTGGGGGAAAATCTAGAGACAGAGGACCTGGGTTTTAATTCTGCTTCTATTATTGACTACCTTTCTGACATCAATTTGTGCCTCAATTTCCTCATCTACCTCAATCCCTTCACTTGACAGATGAGACCAGAGAACCAAAGTGACTCCCTCAAAAGTGTCATAACTAAGGTGATCTCTGAGATCTTTTCCTTCTCTCGATCCTTTGTGTGGGACAATGAAAAGATTCTTGTATTTGTGTTGAGGTTGGATTTTGGAGAGCAGTTAGGTTCGAAAGTGAAAGAATTCAAAAACAAACAGCTTTACTGTAGTAACCTGGCTGAATAAAGGTAAAGGTATTTGGGGGGGACTAGGCTTATGTAGATATTCAGTATGATGATGTAGTTGTACAGTTTTTATGGTGGTTAAAGGTTAAGGACATGATAAGCAGGACTTTCATGATAGAAACTTTGGAGTTTTACGGTTGGTTAAAGATTAAGGACAGGACAGGGGAGACACAGAAAAAGTGAGACAAGAGCACTATTTTTGGCACAAGTTAAGAAGTTTTATAGTATTTCAAGATAAGGGGAAACGGACTTGAGGATGCTCTCAAGTACAGAATGAGCCCCGCCTCAGCAGGGGCCTCACAAAGTACTGGAAAGGCAACCCTTGATATTCTTCTTAACCTCTTAGGGTATCATTTGTATCTCCATCATTTGGAGTCAGATTTGTTGCTGTTGTTGTTAAATTGTGTCAGACCCTTTGGGACCCCATTTGGAGTTTTCTTGGCAAAGATGCTGGAGTAGTTTGCCGTTTCCTTCTCCAGTTCATTTTACAGACAAGGAAATTCAGGCAAAGAGGGTGAAGCGACTTACTCAGGGTCACACAACTAGAAGGTATCTGAGGACTTGAACTTAGGTCTTCCTGATTCCGGGGTTAGCACTCTATATACTTCATCTAGCTATCCAATGGAGTTTGATAAACTGGGTTCAAATATTGCTCTGTTATTGTGACCCTGAGGAAGCCATTTAATTCCTCTAGGCCTCAGTTTCCCCTTCTAGAAAATGAAGGCTCATAGATTTAGAGCAGGAAGGAACTTAAGAGACCATCCAGTCCAAGCCATGAGTCTTAGAAAGGTTACATAGTTTATACAGTGTGTGAGATGATTTCTAAGGTTCCTTCCAATTCCATATCGGTAATACTTTGATTTTAGGCAGCAAAGCATGGTGTAGTAAATAAAAGAGTGGTCCTCAGAACCAGAAAAGACCTGAGTTCAAGCTTTCCTTCTGGTATAGCTTAGCTATATGACCCTCACCAGGTCACTTTGCCTCTTAGCATTCTAGACCAAAATCTAAGATCAGAAATTTTGGAGGTGACAATCTGCAATGGGAGAGTTTCCTAATGTGGAAATTCCATACCCCCCAAAATAACAGGTTTGCTCTCTATTCTTTGGAATCCCAGTTTTCCTCCCCCAAAGTGACCCCGCAGATAAAAATATATTTGCCAGTTGTAATAAAGAGTGTTCTAATCATTGGGATATTAAATCTAAACTTGAAATTGATTTGTTTTGCATCCATTTGTCTAAAATAATTTCTTTAGGAAATCTATTGCTCCATTGCTAATTTTAACTATTCATTGTTAAGTGCTCTAGGATAGCAGAACAAAGGCCTCTGCAGGGATGTGAGAAGGTATTGTTCTCTATTATGTTCCAAAGGGATGAGTTAATGACAGAGTTTTAAGCTAAACCGAGAATTTCCAGGGTTTTTGTTGTTTTGAGGCTTTGACTTGAAACTGTTATTTTATAAGAACTTACTTTTTAAAACAATGTTTGGTTTAAATCCAATTTGTTTCTTATTCTTTTAGAAGCATTTAATTCATAACTGTAAAAAAAAGAAAGGGCAGAAGGAAGAGAAAGGAAGGAAGGAAGGAAGGAAGGAAGGAAGGAAGGAAGGAAGGAAG
>NW_027186645.1:12211099-12242451 GCF_028583685.1 Petaurus breviceps papuanus | reverse complement strand
AGGAAGGAAGGAAGGAAGGAAGGAAGGAAGGAAGGAAGGAAGGAAGGGAGGGAGGGAGGGAGGGAGGGAGAGGGAGGAAGGAAGGGAGGGAGGGAGGGAGGGAGGAAGGAAGGAAGGAGAAAAAGAAGGAAGGAAGAAGAAAGGAAGAAAGAAAGAGAAAGGAAGGAAGGAAGGAAGAAGAGAGAGAAAGGAAGGAAGAATGAAGAGAAAGAAGGAAGAAGGAAGAGAAAGAAAGAAAGAAAGGAAGGAAGAAAGGAAGGAAGGAAGGAAGGAAGGAAGGAAGGAAGGAAGGAAGGAAGGAAGGAAGAATGAAGAGAAAGAAAGGAAGGAAGGAAGGTAGGAAGGAAGGAAGGAAGGTAGGAAGGAAGGAAGGAAGGAAGGAAGGAAGGAAGGAAGGAAGGAAGGAAGGAAGGAAGGAAGGAAGAAGGGAGGGAGGCAGAGAGGAAGGGAAAAAGGAAAAATGGAAAAGAGAAAGAAAAAAGGAAGAACGAAGGAGAGAAAGAATGAAAGAAAGAGAGGGAGGAAGAAAAAAAGAAACCATTGTTAGACACTTCACATATGTACAAGACCTGATTCTTTGAAATATGAAATGTGAAACATCTCCCTCTTTGCTTTTATGCATTGACTAAGAAACTTTTGGCTTCTGTGCATCAGAAACACCTAGACAGGTGTTGATGCATGCACATTCGGAGACCTCCAACTAGGTCTAAGGTTCATCTTGACCCAAGCTTAAGTTCAGATCTAAGGAAGAATGAGAGAATGTAGGAGGGCCTGGTTGAGTCCCCTCACCCTTCCACACCCTGGGGAATATGTACAAAAGGTATGGGTGAAATGTAAAAGAGAAATAGAAATTGTCACTCCCCTCCTCAGTAAACTGTGGCAGCCCTGTTTTCTTAAGGATAAAATATAAACTCTTTTTGCCCATTTTAAAACCCTACATATCCTGACCCAAACTGAATTTTAATCCTGCATGATAATTACTGCATATTAATCCCCTTCATGTAATAACAAGAGCTAACATTTATAGAAAGTTTTAAGGTTTTCAAAGCACTTTACAAATATTATCTCATTTTATCCTCACAACAACCCTAGGAGGTAGGTACTAATATTATCCCCATTTTACAGAGAAAGAAACTGAGGTAAACAGGAGTTAAATGACTTGCCCAAGGTCTCACATCTAATAAGTATCTGAGCTGGGATTTGAATCCAGATCTTCCTGACTCCAAGTTGAACACTTGTCTACCTTGGACGCCTCAACATTTTCTGCTGTCCTGTAAAACTGACTTTTCTTTTTCTCATACTTGTTTGTCATGCCTATAATGCTCTTCTCCTCACCTCCATCTCCCAGAATCCTTAGTTTCCTTCAAGGCCCAGCTAAAATATCAACTTATAGGCCTTTCTTGATACCTGGGCTGCCAATCTCTCCCAGTCAAAACTGCCTTTTATCTCCTATAAAGACTTGTAAATGTGTGCATTTCCCTGTCTAGACTATTCGTTTCTATAGGACCAGGATTCTTTTTCCTTTTGTCTTTTTATCTCCAGGGCCTGGACAAGTCCCTAGCACATAGCAGGTGTTTAATAAATGTTTGTTGACTGAGGCAAAAAATCAGAATGTTCTCTTTCTCTGCTAGAAAAAAAGCCTTGTTAGTAGGATACTTAACAGTCACTGTGGAAATTGTACCCAAAATTAGAAAGACATTTTTTTTAAACCAGGAGGAGAGAAGGAAGAGGTATTTATAAGTGTTGCATGCTGTTTATCCCTAGGCCCACTTCCTGAGCCAGTGGAGCTAATCAAGAAAATGATAAAAACCATTCAGTATCTTTGTAGGCAGTTTCTAAGATAGGCCACAGAGAATCAACTGATACCTTTTGAAAGAACGAGTCAATAAGGGCTAAATTTACTTGAAATACTTTGAAATAAAATGTTTATTTCTTTTCCTTTCAAAACTGAATATTGTCCAATAGCTTTCAAAAATCCAGTGAAGTAAACAAAATTCCAGAAGACTACTGTTCTTTTTCTAATGGACATGAGAGAGGAGTCAGAGCATGCCATCTCTACTGATGATGTAAAAGCCCTCTTTGGAAATCAATGCTTTCTTCTATCTTTTAGAAAAATGAGAACTCACTTTCATGAGGACAGAATTTCCTACCAATCTATAAAAATACAGAATGAGTAGTCAGTACATGATAAAACAGATTGGCAATAATTTTTTCTTATCGGGGTATTCTAGTGATTTGTCTCAAACATATTTGATACAGAATTCAGTTCAAGAAATGGTGGTGAGTACATACCTATGTGACACGAACAAAATGTCTTTCTAAAGTGGTAGGTTAAAAACTTTTCACATATTTGACTTCAGAGGAAAGTCATGATGATTAGAAAAGGTAAACATTAGCTTTGGAAGAATAAATGGAATGTTCCTTAACAGGTTTGGCAAAGCCAGTGGAAAATATTCCTCACTCACTGTTTTGTGTTTTTCTCCACTACCCCTCCACCCCTGAACAAAGGATAATTTGTGAAAGGATAAATGAATGAAGGAAAAACAAAACCAGATGAATTATAAGTAACAACTCCCATCTACATGTTCCCAGAAATTTCTGCTGGACATTGAGACAGCCGCAGCTATCTATGAAAAAACAAAACCCACTTGCAACTCAGAAATGTATGGTTCATTATCCCTAATATCATTTTGATCATTTTCTGCACAAGTATGCAGAATTTGTATGTAGCAAGGAAAGTGTGCTTTTTCTTCTGTAAAATACATTATTTATCAGTGCATTTAGTTCATACAATACACGATACCATTCAGACAGATATGACAGGATAGGAGGGGTTTCCAGTGATTGAACAGATTAAACCAATCAACCAGCACATTCTTATTGAGAACCTACTCTGTGTCCAGCATTGTTGTAGGTAGAGAAAGGGGAATGGGAAAGAACAGGAATGGCTGTGTTACAAAAGAACTCTAAGATGTGATGATTTTTGCCAAGAACCTAACAGTCTAGTTAGTGAGACAAAATTAACATACATAAAAAATAGTGTGCTAATTAAGCACTAAATTATGTGGAGAAGGAATGTGTTGGAATGGAGAAGTCATTATTAGCCTAGGACTCAGGAGACTGGAACTTAAATTTGAGATCTTCCACTTAGTTTTGTGATCTATTAGAAGGTAGGTTCCTTGAGGATAGGAATTATTACATTTTTATCCTTATGTAGGCCTTATAGTAGGAGGGGGTGAGGGAGGGAGGTCCTTATTCCAATTCCCATTTGCTCTGTCCTATCTTGTCCCTAGAGGATTGACTATATCTTTCCCTTACAGCTCTTTGTTAACCTTTAGGGGGCAAAGAATTTTCTTTGATTTCATAGGCATGAGCTACCATTTTTTTGTGTTCCTCCAGTTTCATTGTCATTATATCATCATTGACTGACACAGTGATTAGCACCTCCGAGTTATTCAACCAATTACCATGAATTAGCTATTACAAAAAATATTTACTAAAAAAAAAATAAAACAAGAGTAGAAGTGAAAATACATACCAATCTTCCTCCCTGCCATAAGTTCTCCAATATCCCACTTTAGTCCCTGGGGAGAGTGGGCTCAGACAGAAAGAAGTTGTTATAAAGCATTCCCACCATCAAGTTCACCTCTAAATACAATCTAGCCAATGGAAGGAAGAAATAGATAAAGTCATTCCCTTGGTTGCTGGGTCAATTTACTATTCTTCACATCAAGCAGGTCACCCCTATGGTCCATCTATGCTGGTGTTTTACTGGACTCTGTTGCTGGCAAATTGTGGTGTGAACACTAGTTCTTGACAATGTTTTAAAGTTCACAGGTTTTTAACCTAGTCTACTCTGTCTCCAATACTCCCTCATCTAAGATCAAGACTAGACACAAAAGAGAGAGAAAATCCTGATCCCTGCATTCACAGGCTACATGCTGGTCAAAGTAGGATGGGGGAGTGAGAGCAGGGGTGAAGGACTCTTTCTCCCCACTCAAAGTGTTACTGTATGTCAACTCTCATTTGCCACCAGAAAAGAGAGAGCCAAAGTCGGCCAGTTAATACCTTTTGTAAGGACACTCAGCTGCAATTCATCAGTCAATCAAAAGGTCCCTCTTCACCATACTATAAGCAGATAGAACACAGTCACTGAATACCTGTGCATGCTCATAACTCCATGAAGGGCAATGTATCTGACGAGCACTCTGTGTAGGCCCATAAGGACTGGGCTCTTTCCAGTTAGTCCCCTGTTTTGCATCTAGCAAAGTGCAGGGGAACAAAGTAAGAGCTTAATAAATGAGTGTTATTTGATTGAACCTTAACCTTCCTGTGTCTCAGTTTCCTCATTTTTTAAATAGAGATAATAACACTTAGGCTACCTACTTCACAGGATAGTGGGGGGGGGGGGAATCACTTTGTGAGCCTTACAGTTATAGATATTTAACTTATCTGCTGCTTTAAATGAATTCAATTCAACAAACATCTAAGTGTCTATTGTATGCAAGACACTGTGATACAGAGACAAAAAATAAACATTACATTTCCTCGAGAATTTTACATTCTACTAAAAATTGCATTCAACTGGGAGATGATACATACACAGAAAAGGAAGAGAAAGCATTAAAAACTGAGGGAATCCGTGGAGTCCTCATGTTAGAAGTGATACTTGAGCTGTACTTGGAAGGAAATTGGGGATTCTATAGGGGCATCAAGGTCAGTACAGGTTTAGTCTCTGGGCCTGGAGTCAAGAAGACTCACTTTCCTGAGTTCAAATCCAGCCTCAAACACTTACTAGCTGTGTGACCCTGGGCAGATCACTTAACCCCGTTTGCATCAGATTCCTCACCTGTAAAGTGAGCTGGAGAAGGAAATGGCAAACCACTCCAGTATCTTAGCCAAGAAAGCATCAGATGGGGTCACACAGAATCAGACAAGACTGAAAAGACTGAACAACAACAAAGGGATTCTATGAGCTTGAGTCAAGAAGGACTATGTGCCAGATGTGTCCTCACATTCCTATCAAAGATTTCCCCAAGGAAGGGAAATGAACTTGGGGTTATTGGAGAGGCAACTCCCCCAACTTTCTGAGGTTTTCCATTTCAGAAACTTTAAGTGTAAGAGGAGTTTAAAAAAAAAAGAGGGAGATCAAGTGTGGGTTAAAGTTACTGGAGATTCATGGATGGAATAGAGCTTGAGCTGGGCATTTATGTGGATGTAGAGAGGAGAAAAGCACACCAGGTGCAGAGGACAATAGTAATAATAAATTAATAATGATAACTAGCATGTATATAATGCTTTACACTCTGCAGAGTGCTTTACATATGTTATCTCATTTGACAGCAAAGAAACCCCCTTGACTTGAAGTGGAACTTAGAAGGTGGAGAATAGTGAGAGGCTGTTGATAGACAAGGCATGAATGAGAGTGTTGTGCCATGCTGAAGAGTTAGTAGCTGATCTGATAGGCTCTTGTGCAGGCTGGTGACTAAGGGAGCGCCGGATCAACCTGCTATGTTTTGGGAGCGTGCCTCTGACTGTTACACAGAATGGATGAAAAGGGGGAGGAACCAAAAACAGTCAAGTCAGCAGAAAGTTGTAGTAATTCAGACAAAGGCTGGACTGAGGTGGTAGGAGAAAGAATGGAGATGGAACTGAGACATTTCAAATAAAGAAATGTCAAGACTTAGTAAGAGATACAATACAAGAGCTGTAAGAGACAGGAGGGTCAAAGATGACTCTGAGAGTAGAAAAAGGGCATTGACACTGATTGATAGAAATAAAACAGGTGGGAAGAACAGCTGGTTTGAATTCAGTTTGAAATATGAATTATTGCTGGGGGTCAGAACACACTGGGCAGCCGCCACAAAGGTATTGATATAAAGAGGGTCAGCGGATCTCTTGAACAAAGGACTTCCCGAATCAATATCCTCATTCCCTGGTGTAATTCATATGCCCAGTTTCAGAACTCAGTCCTCAAGGCTGAGTTATCTTCATTGGCAGTAGAATGAGTGCAAAGTTGAGTAGGTTACTTGGACCACACTATGCTTCATATGCCATCCAGCCATTTCTCCAAGTTATTTTACCATCTCCCCTGCTGCTACCAGATTCTCCTTATCATCGACAACAGGGCACCCCAGACCTTCAGAATATGTGCCCCACCCCAGGCCCTGGAGAAGTTCATCCATTCAGTTAATAAACTCCTTTCCAGGTGGCCTGGGCTTCCTTGACTGGAAACTGAATGAATACAAATGTGCCTAGTCCACTATATCTAACCAGTGGTAGACCAGACTGTGCCCTAGGTACAATAATCAAATCAACAGTGTCATTGCTTTGGAAAGGGTATATCAAAAGACTGTCTTATGGATCAACACACCATTCCTATGATACCTCAGATCAAAAATTTCACAAAATTTGTGAAAAAGTACCATTTTTCACTATGTGTTGTCTGCCCCTATGGAAACTCTTTAAAGGCAGAACTGTAGCACTTCTGGTATTTGTATATTGAGTGCTCAGCATAGTTTCTGCCACACAGGGGGGTCTTAATAAATGCCTTTTCATTCATTCATTCCTGCTTTTAGTCTAGAATACTAGCAAGTCACTGATCCATCTCTTATAAAAATGGCACTGTAACTGAGAATTAGCGATGTCATTTCTCCCCTTGGTAGATGATAATATTGTGGCCAAAATTTCCATCTGCAAGATGTAGGAAGTATACCAGATGATCTCCTCATTTCTAAAAGAGTCAGAAAAACTTAATTTGAGTTCTAGTTCTGCCTCTTGATAGGTGTGTGACTTTGGGATTATAGCTTAACATTTTTGAGACTCAGTTCCCTAATTTACAAAGTGGGGGTAATATTATCTGATAAACTGTCTATAAAATTTTTCCCCAATTTTCTTCTTTGCTTTTGATCTTGACTATATTTGTTTTGTTTGTACAAATCCTTTTAAATTTAATGTAATCAAAATTATCCATTTTACACTTAACTTTGCTCTCCATCTCTTGTATATTTATAAATTGTCTATCCATAAGTCTGATAAATAATATGTTCCATGTTTTTGTAATTTTCTTATAAAATTCTATTTGTGTTTAGGTCACATATCCACTTTGACCTTATCTTGGTCATGTATTTGTCCTTCCTTTTCAAACAGGACCATGGCATCAGGGAAATGATGACACTCAACTTGCAGTTGACTTTGATTTGAGTCAGCAAAGGCTGTGCCATTGACATTCACTCTAAGCCAGGAGGGCCCAAAATACAGAAGCTGCCCACTTAACTTGGAGTTTACTAGCTAGGTTTCTTTCTCTCTTTCTTTTTCTCTCTTTCTTTCCTTCCCTCTCTCCCTCCCTCCCTCCTCCCTTCCTTCCTTCCTTCCTTCCTTCCTTCCTTCCTTCCTTCCTTCCTTCCTTCCTTCCTTCCTTCCTTCCCTCCTTTTTTCCTTCCCTCACTCCTTCTTTCTTTTAAAAAACCTTAAACCCAGTTCACTCTGAAGCTCATAGACTGGATCACAGTAGGTCCCTGCCCAAGCTCCACTTGGGCAGTATGGCTGTATTTTGGACCTTATCTTGGTAAATATATATTACAACTAGGTACCAAGTTATTTTTAAGTCTCAAGCACAGTGATATCTGTAAAACTCTATGTAACTGGAAACTATAATTATCATATCAATCGATCAAAAAGTATAAATTCAGCACCTACTATGGGACCTGCTTTATGCCATGTGTTAGAGAGACAAATTAAAAAAATGAAATAATTGCTATTCTTAGAAGTTTATATTATGTTAGAATCACTTAAGGTATATACATTTACAGGATGGGGAAGACCATCTTCTGGTCCTTTGTTTCTGTGGAACTCCTAGCATAGAGACTTATCAGGGAGTATTGTATAAGGGCATGGTGTGGGTTAAGCAGGTAAATTCTAAGTAAGTAGAAGCTGGTTCTCTAGACTTGCCTTCTCCCTAAATCTCCAATACAAACAGGATTAGGGATGATTAGGAAAGTTATTTAAGCATCAGCTTTACCTAGCATCTAAGAAAACTGCTACATAATAGCTAGAATTATATAGCACATTAAAGTTTACAAAATACTATGTTGATAGATATATTTATATACATATGTAACACATTATATGTAACTTTATATATAAACCCCTTTATATGTATATATAAATCACTTTAAATACATGCATATGCCAAGTGTTTTGTAAATCTCAAAGTGCTGTATAAATTCTATATATGCTAGCTCTCTCTATATATATACACAAATATTATTTATATATTACCTTATTTGATCCTAACCCTATGAGAGAGGTGCTACTTATTATCACCACTTTACAGATGAGAAGCTTGAGGCTGAGAGAGGTTAAATGACTTGTCCAGGGTCATACAACCAGGAAGTACAATAACTAAAGCTCAAACTCAGCTTTCTAACATCACAAAGTCACAGAATTCTGAAACTAGGAAGATTAACTTGTCCACCTCCCTTTATTTTAAGAAAAAAAAGTAATTTTTTATGATATTATCTATCATGAGGAGAAACTAAATCCCTAGTACTCAGTTTCTCTACTTGAGGTGGGTATCAGTTTTTGCCCTGGGCACTGAACCTTTCATGGGCAAATGAACTTATTTGTAAAATGTGGTGGTAGGATGCTAAATATTTTCTAAAGGTCCTTAGAAGGCACTGTGGGACATTAGAAAAAAAAGCACAAGCTCCATTATCAGAGGTTGTTGTTATTCAGTCATGACCCCATGAACTGTACTGTCCATGGGACTTTCTTGGCAAGGATACTGGAGTGGTTTGCCATTTCTTTCTCCAGTGGATTAAGAGAAACAGAGGTTAAGCAACTTGCCCAGGGTCACACAGCTAGTAAGGATCTGATGCCAAGTTTGAACTCAGGTCTTCTTGTTCCAAGCATGGTGCTCTATCCACCAAGCCACCTAGTGGCTCCTAGGCAAATAGGGTTAAGTGACATGTCCAAGGTCACACAGCTATTAAGATCTCCATCCACTGAGCCATCTAGCTGCCCCAGAGTCAGAGGACCCAAGTTCAAATTCTACTTCTGATACTTATAACCTATGGTACCTTGAGCAAGCCATTTATCCTTCTTGGCCCTCAACTTCATCTTAAAAATGAGAAAGTCTGAACTAAATGGCCTCTAAAATTCCTTCCAACTCTAGACCTATGAGCCTTCCAGTAATTCTACTTGATTCCACCATAAGCAATGCAAGGAGAGAAACAGTCCAAGGAACAGGAATGTATTTCAGCCTCCCTGCTTCCCACAGTAGCCTTAATAAAAATCAGTCCCAGTGTTTCAGCTTTTTTTTTTTAACCCTGATGTAAGGAAGAATGATTTTAAGTGCTAATAATATGATTGTTTTCACACAACTGTAACTTTTTTTTTCTTTTAAACTATGAGCCACCCCCAAGGACCCTATGCTGTCAATGTCATTTGTTAGCGGTGTCAAAAAAGCCACTGCCAGTTTTGACAAAGAAGACGGGCCTACAAACATAATCACCACTACTGCCAGGGCCACCGGAGAATATGGTAGGGTTTGGGAGAGCTGGAAGTAAATAATTCAGTGCTTAGCATGCCTTTGTTTTCAATACACCACAAAATGAATACTATGGTTTGCCTACATAGGAAATAGCAAACCTTGATTACTAGAAAATTCGTTTAACTACAGCTCTCCTGCTGATGTGCATGATTTGAATTTGAATATAATTGATTTTTGATACAAGTTGCCATTTTGAAGAAGAGCAAGGTAGAGTAAAAAAGAAATGGAAGAGGAAGAAGTTCAAACAAAAGAAGAGGAAAGAAGCTGCAGCTATTGGATGGGTATTTGAAAAAGTAGGTTTTATTATTGCAGTGGGAAAACAGTTAATTTCTGCATTAAGAAAGTGCCAACAGAGAAGTAAAAGCCCAAATAAAAGGTTTTTTCATATAGCTGGCACTTGAAAAATTTTTGCTAACTACCTTCAACAATTATAGACTAATGGTTTATGAAAACTAACCAGCTTATTAAGTAACTGGTACATAGAGATAGTAAGGTGTAGTGGATAGAAAGATGACCTGGAAGTTAAGTAGGCCTAGATTCATGTTTGCCTCTGAGACATGCAGGCCAGGTGACCCTGGGCAAGTCACTTAGCCTGTTAGTACTCAGTCAATTTGCTAAGACTATAAGTTGCATAGAAGGTAACAACTTGTGTTGTAGAGCGAGTCTCCTCACTTGAGAATTCCCTATTACAATGAAATCACAGATCCATCCCCTATTACATACATACACACACATACCCCACATACACATGTGTTGTGTACATATGCATGTATGTGTATGTTGCTATGTATGTGTATATAATATGGATGCATGTATATACCATTACTTCCTTTATTTGCATATTTTGCCCCAGCACTTCATGGATATAAAAGAAAGAACCATTGGCAGCCCCAACATGGGACAGTTTGTTTCCTTAGGAAAGGAAGCTGCACCTTATTTTAAGGTTGCTTGGAAGGATGCCCGGGCTAAGATTAAAAAGTATAACTTAATTTGAAGACATCTTATTGATGGTAACTCTCTTGAAGTCTGGGATACCAGAAAGTCAATAGGAGGACAAGAGTGAGAAAAATAAGAGTGAGGGAGATAAGAGTTGTGAAGAGTGCCTGGAATGGTACAGAGAAAAAAGAATATTTTTTTGTTGTTGTTGTTAAGACCCTAAAAATCTGCTCTTAGCCAGAATATTAATACAGGCTTACGTAAGGAGTGGAAAAGTCTTAAACATTTTAGTATAAAAGCAGATACTATAATCAGTGAAAAAACTAAGGAGAGGTAGACCCAGACTTATTTCTGCTAATATTTAGTGTGTCTGAGGAGAGCTGTGTGTATGTGATGGCCTGGAGAGTTCTTCTAGGTGAGGACTCCAATCTGAAAGTATCTCAAAAACTTGGGTTACACATATGTATAGAAACATAAATTCCAGTGGCTCTACGATACACCCAGGATTAAATATGAAGTCATCTGTTTAGCATTAAAAACCCTTCATAATCTGGCCCCTTCCTACCTTTTCAGTGTTCTTATATTTCACTTCAATGACCCAACTCTATGATCTAAACACAATGGACTTCTTCCTATTCATAATACACAACATTCCACCTCCTGTCTCTGTGCCTTTTTGCAGGCTGTCTCCTCTAGTCCGTGATGTCCTCCTTCCTCACCTCCTTCTCATAGTCTCCCTGGCCTCCTTCATGTCTCAACTAAAATCTCATCTTTTACAAGAAGCCTTTTCCAATCCTTCTTCATCTTAATGCTTTCCTTCTGACTCTTTATATACAATAAATGAGTGGATATATGTTTATGCATTCATGCATGCATGTGTATATACATATATATATATATATATATATACCTGCACACAAATATGCATATGTCACTTAACATAGTTTACATCAGTTTCCTCCTTAAAATGAGGATAATAATAATCCCAATACCCAGGGTTGTTGTGAGGCTCAAATGAGATAATAATTGTAAAGGCTTTAGCACAGTGCCTGGCAAATAGTAAGCGGTATATAAATTTGATTTTACGGTATATGTGTATGTGGACACAAAAAACATGTATGTATCCAATTACATAGTATATAATAATTGATTACTATATCAATAATAATAATAATCATGTATATTATGTTACACACACATATATATTTTACATAGTGTTATGATGGGCTCCCCCATTAAACCGTGAGTGGCTTGAGGGCAGGGGCTGTTTTTCATTTGTCTTGAGAAAGGCCCCCGCTTCTTCCAGTCCGGTTTCAGGCTGAGGCTCGGCTCAGCCCGAGGACCCACGTGCGGGTGGCCTAGGGAGGTAGGGTAGGGTGGTCTCCCAGGTGCTTCGATAGCTCGACCCGTCCTACCCCACGCCCCCCCCCCCCCCCCCCGCTCCCCACGGGATCGGTCCTCAGGGAAGTCACAAAAATGAGGCTTCGGCTCTTGCGCCAGCAGCTCTAGTAAGGCCTGAAGGCCCTTCTCCAGGGTCGGGGCAGCCTCGCCACCTGGGCTGCCGGCCCCAAGTCTTGGGCAGGTTTCCGTATAGCCTGCAGGAAGACAGCCTTGGAGTTGCTTCCGGATCCCCAAAAAGGCGCTCGGCGCCTTCACGCTTTGCCTCTGCCAGCTCACGGGAAAAGCGCCACAGCCCAGGAGGTGACATCATCCTCGTCGAAACAGAAACCCAGCGACAGGTAGAGAGGTTGGCCAGCCGTGTGGCAGACAGCAACCTAGCCGTCCGGGGGGGGGGGGGGGGGGGGGGGGGGGGGAAGTTTGGGCGTTAGGGAGGTGGAACTCCAGGCACCGGAGGCAGGGGACAGGAGGCAAAGGACGTGTCTGGTCCCGGAGGGGTTGGTCAGCAGAAGAGAGGAGCTGGCAGGATGCACATAGGCAGGCCAAGGGCAAGGGCCCTGCTGGCGTGGCACGCATCCCGGGGTAAGAAACAGAACTCTGGGTGACAGTCTCGACTGACCGATTTCCCCAACCTTCTCCTCTCCTCTCTGAGATTGTTGTAGTTCAGTGGTGTTCCACTCTTCGTGACCTCACTTGGCAAGCTGGTAGTTTAATGTTTAGCTGGAGTGTAAAGTGTAGGTTTCCAGTCACGTCCCAGTCTTTGTGGCCCCATTTGGGATTTTCTTGGCGAAGATACTGGAGTGGTTTGCTATTTCCTTTTCCAGTTCAGTTTACAGATGAAAAACTGAGGCAAATAGAGTTAAGTGACTTGCCCAGGGTCACCCACCTAGTGAAGTATCTGAGGCCAGGTTTGAACTCAAGAAGACTCATCTTTCCGACTCCAGACCTGTTACCCACTGTATCCACTGCACCACCTAGCTGTCCCCTAATAAGACTACCTCCCATTGAGTTGAATAGAAAATTTGACATTCAGATACAAGAAGCAAGAGAAGCATGAGAAGGTAAACAGGGAAAAGGAATCATAAGGAACTTATCAAAGTTGAACTATTAACATTCCTTCCTACATGGAAAAACAATAATTGTAACGGATGAAACTTTTCTCAGTAGTTGAAGGGATTAGAAATATATATATTTGTCTATATATGAGGGTATATGGGCATATGAATACATATGTGAATGTATATATGTTTACAGGTATACATAGAGGGCACAGGACCAATTTAATGGGAATGAATGATACTTAAAAGGTGAAATTAAGAGGTGAGAGGAATATAATGAGAGGAGATGGGGAGAGACCAAATGGGGTAAACTATCTCATATAGAAAAGGGAAAGGTAAAGGGTTACAATGGAGGGGAAGAATAGGAAGGCAAAAGGGAATGGGTCAACCTTATTCCCATTGAATTTGGCTTGAGGAGGGAGTGAAATACACTCTAAATAGGGTATCGCACCCTCCAGGAGAGTAGGGGGGGAAGGGGATGAGAGGGGGGATGATAGAAGGGAGGGTAAGCTGGGGGGGAGGGAAGTTGGAAGCACCATTTGAAAAGGGAGGAGATCAAAGTAGAAACTAGAACAAGTGGGAGGTGGGATAGGAGGGAGGGAAATATAGTCAGTCTTTTACAATATATCTACTATGTTATTGTTTTGCATTAGCCACACATGTACAACCTATACTGAACTGCATATCTTCCCAGGAAGGGTGGGTGACAAGGAAGGAAGGGAATGAATCTGGAATTAAAAGTTTTAAAATCAAATATTCAAATGTATATATATATATATGTATACGTGTGTGTATATATATATATATATACTATTATTAATACCATCTTACATGTAATTGGGAAATAAGATATACAGGCACTGAGGCATAGAGATCCACTGGAAAAGTCGAAAGGGGTATGGGAGAAAATATGGGAGAGAGCAGATTGGAGGGGATATCCTGTGGGACTGCTATTTTGGGGCAGTGGGTAGGGGAAAAACGGGGAGAAAATGTGTAACTCAAAATATGGCGGAAACGAATGATGTAAATCAGAAGTTAATAAAGCACTAAAAAAAAAAAAAGAAAAACTACCTCCCATTTATGCTGTCCTTGTTTTATGTACAGAGTTGTTGTCATATTGTCTTGCCAAGAGAATATGAGCTTCTTGAGGTCAGGGACTAGGTTTTTGTCTTTCTTCTTATCTCCAGGGCTTATCACAGGGTAGTTGCTTAATGAATCTTTACAGATGATGATAATGCTCTTTCCAACATATGTAGAAAGAATGCTAAATAAAAAAAATTAAATGTTGGTCAACTCTAACAACCTATAAAAATAAAGACAAAGGAAAAGGCCCACAATTTAAAATAAATACATTTGCTCTGTTTAGTATAAAAAGGCCTGTCATGGGGTGGCTAGGTGTCACAGTGAATAGAGCACCATCCCTGGAGTCAGTAGGACCTGAGTTCAAATTCGGCCTCGGACACTTGACACACTACTAGCCATGTGACTTTGGGCAAGTCACAACCCTAATTGCCTGCCAAAAAAAAAAAAAAGGCCTGTCATACTAATTTGAATTTTCCATAATTTTCTATAGTTCTAAACCTATACATTCAGCACTCCACCAAGTTTCAGAAGACGACTCAGAAGTTTCTACATCACACACCTATATAAGTGGGCCCTGAAATTCAGGTTTAATCAAACGCCTATGATAAGTAAAGAATAGAGAGATAAATGTGCACCTTTAAACTTCCTTGACAGAACTCAGGTTTTTTTAGTCAAGTCACATATGTTTTACTAACTTTTTTATTATTCAATAGCACCAATTAGGGCAAGAGTCTCAATTCAGGAGAGATTTGCAGCTTAAATTTGCCACTCCCACTCTTGGGATGCTAAGATCTTTGGAGAATGACTGTTTTAAAATCCTAAGGCCAAGTTAGAGACTTTAATTGAAAAAGAATCCTATTCTTTTTTTTCTTTGTTTTAAGAGTGTTAAAAAAATTTAATATCCTGGTGATTTTTTTTTAGCTCCTTGTCCTATGGGAGACTTCCCCATCTGTGACATAATTGAACAGTTCCAAACTGAAAACACCCTCTTTTAAAATAAGAACAAATCAAGGCTAAATAGAATCTCTATGTATATACTGTTGAGGGTCGGGGGAGAAGTTTCCAAAGAGCCTACAGAGGGCTCAAAGTAGAACAGGGTGTTAAGGAACTAGGCTAGAAACAAGGGCAGAATACCAGTGGGGAAATGATGTTATTCTTTTTTCTACTCACTATTTTGAAACAAATAACTGCTCCAGAAACCAGAGTGCAAAAGCTGAAAATCCCAAGAACATGGTGACCGCTCAGAATGCAAATAGAAATTGTCTTTGTTGATATATAAACTCCTCATTGTGAAGAAAGAATTCTTCAAAGTAATTTCCTTTTGCCATATTACTTTAAATTAGATGTTACTCTCTAAACGTTTTTATTCATTATTTATTTATTTATTTTTACTTATTTATTTTACTAATAAGCAGGTCAAATTTAATAGGATTGTAAAGTTTCTTACTAGCCAAAATAATTTCTTTAGTGGTAAGTACTACAGGGTGATGTTTCTGTCTCAACCTTTCTCTATCTTTTCTTCATCCTATTTCTTTCTTGCCCCCAATTATAATCACTCAGAAAGGTATTTAGAGCCAATGATCTTCAAATCAATTCAACTGGCATTTATTAAGTCCAAAATTTAATATTAATACCTGATATATTAAAATATCCGGACACAATGCTAGATGATAGGAATAAAAATACAAAAAACTAAACAGTTCCTGCCCCCCAAAAGCTTACATTATATTGAGAAAGCAGAAACACTTGTACAGATAAACTAATAATAAATATATTCAAAGTAATTTTAGGATGGGCAAATGATAACAGTTAGACAGATCCTGAAATACTTTATGTCAAAGCACTTGACTTGAGTATTAAATGGAGCAAGGGTTTCCTACAAGAAAGGGTGAGGAGGGAGAGCATTCAAGGTAGTTTGGAAAGCCTGTACAAAATCACAAAGGCAAGAGATTAAATGTCTTATAAAGAAGGTGGACCAGTTCAGATGGAGTATAGAGTATGAGAGAGAAAAGCAGTGTGAAAAAAGTATGGAAAAATAATCTGGAACCAAAAAGTGAGTGGCGTTGAATGCCAATGAATGAATGAATGAATGAATGAAAAAAACATGCATCACTTACTATGTACAAAGTACAAAGCTGAAAATCTAATCCCCAGCTAAGTCCTGGGGACCAAAAATAGAAGAAGACATTCCCTATTCTTAAGGAGTTCATACTGTAAGTGAAGAAAGGAATACAAGTATGAGAATTCAGCTCTAGGATAGATGGAAATAGATGGACTAGATGGGGGTTTTTAAGAGTGTACCTCCAAGGAAGATGGCAAAAGTCCTTACAGTACATGGAGAATCTACTCCACAATTTTGTCTCTCAACTTTGGGATGAGTAGAGCAGTTATAGGAGTCAAAGAGGAGAAGGGATTTAGGGTTCCCTCTGCTGTTGGGGGTGAGGTCGGTGTCCATCTAGGAGGAGGAAAGGATGAAAATTAATGATGGGAAGGTTGGGGATGAGGTCTGGGTCAGAGAATAAGGATGACTGCCATCAGCTTCAGGAGAGAGGGACCTTAGGTCTTTTGAGATTTTATTGTTAATATTTTATTCTAGAGGCAATAGTGAACCACTGGAGTGTTGTTGTTTTTTACACAACATAGGAGTGACATGGCAGACCATATATTTTAGGAATTTCATCTGTGGTAACTAAGTGGAGAATGGATTGGAAAAAGGGAATAGGACTCAAAGGGAAAGAATTAGAAGGCTATTACCGAAGTTCACATTAAAAGCAATTATGTCCTAAACTAGAGTGGTGGCCATGAGAGTGATGAGAAAAGGATATATGTAAAAAATATTGTAGTACTTAAATAAACAAGATTTGGTAATGGATTAGATATGTTGGGGGACAGGGTAAAGGATAACTCTGTAATTGTAAACCTGGAAGGCCAGGGATGCCAGCAAGAGAAATAGGGACCTTAGGAAAGGGGTAAGTTTAAAGATAAATTCTGTAATTTTCATCCATTTAGTTGTCCAAAATATTTGTTTGGGTCATGTTGATTTTGATATGTCTGCAGGATATTCAGATGAATGTCCAGTAGGAATCTGTAGTTGATGGCACAATTAGTAGAGTTTAGGGAAGAGATGAGAACTGGATAAGTAGATATGGGAATCATCTGCATGGAAATGAAAATTAAACCCATAGGAGTTGATGAACTCATCAGCAGTATAGAGAGAAAAGAGAAGAAGGCCTGTGGGTCTTCTGATATACCTGTACATGGTTGATGATCCAATAAGAAAAATGGAGAAGTAGTGATCAGTCAGTCAACAAGCATTTATTAAGCACTTACTCTGGCACTGTGCTAAGCACTGGGGATACAAAGAGAAAGGCAAAAACATGGTCCCTGCTTTCATGGTGGGGAAGACAATATGCAAAAATTGTATATACATGTTATATAAATTGTAAACAGAAGGTGATTTGCAGGTATTGAGGCATTTGTGAGAAGGAGGAGGAAGAGGAGAAGGAGGAAGAGGAAGAGGAGGACGAGGAGGAGAAGAAGAAGAAGAAGAAGAGGAAGAAGAAGAAGAAACAATAAGTAGAGAGCTTTTTTAAAGATTTGGTTGTGAAAGGAAAGAGAAACAGATTGACAGCTTCAATGGATGACAAGATCAGATGGGCATTTGTTGTTTCTTCAAGGCTAAGAACTGACTCTGAGTTATGTTTGTAGATAACAGGAGAAATGTGAGTGAATAAGTGAATAAAGAGAGCTGGATAATTAGAAAGAGAAGAGATGGTTGAAGAGGAAAGCTACTGGAGGAGATAGGATGGGATGGAATCTAGGGCATAAGGAAAAGGATGAGCTTTAGCAGGAAGAGCAGTCATTTCCTTAAAGACTGAGTGGAAGAAGAAGAGAATAAAGAATGATATCGAGAAGGGTTTGAGGTGTTTAGTTTGATTCGTAAGGTCAGTGGAAGGAACAAATGCCTTCTTTTATAGATGAGGAAACTAATCTCACCTCAGTTGAATCCTGATTTCACAATTTCCTCAGTTAGGCTGGGTGTAAATACAAAATTAAATAGGTGAGGTTTCATCTTAGATATACTCTAATATTTTAATGGATATGTGATCATAGTGTATTTTTAAAATAGTGAGGTATATGAAAAATTAATGAGTGTATGGTTAATAAGTGCTTTTTTCTTCTACAACAACCTCACAGGGTAAAGCAGGGCAGGTATTAGTATCCCCATATTTATGTTTCAGTATTTCAAAGCACCTGTGATTTCACTGTAAGGACACATCCCTTCCTATCCATACCCCAGATTTCCTGTGAGATTCTCATCCATGTTCTCCTATTAATCCTCCGAAGGGGGTCTATTCAATGAACAAGATGACTTCCTGGTCTTTTTATAGTATTTATGGGTACTTGTACTCAGGCAATCAATTTCTCTCTGTCTCTCTCTCTCTGTCTGTCTCTCCCTCCCTTTCTCCCTCCCCCCATTACTGGTCCACATCACTTTTTCATTACACATTTCCTTAATAACATGCACATATGAAGTTATCTCATGAACTGATATTTTTAAACCCATTGATCAAATTTAGAAAGGTTAGTTTCATTGGGGGAATTTCAAGTTTGTCTGTTCACTTGTGACATAACCTTTAGTGAATTTTTCTGTTTTGACCACATAAGGCCTCTTAATGAAGAGGATCAGGACAAGTTGATAAGTGGGATTTGTCATTCAGTGGTGCATGGGAAAAGCTTTCAAGTAAGCATATCTTTTCTCATTATTTTGGGGGCGATCTACTGTTTGTGGTAAGAGAATATAGTAATATAATATAGTAACATAAAATCTATATTCTATTCAAAATATTCAGTCTGCAATAGCCTCTAGCAATTTTGTGGGCTCACAAATTAATAGTCAATTAACAGCTGTCCTTAATTGTAATAGGTACAATCAATATAGAATACAGTGTCAAGCAACCAAGTGCTTATAGTGATTTGGATTGTTCCTCCAATAATGACAAAAAATTTATTTCTGTAGATCCACATAGATTCTCTTTCTGTAGACGCATGGAATTCTATATGATCAGATATACCTGCAACAATTTTAAACCTTGAGTTATACTATGAGGAAATGACAGGTTTCCTTGCATGAAAGGAAGCATGAGGATATAATGGAAAGAATGCTAAACTTGGAATACCCAGATAGGAGTTCTAATCCTAGCTTTGTGTAATCTCTCTTTTGCTTCATTTTGTATCCTTAGTGTTTAGCATAGAGCCTGCACATAGTAGAAGCTTAACAAATGTGTATTTATTCACTGATAGCTCTCAGGCAATCACTTAACCTCTCTTGGCTTCAATTCCTACTTCTGTATAAATGACAGTGTGCAAGTTTTAAGGTGCTTTCCAATTCTAGAACTGTGAAAGAAAAAACATTTTCTGGGTTTGAGTCTTAACTTCTGTCCTAGTTGTTAAGGTAGTGACTTTCTAAAGGAAGGGGAAAAGAATACCTGTTTCTGCTTTGTTCCCCATCCCTCAAGTCAAAGTAAGCTTGGGGGGCATCCTTATATCCACAAAGAGCTGTTACCTCAAGTTCGGGGTATTCCTCAAGCAAAGGAATCCAACTAATAGGATTAAAAGGGTGAGGGGATTAGACAAAGAAAAGGAAGAGAATAAAAATTAATTATAGAGCAGAAAAGGAAAAGTAGAAAAGTTGTTCCATAATTATATTTTCCCCAAATTTTTCCATAATTTTCACTTGTTCAGATCTAGAGAACTTAATTTAAAGTTCCTAGAAGAATAGTTCTCTTCACTTCTAGCACTGGGAGGCATATAATCCTGATGACTTTAAGGAAAAGGGAAAGGTGAGAAATGCACTTAGCATGTAATAGAAAAAGACTTGAATTTAGAACCAGAAGCCTGAGTTTGAATCTGTCCCCCATGCCTGGAATTTTCATACTTCTCATCTCTGCCTCCTGGCTTCCCTGGTTTCCTTCAAGTCTTAGCTAAAATCCCACCCTCTACAGGAATCCTTTCCTGATCTTTCTTAATGCTAGTGCCTTCCCTCTGTTGCTTATTTTCAATTTTTCTTATTTATACATAGTAGTTTGCATGTTTTCTTCCCCACTAAACTGTGAAATCCTGGAAAACAGAAACTGGCTTTAGCCTTTCTTTGTATCCTCAGTGCCTGGCATGTAGTAGGTGCTTAATAAATGTTTATCGACTGGATGACTGACCTGTGTATCCTTGAGTAAGGCACTTCCCCCTTGTGTATCATTTGAATTATAAGGAAGAAAGGAAGGAAGGAAGGAAGAGAGAGAGAGAGAGAGAGAGAGAGAGAGAGAGAGAGAGAGAGAGAGAGAGAGAAAGAAAGAAAGAAAGAAAGAAAGAAAGAAAGAAAGAAAGAAAGAAAGAAAGAAAGAAAGAAGGAAAGAGAAGGAAGGAAGGAAGGAAGGAAGGAAGGAAGGAAGGAAGGAAGGAAAAAAGAACTAGAGTAGTCATGTCAAATTCAAATAGAAACAGGACCATTAAATCATATCTTAAGATTCCTGCTGGCATATATTGACTTGGAAAAACACATATTAACATTATCATTGTTTTATTGTATTTTTATTAAACATTTCTAAGTTCTATTTTAATTTTTCCTTAGGCTCTCACCTTGTAGGCTATGTGCAGCCTGGGGCTGAATGTTTTATACTTCTGGTCACGCTGGTTCTGGAGGATTTCAAAGGTCTCTTCTAGCTCTGTGTCCTAGGATATTTTGTTTTCTTTTGTTTTTCTGAATGACCAGTCCATGGGCCATTTTCTAAGTCTAAAAAGGAGAAGCAAATAGGGAATAAACATGTATTAATCAACCTACTTTGTGTCAGGCACTGTGCTAAGTGCTCTACAAATATCTCATTTGATCCTCACAACAATCTTGGAAGGTAGGTGCCGTCATTATCCCCATTGTATAGTTAAGGAAATTGAGCCAGGCAGAGGTTAAATGATTTGTCTAGGGTAACACAACTAGTAATTATCTGATGCTGTGTTTCAACTCAAATCTTCCTGACTCGAAGCCCAGTGCTGTATCCATTGAGCTACATAGCTACCTAAAGAAAACTCAAAGTAGAATTAAAAAGATGAAGAAACTATCTTAGAGGCAAGTATTGTAGGGAACAGTGGGGAAGTGGGAATTTCTCGAAAATTTTCCCAATTCGATTATAGTTGTATTTATGTTTGCTCGGTACCACGGGCGCTCAATATAAGCAAAAGCATTTTTTAAACATCTTCCTCGATTGTACTTCAATCCAACCTCAGCTACAAAAGGAAAATGAGTACCAGATTATTCTCAAAGGTATATCCATATGGAAATCAGGAATACAAAAAAGATGATTACCCCTTTTATCGTTTTCCTTCAGAGTATGACTGTATAGTGTGACCTTTACTGAAAGCTGGCATTATGTACAGATATTTGGATATATCAGTTGCCTAAAAATATTGCTTAGCAAATTGAAAGCAGTGACCTGTCATAACTTTTGGGGGGGAAAAATCTTTCAAGCTAAGAGAAGGAGGAATGGGCGGAGAGGCTCTCCAAATAAATGTTCCAGTACATTCATTAGAAAGGCAAGCACTGTAGGGCTCTCTTGCTCTAATCAAGACCTGAAAGAGGACAAAATGAATAACCTCATTTATTAAAGTTAGGGTTGGCTTTTTTTTTCATCCATATGCTCAAGCTTTACTTCATTTCACACACCTGAGCAATCATAAATTCTTTCAGGCAGCAAAATTCACCTTCTAACATCAACTCTTAGGAAAGCTACAAGAAAACTCATAAAAAATTTAAATATCTATAGAGAGCCTTAAATAAAAACAACCAAGAGACTTGTTTTGCTGCATTAAAATTTTTTTCTTTAACTAATAGACTCTTCATAATTCTGAATATTTGCTCAGCAGTAAACTTGTTACTCAACAGATTCCATCCAGTCTTATGCTACATCCTCTCAGGCAATGCACATGCCACCCACACTCTCAGTGTTCTTTTACAGTGCAGTTCACTTGGAGACAAAAGCAGGAGGAATTTGTTTCAGTTGAGCTGTTCCCTTTTAACATATGCTTTCCAGCTGACTAAAGTTATCTTTAAAATTACCACAGTCCAAGTGGAGTCAGCCAGCACCATCAGAATTGCTATGGATATTCTTTCCCCAGCGTTTTAAAGATCAACAAAGGGGAAAGGTGAGGTTGTGTTAGAGAATGGTTAAGTTTTTGGATGCAGTTACATTAATATCTATATTACAAGTTACTATGTAAACATATAGCCCCACTAATTGCCTCTATCAACAAATGCCTGATTTTAAAATGTCATATTAAAAAACTACATTCTATGAAGTAGGACTAATGGAGGAAATCAAATACTTACACTACCATTCTAAATAAGAATATCTCTTTGGCCTTGCTGTACAAGATTTAAAAGAACAATAGAAGACTAATTAGATCAACTATGTATTAGTCCCAGCTAGGGAACCCCAAAGCCCACAGTAATTTTTACACAGATGTATGCCACATGATACCTCTATTATATGCTAATGATATCTGACCAGGAAACATAATCAAAACTTCTTTTTAAATCAATTAGAACAATTTCATTACAGTAGAAGTGAAAAGCTTTATGTTCATTATAGGTTCTTTTATCATTTTTACTAATTTAATTATGCTCTGTGCTTCACCTTTTTCTTAATAGACTTGTTTTATGAATTTTCCAGCTAAAATAACTGTAAAACTCAACTTGAAATGACCACTTAACAGTACTTTTAAGTGTATGGGCTATGTTCACTATGTCAATGAAGGATTTACATTTCCGCAGGACTTATTTCCATCACACCATGGAGTCATAGAATGCATGAGATAGAAGGGCTCTTAAAGGTCATTTAATCCAATGATACATAGGACAAAGGTTATGAGAAGTCTTTGCAAATACTCTTACTAACCACGTGAACATCCAAAATTTGTACAGGGTGTCCCACTAAGACTTTAGGACACCCCACAAGTTTTAGAAGGAGGTTTTTCCTCCCACCAAATTTAGTCTGATCATGTCATTACCTTGCTCATAAATATGCAGTCACTCATTTTTACCTGTAGGGCAAAGTACAAATCCTTTGGTTGGCACTCGAGAATCTTCATAATATGAACTCCAACCTATCTTTCCAAGTATCATTTTATAATTCCATGTACTTTATAGACCCAGGCAGCTAAGTGGCACAGTGAATAGATTGCCAAGCCTGAGGTCAGGAAAACTCATCTTCCTGAGTTCAAATCTGACCTTAGATCCTTACTAGCTGTGTAATCTTGGACAAGTTCCTTAACCCCGTTTGCCCCAGTTTCCTTATCTATAAAGTGAGCTGGAAAAGGAAATGGCAAACCATCCCAGTATCTTTGCTACAAAAAAACCCAAATAGGGTCACAAAGAGGCAGATGTGACCTAAAACAACTGAATACACTTTACAATCCATCTACTAGCTAGTCCCTGGTCTTGCCCTGTACTCTTTTATTTCCATTGCTAACAGTCCATGCATAAAGAAAGATAAAAACAATCTCTCCCCCACCAAAATGATAAAACTAAGAATGGGGGGAAGACCCTACCTTCCAATTCTGCCCTCTAATTAGCTTCCCCTTGTGTCAAACAGGGAAGAAATACAATTCCCAGAGTTTTTTGTGATTTAGGCCTCCTTTCAGGTGGCTGGTCCAAGTCGTACTTGACAGTGGTTACACCATTTAGTCAAGGGTAGCCCCTTCATCCTTTGACATGCCTTGAAATCTGTCTTTCTTTACCTAGTGAACTGCAGGCCAAGTTGATGCCTTTTTCATCAAGCTTTCACTGATTCCCTTCTCTCAAGTGAGTTTTCCTAAATCTTTTTGTCTGGATCTCTCCTTTACCGATATTGAAATCTGTCATGTCATATTTTTTCATGTACATGTCATATTATCCCCCTCTTGTTAGACTCTTTGAGAATAGAGACTATGTAATGTTCATGACTATGTCCTCAGCAATGAGCAATGTGTTTTGTTCGCTGTAGAAGCTTAATAAGTGTTTAGTAGAGTGATGTAGAGATTTTCTAAATGTGCCTCCTACTTCAATGATCTTGGCAATTTATATTTTTCCTTTGTACCACCATCCCTCCCCAGTCATTTAAGCTTAAAACCTAGGAGTCATCCTTAACTCTTAACTCTCCCACCCCTCTCCCATATTCAAATAAATGTCAAATCCTGTCACTTCTACCTATGTAATATCTCTTCTATGTGTCCACTCTCTTCTCTGAAACTACCACCACCTTGGTGCCTTCACACTTGAAACAGCGCAATGGTCTGCTGATCAATCTTCCACCTAAAGTAACTCCCCATTCCAATCTATCCTCCACTCATTTGCCAAAGTGATCTTCATGAAATACAGATATGGTCATATCACACCATCCCTCTCTCCTTCAGTCAATCAACTCCAGTGCCCCTCTATCATCTCCAACAGGCTCACTAGGAAACTCTAATTTTATACCTTACCAGTTGTTCTTGGCGCTTAGTGATGCAAGAGGAGTAATGGTTGATTCTACAGGGTCTAGAGGTTATCAAGAAAAATGTACAGTAGATCACCTCCTTCTTCTGTTACTATATTTAGGAGCACAGGGCTGTTTTTACCATCTTGAAGCAACATATAAAACTCATCTAGTCATCCAGCTATAGGCTATCTTGCCATTAATCTGACATTGCCTTTCTTCTTTCCATCTGGACCAGTACTCTCCACAATGTACCAAGATCTTCACACTGCAGACCTCCTGAATCTATTCCCCCAGTCTCTAAGGAAGTTAATCCACTCATCTTTGGAGCTCCTGTCCTAGGGTTCAGCAACCCCCAGTTGATCAGTAACTAAATAAAGGTGAAGATTAAAGCAATACTATTTGGTAATGGATTAGATATATGTAAAGAGTGAGTAATTAAAGATGACACCAAGGTTATGAGCCTGGGTGGATGTGAGGAGAAGGATGGTGTCCTTTTGCAATAACAGAAATTTAGAAGAAGAAAGGGTTAAAAAGAAAAGATAATGAGTTCTGTTTTGGACATGTGAAGTTTAAGGTGTCTACAGGTCATCCATTCAGAAGTGTCAAGAAGGCAGAACTAGGAATGAGCAGTGTTGCCAAAAACCTAGTGAAAAGAGACTTCCAAATGGAGGTGATCAGCATTGCCAAATGCTGCAGAAAGGTCAAGAAGAATGAAGATTAAGAAAAGGCAGTTAGATCATTTGTAATTTTGGAGAGCAGTTTCAGTTGCATGAATCATCTAGAGATTAGTAAAATGCCTGCCTTGATATGGTTAAGATTAGATTATAAAAATTTATAGTGGACCCAATCAGCGAGTTTTCTTTATTCTCTCTGGTTCTATTTATCAGCATCTGAGTCAGAGCAAAGGAGGCAAATGGTAGGCATGACCCAGAATTGGGGGTTGGTAAGGTGTGATTGGTTATAGGACGAAGTGGCAAAAGATTTAGGAGTGGAGGATAGGATAGAATTACTTTAGCTTTCAAAAAGGTTGAGAAAGAGAGAGTGTAACCAACACAAAACTGATGGTATTTGAAAAAACTGAGGGCTAGAGGAAATGGCGGTCATGATGCATACATGGAGCAGAATAAGGTATCATAAGGCATATGTAAAGAAGGAATGATAAAAGATTATGACCAGATAAATGAATTTCAGGGTTTTTGAACACAGAACATGGAATACTTGTAGGTGGTAGCAAGATACAAGATATTAACATCTCTGGCAAAGCAGAGGTAGAGTGGAGGAGTGGATCATGAAAATTGGATAAATTGGGGAACTGGCGAGTTGGGATATTTAAGGGAATGATAATGTGTATATTGAAATTCCTAATATGAAAGTAGGGGATGGAGAAGAGAAAAAGACTAAGCCAGACACTGAAGTCATGGAGGAAAGATGGGAAATGTCCTGGGGTTTGGATTTTAATAAAGTGACAAATGTGTATAGTATGAACCTCAAAGGAGACTTAGGTGGCCTAAGAGGTGATTAGGAGAGTATGTGACACTGTATGTAGAACATGAAGTATTCCAACTCCCTTCACGTGACCAGTGAATCAATGGGTAGGTGAGAAAGGGCAGGCAGTAGTGAAATGAGGGAGATGAAGGAAGTGGTGTCATTGGGACAGAGCTAGGTTTCAGTGAGTACTAGAAGGTGGGAGAAGTCTAAGGTGGGAGGAATTGTGTTCATTACAGAATTAGCATTCCAAAGAACACAATGAAAGGAGTAGGCAGATCCAGAGGGGAACTTTAGGGGGTAAGGTTGAAGTGGATGGACATGAATATGCAATAAATTGGGGCTGGGGAATGAAGTTTGTACCTTAGCAGCTCAGAATTCAGAATGACAGGGATGGATCTAGTATAAAAGGATGGAAGAAAGAAAGGATATTATTAATTAGAGGTATTTTAAAGGAGACATGAAATTGGGTTGTTTTATTTCTCCTTTGCGATTCAACCTAATGGCAAACAGTGAGGCTTTGTCTTGTGAGGCCCCAGGAGACTTGCCCCAGAGCAAGTGTGAACATGTGGAGGTAGAGGAGCCTGGTCAGGAAGTGAGGGAACCTTGTTTTCAGCCATGTTTTCAAATGCTTTCAATGAGGACAAACAAGGCATCAAGGTCAGCTACCACACAGATGTAAATTCTTTAACTTGAAAAGACTACAAGCCAAGACCAAAGAGGAGGGAGTACTGGTGTGTGATTTTCTGTTTGCAGATGATTATGCACTCAGTGCAGCCTCTGAAGCTGAGATTCAACAGAGTATTCTCTGTTGCTTGGGCTAATTTTGGCCTAACAATTAAACACCAAGAAAACACAGATTCTCCATCAGCCACTACCACACTGTCCATACATGTAAACCATCAGTTACAGCAAATGGAGATGTTTTGTGGATAGTTCCCTTACCTTGGAAGTGTACTTTCCAGGGATGTGCACATTGATAATGAGGTTGGTGTATGCATTATCAGAGCTAGCTCATTGTTTGGGAGACTCTGAAGGAAAGTGTGGGAGAAAAGAGATATTAGGCTGCCTACCAAACTGAAGATCTACAGAGCCGTTGTGCTGACTTCATTGTTATGTGTCTGTGAATCCTGGACAGTCTACCAGTGCCATGCCAGGACACTGAATCGCTTCTATTGGAATTGTCTTAGGAAGATTCTGAAGATCACCTAGCAGGATGAGAAACCAGACACTGAGGTCCTTACTCAAACTAAACTGCCAAGCATTCAAACTGTACTTCAGAGACTGCAACTTGGATGGGCTGGCCCCATTGTTCGAATGTAAAATGTAGGCTTGCCATAAAGACTATTTTACGGAGGGCAATCATTCACAGGGTGGTCAGAAGAAGCAATTCAAGGACACTCTTAAGGTCTCTCTTAAGAACTTTGCAATTGATTGTGTGACATGGGAGACACTGGCACAAGACCACTCAGCATGGCGTGCCCACATCAGAGAAGGTCCTGTGATCTATGAGGAAAGCAAAATTAAAGTTGTAGGGGGCACTGTTGATGGCTCTGAGGGATCTGCCATGGGTGCGCTCTGTGGGGTCTACATCCCATGGGAGTAATCCAGGCTTGGCCCACTATCTCAGGAAGTTGACTATCCACCCCCCCGTTACTCATTCCCCTCTCCCCCGCCCCCACCATGCAAGGGAGGCTTGGAACATTCCGACCAACCCTGAAACCCTAGCCTCTTAAGTGATATAGATAAAGTAGTAACCATGAGACAAGAGATCAAGGGAGTATCCCATGGGAATGGCCTTCTGAAGGCTGCAAGTTAGGCACCTTATGTAGCAAACAACATGAAGTTTCCCATGAGAAAGTATGATGTAAGTGCTTTAGCTATAGTATATAAACCTGAACCTTCAGATGCTTATTTGAGACATGCTTAGCATGCAATAAATATGTGAATGCAATCTCCACCTGCCCCATGTACTCATCATTCACGCTCCTCTGTTCCGGGTTGCGAGTGCGGCCAACAGAAGTAATTCAGAAGAAACACAAGATATGCAAATTTAGAGAACCCCCTCAAATGTCACATGGACTATTTGTGCGGGACCTGTGGTGGAACATTCTAAGCTTGCATTGGTCTGATCAGCCACAGTCGGACACACTGTGACTTGACTCTAGCATAATGATATTATTTTGGTTCTCTCTGAGAACCAAGTACAACCACCACCATCAGGGAAGGAAATGGAATGAGTTTTGCCCTCAGAGGATATCCTAGTATAACAGATATTCTTGAGGCAGGGCCCCACTAAAGTGAGAAGTGGAAAGCAAACCTCTGTGTGCTGTAAGTGGAGATGGGGATTATGACCCAAGTCATCTCAGCACCAGAGAGAGAACTGGCGAGAGAAGAGTAACAGAAATATTGAGGGTTAAACTTAAACACTTGCTGTTTGACTGGAAATTCAAAGACAAAACCAGTGGGTCTTTTTTTTTTTTTGATGTTGCTGATCATTTATATATTGTAGTAGCAACTTTTAAGGTATTACCTAGCACATAATGGGCACTGAATAGATGTTTGTTGATTGATTCTCTCACACACCAGTGTTTGGGGCTCCTGAAAGAGGACCTTTCACCTACACAATTCTAAGAGCCACAAACTTTTTTTTTTAAGTTGCTTAAAATAATGAATGATCAGGACACCTCTATCCAGACTTACTTGATAGCTCTAGAAGAATACCCACCATTCTATAAAAGGGTAGGAAATCAATCTCCTATAAACATTTTTCTGTATGTCTGTACTTCTCAGAAAGGGGAAGATGTTTTTATGGTCCAACAAGACATTCAGGCATCCAAAAGGGCTATGACATTGTTAGTGAGGATTTGCATTTTCTCAGATTGAGAATAATGTGTATTCCTAACCATATGCAGTCTATACCCAGGTCAAAGGTTCCATTATTAAACCTGGCAGGCAGCTCTGGATTGCCTCTATCTCACTGGAAGAGTGAGATTTTGAAAGCTTCAGACTTCATTGTGGTCAGCTTTCCTCCCAGTATCAGGACACTATCAGGATGGAGATAACTTAATTAAAATGACATATTTCCTGCTTTGTAATAGAAACGCTATAGCCAAAAAGGCAACATAACTGTTCCTCCAAAAATATTTAGTGATTGTTGCATGCCCCCCTCCCCCGGCCATATCTACAACTAAAGGATATGAATTGTGATTAGACCTGTGATTTCAATAGGATAGGGTCCTCCTTGGATGAAAAATACCCTCTACCAAAACAGACTGGCACTTTCTCTGCAACTTATAGTCTTCAGGAATTACCTAGAGCATTGAGAGTTTGTGACTTGCCCAGGGTCACATAACAAGATGGGTCAAAGGCAAGATTTGAATCCAGATCTTCTTTGTTCAGAGGCTAGTTCTTTGTCCACTCTATCTCTTCTCCAACTACAGAACAGAATTAATTTCTGATTTCTGGCCATTGTTTTTCTCTGGACTACATGAAAAGATCCATTTCTCCACTAGACAGTTGGTCAGATAGAATCAACCATATAATGAAGATGTATTTCTATAGCTTAATTAAAATCAAGATAATTGGCATACAATAATAGCCACACTTAAATTGTTTCAAAATTTTCCATTCACACTTCTACTCAGAGCACACTGTTGTTTTTTTCTCCCAAAAACTATAGTTTCTATTCTGAATTTTCCTCATCCCTTAAAACTCACAACACTGTTCCAGCAGTAAATTACAAGCTGAGATAGTTGGAAACCATATAAGGATTGCAAACCAACCTAGAAACCACCAAGACCAACATAAAAGTCCTGGTGACTCCCACAAGAGCCCTTCTGAATTCTTATAAATTGGCAGCTGGGCTTGGTTTTCAGCCAAGAACCTCTATAGCAGACAACTAGAATATTGGGCCCCTTTCAGAAGTGCAAATATACAGTCTGGTGGCCTTCCAGCTAAAGCACATTCTGTGGATCCAATTTATATCCCCGCAGTTGCATCTTTGGGAAGCCTATGATAACTCTGGTCCCTTCCACCAAATCCCACAACCTCCTCAGGGATTTTTAGCCAAGATGAGTTTGCTGCCAAGGAGTTATAGGACTCTGGTGTCAGCTGGGACAACTCCACTACTTTTTCATTTAGATGAGAATACCTGGAAGCCTGACAGGCTGGTTTATGCCTTTTAGCAGCAACATCTATAGATGCCCTGACTCAGGACCTGAAAAGATCCTATAGAACTGAGAAGAATGAGGCCAGAATCCATTTTAAGCATGGGGCAAAGCATGGTGCACTAATTATGTAAAAATCTACTTTAGGTGTTGCAGCGGATAGAGAGGACTGTGGTTGGAGTCAGGAAGACCTGAGTTCAAATGTGACCACAATACTTAACAACTCTGTGACCCTGGGCAAATCACCTAATCTCTGACTAAAAAAAAAATCATTTTCCTCAACTATACATTGGGCATAATAATAGCACCCCATCTCCCAGGGTTGTTGTGAGAATAAAATGAGATATTATTTGTAAACCACTTAGAATAATATTTGGCACACAATAGGCACTTAACATAAATGCTCATTTCCTTTCTTCCTCATAATACAGAACCACTGATCTACAAATTTAACTTATAGCCATGATAGGTCCTAAATTCTGCTTTTTATCATTACTGATTCCTTTATGATTTCACTTGTTGACTCCAATTTCCTCATTTCATTTCTTTAGAAGATACTATAGATTAGCACTATTATCTGTTCTGAATAAACCTCCTGATTGTGATGTAGGCAGCATGGTATTTCCCTCAGTTGAATTATCATTGTCCTTCAGCCCATTCTGTAGGAATAACTTCTACCCCTGGTAAACCATGGAAGCACAAAAGGTTATCAGTACTGACCTTAGCCTTATTCAGTCACAAATAGGATATAATTTTAATGGACCTCAAGAAGATTCCTGGCTAAAATAGAGCTGTACTAAAATTTCACCATCAAAGCTTCATTCTCTTGAGTTGATTCAACTTGCTCCAATTCGTTAAAGAGGGAGGGCTAATTATATATCCTTTCATAGCACTGTACTAGTTAGTAAGAAGAATGAAATATAAATATAAATAAGCTCCCTATCTTCAAGGCTCTGTTATTTAGTAGCTGTATGATTTCCTATGTGCAGACAGTGTATATGTTATATAGAGGAGGAGGAGGAGGAGGAAGAGGAGCAGGAGGAGGAGGAGGAGAAGGAGAGAGGAGGAGGAAGGGGAAGGGAAAGACAGAAGAGAAAGAAGAGGAAGAAGAATAGAAAAAGGAAGGAAGGAAGGAAGGAAGGAAGGAAGGAAGGAAGGAAGGAAG
>NW_027186645.1:12151576-12211089 GCF_028583685.1 Petaurus breviceps papuanus | reverse complement strand
AAGGAAGGAAGGAAGGAAGGAAGGAAGGAAGGAAGGAAGGAAGGAAGGAAGGAAGGGAACATGGTTATATTCCAATAGACAAAAAAAAGCATCTACTGATCTGGGCATCATTTCGAAATCAGCTCTGTGTGTGACTATGTGTACTGAAATCATTAACTACTTATAGCAAATGTAAAAAGCAACATCAAAATAGGAGAAATGCTCAAGATGACAAGAAGGCACTATAATCAAACATAATGACTTCAACCTAACCTATTCAAGCAAACTTTTAGATGCTGAAAAGATGGGAAATCCCACCCCCCCCCAAAAGTTAACTAACCACCATTTCCTGAAAAGGTTTAATAGATGTAAAGTAGTCATCAGAACTAGGAGATCAAAGAGACTAGAAATGACTTAGTTGGAGAAGGTTGATCTCCTTGATGGGTGGAAAGGTGGAATTGGCAGCTTGAACTCATTGGCCAGTTGCCATGAAGGAAGGTACTAGAGCACTTAAAGCAGTATTACCTCAAAAAAATGAAAAACAATAGAAGCAAAAATGAGCCCATAAAAAGTTTGAGGTAAGACCTAAATGAACCACATCATCCCAAGCACATTCAGAGGTGAAACTAGCAGAAAGGGAATGGGCAGACATTGTATGGAACCAGTTGATCAATGTTTCTATTGTATCTTTTCATTGTCAATGACAGAGGAATCACTACATTTGGACTTTAACATGCCAGTCTTGGAAATACTATAGGAGTATGGATAGGAAATAAACCTGTATTTTTATTGGTATAGGGAACTCCCAGGTGAGGAAATTCCTTCAACCAAGACAGGTCAATGCCTTCTCTGCAACTTGTAGTCTTAAAGAGTTGCTTAGAGCACTAAGAGATTGTGACTTATCAATCATCACACAATTGATATGTGTCAGGGGTAGACTTTGAACCCATATCTTCCTAATTCTCTCCCCATTATGCCATACTACCTTTTCTTATATGATATAGGAAAAGGAAGGAAAGGCACCCAAAATAGGTGACTGAAGGAAAAACAATAGGACCAGATCAAATATACAATGAAGAAATCCATGTTGGAGATAATAGAATCTAGTTCAGGCCCTTAATTCTTACCTTCCAGTCCCAGATTACCTTTATATATTGTGTATGCATCTTGTAATATACCTAGATATTTTAATGTTGTCTCTCATATTAGAATTGTATGATCCTTCAAAGGGAGAAACAGTCTTGCTGCGAGAGTTATTGGTGCCTCGGAGACTAGCAAATAGAACAAACCTGAATAGCTCTGTAGTCAAGATGCTGAGTTTTTTATTTCACTAAAGGAACTGCTTCAAATGATTGAGAATAGTATCTAGCAAAGAAGCATCTTCACTCAGCTAAAAAGAAGAAAGGTCCTGCTCAGTAGGTTACATGTGGTACAAATTCTTGAGAGACCAGCAGTAGAAAGATGAGTTGCCCAAAGTACATGAGTTTCCCTACTAATGGACCTTCATGCTAGATTTCAGCAAGTTTGTACCCCCTGTCTTTCCATGACCACTCTATGCATTGGTGCTAGAGTGTGACCCACATTTGTGATCAGACTGTTCAATTATGATTATTCTTGCTTTTCTTTCTAGTAGATCTCTTGGCTAATTTGTTTAAATAGGAAGCACACTATTAGGAACTCAGATGTCACATTTATGTGTTGCAGATATATAGCTCCCCTACATCAGGGTTGCCCATAGGAACATGAGAGTGAGAAATAACTCTATGGCTACCCATTTGGGGAAACACCCTAACTTGTTAGAATGAGCCCCAACTCAGAGAGAAGAACTAAAGGTCAATGGCATGTCCACACTATAAGTACAACACTTGTACCATTTGATGCCATTGATTTCTAGCATCAGTTACCGGTCAACAGTACAATGTTGGTCAAGATCTAAATGGTTTACACCATTAATCAGTAATCCAAACACAAATCTGTGCTATTAACTGGAAACGTAAAAGCAAATGCTACAGACTTGAGGCAGTATGGAAAGTTAACAATGAGAAATTCTATTTTAAGCTAATTTTTAATACTTCATATTATATGGCACAGGATTGTTTTAGTTCCAGCAGCTCTGCATTGTGCAGCTATCATCGAGTTTAAGAGCTTAGTACACTGTTATTGTGACATGAATTTTGACAAAAGCAATCAGCTATTGTTAGCCAGTGAAAGTTGAATGGGTCAAATCAAAGCATTTTAGCCTGGGAATACACTTGATAAAATGCAACCATCAAAACACTGCCAGAGTGATTCATGATGTTGGAATGTTCTGTTATCTGGATTAGGCCAGAGGAAATGCTGAAGTGGTATCATAGTTTACCCCAGAAGTTCAAATCCTGACAATGATCTGTCTCTCACCTAAGACAACAGACCAAGACAAGGCATATTTACAATTCAAAACACTGACCATGAATCATATTGGTTATTTTTTTTTACTTAGCTTAAGGAGTACACTGAAACAACTCTCTGTTCCTGTTTAAAATCGTTGTTAAGTTCTGTTTACATGCATTCTTTAGCACTGTATTCTGCTATAAAGCTATCCATTTTGTAACTCTAGGCACTGTAGCAGAAAGCAGTTTGTATGTGAACTAAATCTGAGTTGAAGCTGCAGGGATGTAGTTAATGATAACATTAACCTTTATATTTAAATTAATCAAGCTGTAAAGGCTGGTTATCTCTGTGGGGAGGTGGCAACTTGGTGCAGGGTTAGTTAGGGAAATGACAGTCTCTCAGATTCATACTACCTACCGACTTAGGAGTCCATTGTATTACTGAAATTTTCTATAGTCTAAATCAAAATATACCTGTGGATATAGAAATGAGGAAACTAGCAACAGAGGAACCATTTAGCACTATCAACTTGGGAAGGCATCATAAGGTCATAAACTGAGAACTAGAAGATACCTTAGACATCTTCTATTCCAACCCCTTAATTTTCTTTCTTTCTTTTTTTTTTTTTTGCTTTTTGAAGGGGAGGGAAGGCAGGGCCATTGGGGTTAAGTGACTTGCCCAAGGTCACACAGCTGATTTTTTGTGTTAAGTGTCTGAGGCTGGATTTGAACTCAGGTCCTCCTGACTCCAGGGCCGGTGCTCTATTCACTGTTCCACCTAGCCGTTCCCCCCCAACCCCTTAATTTTCTAAATGAGGAAACCCAAACCCAGAATGATTAAAATCACTTGCTCAGTGTTATACAGTTGGTAAATGACAGGGGCAAGATTTGAACCCCTGTTTGTTCTCTGACCTCAAAGCCTTTTTTACTCCAAAGACTCTACCATACTATACTATCTCTCAACAAATAGACAATGTATGGTTTTGAAAAAGGGATACTTATTGGCAGATAAGAAAGTAAAACTGCAAAAGATTTTTGGTCAAATGACATTGAAACCCCAAAGGACTGGACCTAGGCACATCCCCTGAGAAGAATTTTTTTCTCTAAACTAGGAGATTTAAGGTAAATTTAAAGATGCATTCTATTTAGTAGAGAAGGGGAAATGCTAGATTAACTGGTGAACCATAACAATTAAGGAATAATTAGATACTTACATGTACCATTTGTCATCCAAATACTGATTCACATTATGAATTGTTTTCCTTCCCCTATCAGAAGAGTCCTCAGTTTCTTAAATAACCCTATCCCAAATTTCTCTTCTCCACAGATATTGCCAGTTTCTGTGTTTGACTTGCTTGATTTAAATACAAAGGTTTGTGTTATCATTTGCTATCTTTCTCAAGCTCTAACTCTCTGATTTAGGTCACATTTTATTCCTTTCTCTTATAAAGATACATGAATTCCAATCCAGTCCTGCCACTTATTCTCTTTGTGATCATGGTGGAGTATCCTCCCAAATCTCTTTACCATTACTCTTCTATAACAATAAGGGGTTTCATTAAATGATCTCTGAGATCTCATTCTTCTCTAAGAGCCTTAACCTGTATTTTCAGTTGAAGAGAAGTGGGAAGGTGGGCGAGTTTGGGGGCCATATTAGATACCAAATAACCAGTTTGTTTTGCTTTTTTTGTTTTTTGATCTATATTGCCCAAATATTTTGATGTCATAGACACATAGTTTGAGACACTTGCCTGGGCAGTAATTACATCCTTTTTAAAGGTTTTCACTGCTGGTTATGAGAAAACTAGAGATCAAAATTAAGATAGAAAGAATCCACCAATCACTTTCTGAAAACCACCAAAGGAAATTTGATAGCCAATGTCCCAGGACTGTGATAGTCAACATCTAGACCTCATATATAAGATAAAAAATATTGTAAGCATATAAAAAGAAGCAGTTCAAGTACCAAGGAACCCTGGTCAGGATCATACAAGACCTGGCAACCTCTATTATTAATAATAGGATATCTTCAAATACAATATTACAAAAGGTAAAAAAAAAGTCTCGAAACCAAGAATAGCTTATCCTATAAAGCTGAGTATAACCTTAAAGGGTGGAAAAAGGATCTTTAATGGAATAGAGGATTTCCAAGGATTTCTGATGAAAAAAACTACAGCTGAGTAGAAACTTTGAAAAACTATGGTCTATCAATCGAGTTTGGGAACATTTAAATTTATTGATTATCCTGTAAGAAGACCAGCTAGGTGGTACAGTGGATTGACAGCCAGACTTGGAGTCAGGAAGACTCACCTTCTGAGTTCAAATCCAGGCTCAGACACTAATTGTGTGAGCTCAGCAAGTTATTTAACCCTGTTTGCCTCGGTTTCCTCATCTGTAAAATGCTGGAAAAAGAAGTGGTTGAACTGAACTAACTTCATTTGACTTAAGGTTGGAAATCTCAGTGTTATGCATGTGCATTTTGGTAAGCTTTCTAATATATTTCTCCAGGAGACTCTGAGACCTGGGGCAGAGGTGAGGATGAGAATTTTGGTCTATTTCTGTTTTGATGTAAATACTTTTAAATGTCTCATAATTTTGGAAGGGCTAAAGACCCCAGGTAACATTCCAGGCTCAGGTCTTCCCCCAAAGGAAAGGAAAGGATAAGGAAAACCTTATCCATCAATCCAGTTCCATCTCTATATTCTTTTCCTTGGAAGAGGTCATCAATACAAATTGGTAAAATTTTGATAAGCAGAGAAGGAGGGAAGAGCTTTCAAGTTCAATTTTTCTCAAACACCAGCCTGTGGCAAACTTTTAACGCCCTTCAAAACTTTAATGATTCTTACTTCTTAAAATTTATGTAGGGAATGTGTCTTTTGGGAAACAGTTTTTCCAAAGGTACTGCCAGCACCACTAGGACACTTTCCAGTTGACTTTGGTGCCAATATGGCCCAGACCTAATTGTTCTCCTTGCCCTCAAGTCTCTCCCTTCTCTAATCCATCCCCAACACAGCAGCCAGATGAATATTCCTAAAGCAGTGCTAAGACCTTATCTTTCTCTTGACTATCAAAATGATTCAGCCGTTCCCTATTGCTTCTGAGATAAATTACCTATTTCTTAGTTTGTCAGTTTGAATCCCTTCACTATCTGGCTCTAGCCTTCCATTCCAGACTTATTACTTGTTGCTCTCTTTCACATTATCTATGTTCCACTCAAGCTGTCCTACTTAAACAACATTCCATTTACAGGTCTGCAATATAGCTCCTCTCAATGCTTAACGGAAGTGCCACCTACATTAGGTCTTTTCTGAGCTACTCTTCCTCCTATGTAATTGTTCCCCCACAAATTGGGGACCATCTCCACTGAACCCAGATTGCTCCAGATGAGAAAGTGAGGCTTGTGACCTTGCACAGCCCTCCCACACTTAAATCTAATTCACTTGGAAGACACAGCATCATCTTCCTAATGTCATGGTCCTCTTCAAGAATGAAGGTCAAATAACAATCCTACAAATTATTCTATAATTACCTTTCTTAACCTTTGATTTGCCTATCAGAATATTTGTTGTTTTCCCTGATCATTTGTAAACTCCTTAAGGGCAGAAACTGTTTAATTGGGGGGGGGGGGAGCATACTCAGTATATAGCACAGTGACTGGCCTGGAATATGTATGTATTTGATTGATTTGACTGGAGATATGAGTTGGTTGGGCAGGGTTCAAAGAAGAAAAATGTGGCAGCTAAGACTGCAACATATCTATACCTGACCCCTGACTTTTGTCATCAGATTTGTCATTAGATTCTTGACAGTCAACCAGCACCCTCTTGCCATTAGTCTTTTTTTGTTTGATCTTGCCTCTTTTCAGTGCTAAGGAGACAGTGAGAGGTAGAGTCACAAGCCAGAAAAATACATAAAAGATTTTCAGGTATCTGGCAGCCAGAAGTAGAGGTAGGGGTACAACTCTTTGCCCTTATAACTGGGACCAAGAAAATAACCAAAAGCTTTTGCTCCTGAATTCCACCATGGATGACCTAGTGTGAGATAACTGTGACTGTGCCATTTTCATTTTGCTGAGAGATAGAAGGTTTATTTTAAGATACTCAACTTACAAATTGTCACTGTCACACAGTCCAAAAGACAGAAAATAGTGAAAATGGAGCCCAAATTGAAAGAGGGCTGCAGCTGGGAAGTTGGATATCACATCCTATGATACCTGTGTCCAATGTTCCTTGATTTTGTCATGCTTTAATTAAAATGTTTCTTTAACTATGAAATGTAGACTGAGGGGATCTGTGAAGAAAATGCAGTATCTGAAAGGAAAAGGGGATTTTAAGTGGGATGGCAGCACTTGAAATAACAAGACTAGATCTTGGGAGAAACAAGGTCTGCTGCCCTCTGTACTTTTGTGAGGACAATGTGTTGCACATAGACATTTTTAAATGCTTGTTTCTCTTTCTCAGTAATAACCGAATTAGAAGAGATTTCAGAACTTTTCTAATTCAGTCCATCCCTGAACAAGAATTGTTTCTGCCTCTCTGACAAGTGGTTATAAACAGCCTCTACTTAGAGCCTTCCAGTGAGGCAGAACCCCCTCTCTCTGAACACAGTCCATTCTACTTTGAGGCAGCTGTAATTGGTGAAAAGTTTGTTTCAAATCTCAGGCTGAAATCTGTGCCTCTTTAACTTCTTTCCATTGCTCCTAATTCTGTCTTCTGGGACTTGCAGACAAGTTTAAAACTTCTTTATTACACATGAAGTCCTTTAAATACTTGAAGACAACTATTATATCCCACACCCTCCAGTATTCTCTTTTCCTGTCTAATCGTTCCCAGGTCCTTATAGGACTACTATCCTGGTCACACTCACCCAGATGTGCTCTATTTTGTCAATGTTTTTTCCAAGTGTGCAGCCTATGCCTGCAGACAGTATTTTTCTTCCTTCTCTGTGTGCCTTTCTCCACCCTCTCTCTCCCAAGATCCCAAGACATCAAAAACTGCCACTGTAATGCTATATTGGATAGAAAACCCTTTGTCTGTCAAAAGTTTAGATTTTTGCCAATTTTTTTGTATATTTTAGGTAGAGAATATTGGTCTTTTGGGGGATAAAACAAGATGAGCACAGAAACAAAAAAAAATGGGGAGATTCAGGCAACAGTGAGTACTCCATTTTTCATGGATAGAATTCATGCCAATGCAATCTAGTACGTGCAAGATACCATGTTAGACGATGAAGACAAAAATAACCAAAAACAGCAACAACAACATATACACACAGTCCCTGCCCTCGAGGAACTTATATTTTCCTGAGAAATACATAAAAACAGAAAAGGACATATGATAAATAAAATTGAACAAGATAAGAGGATTAACAGACACTTAAGACATACTATTTTATACTGTAATTTTTTTTATGTATACTACTAGAATGAAAACTCCTTGAGGTCAGGACTATGCTTTACTAACCTTTGTATCATCATCAGAATCCAAGCATAGTAATTTATACATAGTAATCTATCAATTAATAAACACTTATTAAGCGCCTACTATATGCCAGGTAATCCATAAGTATGCTGAATTGCACTGAATTAAACAAGTGTCAAGATGGATGAATTCCAATTAAGCTCTACCACTTACTCATTCTGTGGTCATGGTTGAGTCTCTTCCCAAATCACTTCATGACAAATACTCTTCCATAACTATAAGGCATTTCATTAAATTTTCTCTGAGATCTCATTCTTCTTTAAGAGTCAGATCCTATATTTTCAGTTGAAGAGTAATGAAAAGGTGGGAGAGCATCTGGTCCATATGATACCAAATAACCAGTTAAATTTCCTTTTTTCAGTTTTTGATACAAATTGCCCAAGTATTTTGATGTCATAGAAACACTGTTTGAGACATGTGCCTGGGCAGTTATTCTATCTCCTTTACAGGCTTTAACTGATGGTTATGAGAAAACTGGAGAAAAATCTGTAGACAGATGCTAAGAAAACATTACAGGTTCACTAGACCTTTTTGTTCATGATAATAAAGTCAAAAATTTCCCAAAAGATAATCTTGAATGGCTATGAAAGATTAAGAAAATAATTTGTGGTTAAAATTACATGCTTTATCACCTTATAAAAAAACTTTTTAGTCAAATATTTTGGAAGGCTATGTAGTCTCCACAGCTAGAAAGAAAAGTAAGGAAGCCTTCCTATATTGCATCTTGATCCATGACAGCAGGACTAGTTGCAGGATCGAGAATGAGCGGGGAAGGATACTAGACAAGTTGGACCCCAAAGATCCTTCCACCTCTTAACAGTGTCTGGATTACACAATGCACAGTTCCTGGCGCTTAGTAGGCTAGAATTGCTAGTTGATTGACTGGTACTACAGACTGTGTTCACAGGCTAGAACCAAAGGCCTAAAATCTAGGATTACTTACCAATAACTAGGTGAAAGTATGATGATAAACTACAAGAGAAAGGCACCCCACTCCCAAAAGATAAAAACAATCCAATTCTTTCTTTTCCCAGAATCAAATGAAAAAATGCACAACAGACCTAGTGAAGCCAAACAAAACAGAAGAGCCTCACTCTTCCAATTTAGCAGTAGGTAAATCTCCTAGATGATCTTTCCTGCTATGTTCTCTGCAGGCCCCAGTAGAACCGTGAACAAAGATGACAGTGGAGTGATTGATGAACCTCTGTAATGCCTTGCCCTGATTCTTCTTTTCTTTTCCTTTCTTTTTTTTCAAATCTTCAATCTATTTCTATAATGATATTAGATGGGCTTTGCATCAGGAATAAGCAATGGTTTTTATTGTTAGGTTGACTTTTTCTTTGAGAAGTGTCTTCATTGGTGTGTGAAGGGGACTGACAGATGAGGGAAATCTACAAAACAGAATCTTGCTTTTGAACTTCCTTCTCTCTAAAGAGGTTAAAAGTTGGTAGAAGGCCATGGGAGTAGTGGTCAGCAGTGGTCAGAGCTTACAAAGACAAAGCTTCCTTCAAATGTCCCCAAATGTTTCTTACAGGCAAGATTTAACACCTGCCTCAAAAATGTTGTTCCCCTGCATTATTCAGGCTAACTTTGAGTAGCGTGCTTTGAAACAACCTATATTCTTCATTTTAAAAATCCTAGGTTTTTTCTCCCTTATTTTTCAAATGTCATACATTCTGCGGTGCTTTCTTATTAATGCCATTGTTTCAAAAACAAGGCATGGAGACTCCTGATCTCAGCAAATATCTTCGCGACTACACTTTTGCTTTGGGGCGAGCACAACTTAATATTCATAAACCTTGGAATGCAGAGACAGGACGTGAAGAGAATCAATGTGGATTCTCAAGCATTAGGTATTGGGGCTAAATATCTGATGTGAACAACTTATCATGGGATTGGCAACATTATTAAAGTATCATGTAAGAGCCAAGATAGCTCTAAGTTTCAAAAATCCAGGGAAAGGAAACTCTATGACTAGTTGACATTTCAATAAAATATGGCTAAGAAGAAAATGCCTTGTATAAAGAGATCTCAATGGGCTAGCATTGAGTGAAACAATAAAGGAAAAGACAAAGCAGTAAAATAAAAATATATCCTAGTGATGACACTTGAAAGCTGAAAATCAATTAAAGCTTATTTTAAAACAGTATAATTAGGTAATTTTATGAGGGGTTCAAATAAGAGACAAATAAGTGTGTTTTAGTATCCTAGCTCACATGTCGTTTTATTACCATTTGCTCTGTGTCAAGCTTGCTAATGTTAGCCAATGTCACTGATTTCAATCAAGACACTAAGCAATTTTCAAAGGTAATTAGTTTATTTCACCAGAGCAGTTCACATAGCATCCAACATGGTGTTTAATGTCAATGGGGTGGTAGGGAAAATGTGACAAACTCAAATAGTTTCAAGGGATGCATGTGGGTAAGTTCCTTTTTTCTGAAATAAGCAAAATTTGGCAATGTACTTTTAAATAAAAATAAGAAGGATTCAGTTGCAAATTGTGAATTATGTTGGTGCTGTAACCCTCATTATCCTTCATCCTCTTAGTCTCCATCATACTCTTAATGCTGTTTTTTCATTTTCAAGAAGATAAAATTATTTTCTGAGATTTACATCATGGAATGGGCAGATGAATGGGTTGAAGATACTGAAACTGAAGTGAAAATAATATTAAATCCACGACTGCTATAAGAAGGGATTTGGGGGGCACAAATGGGCCCCCACCCTTCCCAGCAGTGGAGAGTAGGACACTTAACTGGCTGAAATCCACTGAATAAATAGACAGTTTTGCCCAGGAGAGATGGAGAGAGATTATTTAATGAGGACTAGAAAGTACATGAGCTTTCAGGGAAAATCCTAGCTTAGGATAAACATGCAAATTCATCAAAAATGCTTCTATGAAGAAAGAATATGATTCTTAACAGTAACCCTAAAAATACAGGATTCTGAAGCATTCCGGAGAAGAGGATGGAACTAGATTACCAACTGATAGCTGTCCTAGGCCCAACCAGGCCTCACACAGAGAAGAGGTGAATGAAAATATGCTAACTGCTGCTCCTTCACTCAACCTGGAAGGGAGCAAAGAGAAAAAGAGAGCATGAAAAACAGAGCAGCTGCTTTCTGCTCCCCCCTTTCCTCCACAAAGACCCCAAAGAAGTCTAACAGTGATGGTGGGTGGGAATTGTTTGGCTGTTACTTCCCTTTCTCTGAGCCCTACCCTGGTGTGGCTGGATCTCACTCTTTCTCAGTTACTTCCTCTTGTGTCCCCATGAATGGGTTTTGACTTTTCCCTTAATCACCACCCTCCCTTCTCTCTCTCTGGTTGAGAGGTGAGAAAGACTCTTTAACCTACTTGGGGAAGTTGTGGGAGAGACAACAGAAGGAAATTAACTTGAGGCCATCACCTCAGAGAGGATCTTTTTTTCACCACCATTTACCAAACCTCCTTCCACCAGAGCACTGTGGGTTTAGCTTGTACCTGGTATAGATTAATTTAATATTATTCTTGCTTTTGGAGAATTATAATATTGTGTATCAGTAAAGCCTTTTGGGTTCATTTTGAGCCATTGGCTTCTGATTCCAGCAATTAGAAAGTGTATTTCATTCTGCTTCTGTGGTAGTCCATGATAGTCTTCTTCTCACATGCATATATCTCCTATATTATCTCCTTTTAGAAATTATTATGGTACTTTGAACAGGATGGTAACTTTAAAAAAGCCATAATAACCCCAAAATTCAAAAGAACTTCTAAGTAGTTGTGGCAATATTAAATTCTAGCCATACTCAGAGTTAAAAACAAAGAATTACTACTCAGAAAAATATTTCATGATGACATAATCATATCATGTGCATAGTTAGGCCAGTAATGCCTTGGTTAACTAGAAATCTATCTTAATATTGTTTTTTAGAGATTAGATGGACAAATCTTCAAAACAGACTATTAAGAAAAACAGATCATCTTTAGCCTGTATTAAGTTTTCCCGAGGAGAAAGGGGGCAGAGAGAGGAGACTTTCACCATCTGTGGTTCCTGGCAGAAACAGAAAACTATAATCCTCCTGCTATGTCTCTGAGTGCCAATCCCCACTCCCCAAGCAATCCTCATTGTTCAGCTACCACCAGTCCTTTCTTTTTTCATTTTAGCGATTTCTCTCCACATATTTATAGTCTACCCTCTCTGCTCATCTCTTCCCTTCAAATAAAATGAAAATATCTGTAAAAAACATAAAATGAAATAATATTAATAAAGTGCTTAACACAGTGTCTGGCATAGAGTAGATGCAAATGCTTATTCCCTTCCCCTTTCTCTCCTTGGCACCTCAAGAGAGAAACTCATTTCCTCCCTCAATGCATTGCTCCCCTCTCATTTCTCTTAAGATTTCTGCTCTTCCCTGCCTTCAGGACAAGGGTCCTGATAAGATAGGACTGTTTTTTCAGAGGGCAACTGAAATAGCTTAGGTTCTTCATGGTTCCCAGGGGATTGAGTAGGAGCAAGGGAAATGCCAGAATCCATTGAAGTTCTTTCTGCCTACTACTTCTGGTCTAGTCAGTTCACATAAAATTAATTTCCTCCTTTCTAGAGGAAATAGCCTGCTCTTCAGTAGTTGCTGAGGTTTAGAAACACCAATCTAAATTCCATTCTCTATTCTAGATGTGAAGACCAGTTGAGATGTCCTACTTTTCAAGGTACAAGTTAATTTTGAAATAGAGAAATCCAACCCTGTTAACAACAAAAAGCTGCCTCCTCAATCTGTTCAAACAGTTTATGGGATTAGAGATTTAGAGTTGAAAGGGACCTTAGATGCTATAGAGCCTAAATGCTTCATTTTGCAGTTAAGTAAACTGAGGTACAGAGAGGTTAAAGTGACTTATCTAGGACCATACAGCAAGTTAATGTCTGAGCCAGAATTTTATCATAGGTCAACTTCAAGTCTGGGGCTCCTCTCTGTACCTCTGTTTCATTATGTGCAAAATAAAAGGATTAGACTCAATAGCCTCTAAGATCCCTTCCATCCCTAAATCTGTTTGTGTATAAACCATGCTATTAGACTGAGGAGGAATCTTCTGTTTTCAATAGATTTGAATCTCTAATTCAGAACCGACTTGCATCATGAAAAGCAGGGCATCAAGTTGCTGCCCACTCTTCTGAGACCTGTTGTTCTGACTGGAGTTTTATGGAGGGGTGAGTTTTTCTGCTTCCTCCCCACTCCTCACATACATGTTACATTTAGCTAAAAGGTAACAAGGACTCAGTTAATAACAAATATACTGTCACTGTTAATTTAATAAGCAAGTCTCTACTAATAAAGCAGTTTAATCATGGTTGAACTTGGTGGAGAAGGGGAGCAGCATAGGGAGGAAGTGACTTTTATAACAGTTTCATAAACTGTGCTTATGGTTGATTAATAAAAAACATTTGGCACAATACAGTCTTGAGGACTCTCTTCAAACAATCTCTCCCATGAAGAGGTTCCCAACCTATAGATCTTGTTCATCAGCATGAATATTTGAGACAGATGGTACAAATAGACAGCAGGTTGGTTCCGGGTGATCAGAAAGAGGCAAGAGGGATACATTGCAGAAAGGAAATTGCAAAGTGCCTCTAAAAATCTCAACCTTCTCCTAAAGAAAAAAAAGTTCATTTGTAAAAAATCAGCATTCTACTACCATTGTTGCTGTATGGAAGTGAGGCATAGAACAGAATGGTTTCTGAAGAATTGAAAATGAATATCATACAATGGGCAATGGAAGGTATGGGAAGGAATATGTAGCCAATGAAGGACTTCAAAGATGTAAAAGGGGTAAAAGATGTCATCAGAGAAATAGATGTAGGGAGGAAAGATGGGCTGGTCATATGGTAAGGGTGAAAGTTGACAGGTGGACAACTAGAGTGCTCCTCTGGTAACCTTATGATGTCAGGAGAAACTGAGAAAGGGAATACCTATAGGGATCTGGACAGGATAGACTGGTGTAGGTGGATTGCATCATTAAAGGAAATCTCCAGAGTGATGAGATCATGAATCCATTTAAGCATTTGAGTACTGAGTGATTTGCATGGAAGATGTAGTGTAAGCTATATCATCCATGAAGCATTAGATTGGAAAAGGAGATGGACTAGATATATTACAAAAATGAGGAATAACAGATGAACAGCTGATTGCTTCAGTTAAAAGACCAAAGGAGGTCTTCAATGCATTGGTAGTTATTCTGTGGAAGATTTGCTCTAAGACTTGGAAAAGAACCCCACAGGATTAGAAGGCCAGTCTGTGCTGATATGGGGAGTTTCCACATTAATGAGGTCATAGATCCATGAAAGTATTAGAATATTTAGCATAGTTATGAATACAGCATTCTTTAATTCTGCTTGTAGGAGCTCTTTCCTTTTCTGTTGGTTAAACCATCCCTATCTCCAGCTTCCCTTTTCTACATTTTATTCTTCTGCCAAATTTTCTTACCACTTCAGAACATGACAAAAGATGTGAAAAATTAAAAGATAATGCCTCCATGTTTGAGGACAGACCCAAACTGAGGTGGCTGATGGTTTGATAGTTAAATTATCTTCTTGTTTTTAGTTAATAAAATATTTTAAGTGTGATAAATTACAATTTCATTTGACAAGGGAAAGTAGCACATGTGGGGCTTCTAAGGGTTATATTCAACTTGTGGATTATTCATGTTTTCAGTGGTGGATGCCATCAGAATGTAGAAAAAACAAAGAATATCTTCCTGGATCATACTGATGGTCTATGCTGCACAATGTTAATTTTCTTGAAGTAACACTAAGGAATGTTTTGGAAGAAATCATAAAAATTTTCCTTGGGAACAACAGTCTTTAAAAAAGAACTGATTTCAAGTATCTTTAGGTTCTCTTATTGCTCTGTTAAGTATCAATTCATCATATTCATGGATCATTGAATTAGCGTTAGATGGGACCTTTGAGATCATCTAACCCAATCACTGTCATTAGACAGATGAGGAAGTAACTTGCCAAAGGTCAAATAGCTAGTTAGTGGCAGAGATGGAATTCAGACCCAGGTCCTCAAACTCCCAAACTGTGGTCCATCCAGCACATCACAATGCTGAACATCCCATTCTTAAATTATGTTGCTTAGTCATCTTCTCTTATAGCTATTGTTTAATATTGATCTTTCACACTGGCCTCTAATGTGATCATTTTAAAGGCTAACTTAAAATGAATCATTCAAATTCCTCTCTTAATAGTCATGGTTTTGGGGGGATCATTATTATTATTTGTTATTCAATAAGTTGGGATGAATTCGCTAGTAATCTACATAATAACAATGGAGGAGTGGAAGGGAAGAAATGTCTATGTAGCGGAAAAGAGGACATCTTTTCTTATTGAGATGCTGAGATTGCAATTTCTTCTCTCCAAAATTCTAGGGTTTATAGTTCCAAATGTGGCATCTCAAAAATGAATACTACAGAAGAAAATCAGCCACTAACCCTGCCTTAGACCTTTTGTCTTTTCACTAACATTGCACTTTCTTCTAAAGATAGGATCATAGATTTAGAACAGGAAGGCCACCTACTCTGAGCTTTACAGAGTGGGAAACAGATCCAGAGAGTCTAGGGAACTTTTCCATATCATCCATATAGTAAGTGGCAAGGTCAGAACTTAAATACATATCATCTGACTCCAAATTCAGCATTTTTCTGTTGTACCACATTACAGCCATGGAACTATAAACTTATAGAATCTTAATGTTAGATTAAGCCTCAGAAGACAACCAAGCCAACCTCACACTCCATCAGAATCCCCTCTATCAGTAGCATAATTGTAGTAAAGTCTATAAGAATTAAATGTTCTATGAAAATACATAGTAAAAAACAAACATCATTTTGCTAACCAAAAAGCCAAATAAGCAATGTACAGTATGGTCTTTTAAACTTCAAAATGTAAAAGTATATAAGAAATGTAAACTATAAATCTTACTTTGAAGTTGAAATTGAAAGAGAATGATATAAAAACTGATGGAGATTTCATAATCTTTTAGCATAAGGAAGCTGCTAAGTTTTATTTCAATAATTAGCTCAATGTTTACATGTCATTGAATAGAATTTATTTGGAAGATTTACAGCAATTTTGGTTGCAAATAGATAATTCAAATTAAATCAATATGTTGTGTTTTCATGAACTGAATAAGTTGAAAAATATATACTGAAAAACGAGCATGATTTTCTACATATGATGTACAATACAGTCAAATCAAGAATTTTTAAAGCCTATTCAACAATGATAGTTTAGGTATAGTTTGAATGACATTTTAAAATCCATCAAATTATTCATTTTTAGCCCCTGATACCAAGAGCTTATTGAATTAATAAATTCATTCAGGATAGATTCATTCTTCTGCTAGTCTCACACCAGCTTGTCACTGACATAGAATCCTTTTCCACAGATGCAGTTATTTGACAAATTAAAAAATGCTAGGGCTCTAAATGAAATTAGCCTCATATGTTATTTGTTTTTGTTTGCAGTAATTTTTTTTGCATATGTAGACAGACAGCACTTCTTTGGTGGGCTATAACATGCTATGCCTTGTACCTTGAAATTAGCCACATATTTTATTTTATTTATTCGGATATTTTTCATGTGTAGAGAGCATTTTTGTGCTGGGTGGAAATAAACAAAAGAGTATTTATTATACCAACATTTTTTCTTGCTGGTAGATATACATGATAAAAGAAGAATTATAGAAATATATATTTAGAGCTGGAAGGGTCCCTTGAGGTCATCTCATCCAAACTCTTCACTTTAGAGAAGAGGAAGCTGAGACCTAGAAAGGTTAAATGACTTGCCCAAAGTCACACAGTTAGGAAGTGACAGAAATGTGGTCCAGGCCTTTACCTGATCTTTTATCCTTGCCCTAACTTTGAATGCCACCCCAAGAGGATCTTGAAAGTGAGGTGGTCTTTGTTACCCCAGCCTCTACACTTCACACGCTGCACTTTGTTTGAACCAACCTCTATGGGTTTGACAGTGTAGAGTTCCTGAAATAAAGAGATTTGGAGAATAGACTCACAATCAGGGATATAGCAGTAGTTACAAGGAATTTTCTAACCCTGAATCAGCACCAGATGAAGGAAGTAAAAAGAATAGATCTAATCTTAACCTGGGGCTCTGCTGAACTTTGTTGGCTGACTTAGATGAATGTGGCAGCTAAAAGCCTCAGCTATATGCTAAGAGATCATCAGCCTAGTTAGGGAGGATCTTTCTAGTCACTACACCTCAGGAGGTGGGAGCTGGAGGCCAAAAGAAGATCTTCACAGTGAGTCCAGCAGCAATGCCGGGCAGAGACAACATGTTGATCAGCAGAAACAGGAGATGACAGAATAACTCACAGAGAGAAAAGGCACATGAATGATTGGTTTGTGCCCTTCCACACTTTCCTGGCCACATATATCCCCCTGTGTAAGTTTTACATGCATATTCCCAGGGCCCATATGTCCTCTGCATGTGTGCTCTTCCAGATGGATAGTGTGATAACTTGTAGGAAAATACATCCTGTGTATGCACTGGGCAGTTTTTTCTTACCGTTTGATTTTCTGTGCTGTTTGATTAAATATCTTTTGTTTTCAACTATGTGCTCTGACTTTCTGGTAAAAGAAGTGAAGGCTGATAAGCTGTAGTTTTAAGTGGTGTTGACTCAGAATACCTCAAAGTATGAGGCAGCTATCTGGGGATCCAAGTGAAGCAGGGAGGGGCCAAGGTGCTACACATCAAATTGATAAAGGATTTTGGTATGGAAAAATGCTATTGTAGATTTTTCCTAAATTTCTCTTATTTGCTTGAAACAATCATCATCCTACTTCCCTGTACTCCTTTAGTATAGACAGAAATTTCTACAAAAAAATCAGTTAAAAATTGATTGTCTAAATACATTGTTAGCATTTTTTAAGTAAAAATACAGATCGTTTATGCTTTGGATATTGAGAAAGTTAAATAGTAAAACCTTTACTGTTCTTTTAATAATCAATGATATAATATATACATGATGTGACTGCACTGTCTCCTAGAATGTCACATTTTATTTGGAAAATCATCTAATAGGAAACAAACCTAGCCCCTAGAACTATGCTGTTCTTTATTCATTTCAGTCATGTTCAACTCTTCACAACCCCATCTTGGCAGAGATATTCGAGTGGTTTGCCTTTTCCTTCTCCAGATCATTTTACAGATAAGGAAACTGAGGCAAACAGGGTTTAAGTGACTTGCTCAGGTTACAGCTAGTAAGTGTCTGAGGTCATGTTTGAACTCAGGAAGACAAGTCTTTCTTACTCCAGTTCTGGCACTCTATCCACTGTGCCCCCTAGCTGCCCCCAAAAACCTGTTACATGACCTGTCTTTAGCTACATTTATCAGATGTCTGTGTGAGGTGAGATTCATGGTTCAGTAAGAAAGACACAAGGGCAACTATAAACCTGCAGACATAGGATGAGCTTCTTCATCTGAGAATTCCTATGTCAATGAATTACAGATACTCTTTCTGTCTTTATAGCATATGACAAGTACTATACTTGGTGCTGGGGCTATAGAGAAAAATGAGTCATTGCAGGCTTTAAGGAGCTTAAATTATATGAGAGGAGACAACCTACACACCTCTATTATTATACATATGTATGTATAATATATTTAAAAGCATATATATAATATGAAAATATATGTATATATAGTAACATATGATCAAATATCTATTATATCTAATTTATAAGTAACATACATTATATATTATTGAATAAATATATATTATATATAGTATAGCATTTATATGAAATATGAAGTAATATATAAATATATTTTATATTTCATAATATGTGTGATATATTGTTACAAAATACATATAATATAATTATACATTATATAATATGGAATGTATGTGTATGTATACACATACATATATACATATACACACATATATATGAATTCAGGAAGTATTAGTCACTAAGGAGGTTTAGTAAAGGATTCATATAGAAGGTCGCTCTTGAGCTGTTTTGAAGGAAAAAAAAAGGATTCTAAGAAGCAAAAGTGAAGAAGGATTATGTGATGGCTATGCAATTAAGAATGGAGAGTCACTATGAACAAATTAGTCCCAAAACAACTTTAACAACTTTCTTCTGCTTGAAGCATTTTACAGTCAAATTTATTTGAATGTGATCTGAGATGTGTTTTTAAAAATCTGAAATACCTCAGGAAAAAAATCCAATAGTTAATGGAACTCTCTTTAAAAAATTTTTTTCCAACTGTCTTTCTATATTGCACTGAATTTTGGTATTATTAAATGTGACATTTCACCTATCGTGTTTTAAGCTTCTTCAGGGAAAAGAAAAATACAGCAATTTTTCTCTTTAGGAGTAAAGGACCAACGTTACGTTGTTATGGTAACAAAAGTTGTGAAACATTTAAGAGAAGGGTGACTCTTCGAAAGTTGCTCCAACTTGGTAATCACACAGGCACAATGCCATTTGTCTGGAATAGATGCATTATTACATGAATATAATTGTCTCCAGAATGTTCCAAAGCACTTTCTTAGTGGGTTCATATTTCCCCAAAGGCTTTTTCTGAAGATTAACAAACCAAATTTTTATTATTTTATTAAGGAAATTATTCAGAGAATTTCACTGGGTCTATTATTTTTAATTTCTTTTCCAGTAATTTATGTAATTTCTTTTCTAGTAATTTATGCACATCTTAGAATTCTTTCAGATTGATAAAAATAAGCATGTTATTTCTCTCACAGCTAGGCAGAGAGGTGTAAAATATTTATTAGCTATTCCTATAACTATTGATTGTGTTTTGAGTGGGGGAAAAAATCAATGTTTGAAAAAGTTACTATTACTCTTTCTTCTATATTATTCCCTATACTATCACCTTGAAATAATAAGAACATTGTAAAAATACAACCCTTTTAATAATGATTATATATTATACTGTACATTTTAAAATTAATGTTTAATTAACAGTAGAGTGCCAATATGCTTCATAAGATCATCACAGAATCTTATGTGTCAGTATATTCAAGTTTCATCTAGTCCAAACCATATGGGCACCTGAGACTTACAAAAGAAGGCCATTCTACTATTGGATAGCTCTGTTGTCATTCATTCCTTTCAGTCAAATTCAACTCTTTGTGACCCTACTTAGGGTTTTCTTGACAAGGACACTGGAGTGGTTTACGATTTTTTTCTCCTGCCTCATTTTACAGATAAGGAAACTGAGGTAAAGAGGGTTAAGTGACTTGCTTAGGGCCACACAACTAGTAAGTATTTGATCTCAAATTTGAACTCAGGAAGACTCATCTTCCTGACTCCAGGTATGACAATCTATCCACTGCACCACGTAGCTGCCTTTTTGGATAGCTCTAATGTTTAGTAAGTTTTTCCCTTATTTGGAGGTGAAATTTCCCTTTCTTCAATTCTCCCCCAGAGTTCCTAGTTTAGCCCTCTGGAGCTAAGTATAATGAACCTAATTTGTCTTCCAAAAGGCAGCATTCGAATATTCGGGTACAGGTAGTAATGTCTCCCAAAAGTCAGTTATACTTCAGGCTAAATATCCCCACTTCCTTCAGTTGATGCTTGTGTGGTATTATCTCCAGGAAATTAATCATTCTGCTCAGCGACCTCTAGATCCCCTTCAACTTGCTATTTCCCTTTCTTAATCTGGTGCCCAAAACTAAAGCCAATACTATGGATATGGTCTAGGTATTAGGGCAGAGTACAATAGAACTATCCCTTCCCTTGTTCTGGACATGATACCTCTATCAATGTCTCTTTAAGAGATTTGTGAAACTTCTACTAACTTAAGTGTGGAAATAATGTCATTATATTATACTGCTAATATAATAAAAGTATCAACCCTTATTCCTGTTCCATGTAGCAAACATCTCTCTAACTAAACAGATACAAGGGAAAAAAATATGTCTTTAAGACTGCAGATTCTATCTCGTTATCTGAAATAGAAATAGGAAAAATAAATATCAATACTGGCCTACCTAAATAGCCTTTGTTTTTTTTGCTCTTTGGAGGGGCAATTAGGATTAAGTGACCTGCCCAAGGTCACTCAGCTAGTAAGTGTTAAGTGTCTGAGGCCTAATTTGAACTCGGGTCCTCCTGACTCCAGGGCCAGTGTTCTATTCATTGTACCACCTAGCCGCCCCCATAAATTTTCTTTTCTTAATTATATTACACTTTAAGACATAGGTGAAAGAAAGCTAGCTTGTTCCTTGAGGGGGAAAAAACACTTTAGAAAAATCCACATATAAATCTGAGGTGGTAGTGGTCACTAGCTGGAAGAGGATGCTCTGGACATGAGTAGGGAACCTTACAGTTTTCCTTCTATGTCTCATTGTATCTCTAAATGTGACTATAGAGTTTTTCTCTTCCTGTGTTGTATGTAGACTGAGATAGTTGCTTCAGGCTCAGTTGGAAAGACATATTATGTTTAGTAACATCAGTTCCTTAAGTAAGAGTTGGACTAAAGAGCCAAAACAAAAAAAAAAAAAATTCAGCAGCAACTTGTCTAGTCAATGGTGTGGTGAGTGTATATGTGTGTGCATGTGCACATGTGTGTGTGACAGACAGAAAGAGAGTAGGGAAAGGGAGATGGAGAAAGGGGGATGGAAAGAGAAAGATGGAGGGAAAGGGGTAAGAGAGAAAGAAATGAAACATTAATCCTATGGGGGGGGAGGATGGGAAAACTGCTAAGGAAAATCAGTGTAGTTTATGCTGAAGTTGTAGAAATGAAAACTGTGTAATGTATCTACAAAGCAATAATCTTAAAACTATTGGTAGTGAAAATATTGCTGAAAGAGTCAAAAAGCTGACTCTCAAGTTCCGGGGTTTGGTTTGTTTTGCCTTGTTTTTTAGTCACCAAAAATAACGTAAGAGGTAGTGCAGTCTATCTATATAATACTTTTCTAGGTTACTTCTAAAGAGCTCATGGTTCTCTATTTTTTTTTAAAGTATAAGTGATGTGAATACAAAAAAGTTCAAACAAAAATTTAAAATAAAAGTACAAAGTTTTCATATGAACAAGAGAATCTGATAAGAGATGAAAAAGTGAAAAATTAAGTGTAAGCAGTGTAGTATACTATATTTCATTAAAGTGGAAAGAGTTTGGGATATTGGGACAATGTTCAAATCCCCTTTCTGAAACTGCCATTGTGACCTTAGACAAGTCACTTAATCTCTCAATTTCTTCATCTGTTAAATGAGAAGGTTGAATTAGATGACCTCTGGGAGCTATTCTACTTGTAAATGTATGAGTTTATGAGGGTCACAGATTAATACCAGGTGGGATCTAGAGTCAAAACTATGACTCCATCTACCTGGAGTCAATGACTCAAAGGTTTTAGCCAACATGTTTATAGGCAACTAATTATAAACTAGCATGCACATTCCTTTTTAAAAAATGTTTTCCATGGTAAATTATGACTTTGCTTGTAGGACCAGTGAATAGATTGCTATCCATCCAAGGTAGGTATTTCCCTCCAATAATGCAGATTATAATCCATTCATACCTATTTATCCTCTGAGACACTTATTCACAATTTACACCATGAAAGTGCTGAGATTCTTCCTTCCTTTCTCTTGATGTTGTGTGGGTATCAATGGAGCAGACAGGATGTCCATCTTTCACTTTCTCTGTCTATGAGGTGGGTCTTTTTTTTTTTTTTAACCAACCATACATTTTTGGTTTTGCTTTGGTTTGGTTTGGTTTGGTTTTGGCAGCACTTCTCCCATGTAATTGCTTGCTGGTGTTACAACCTATTCACACCCTAACACATGTAAGAAATGTTTTCTTCAATGGTCTGACTCTCAAGGCTTCAGTGAGTGCCTAGGGAAACTAAATTTGAGGTATAAGTTAGTAGAAATATTACATTTACAAAGTTGCCGGGAGAGTTTGTATAGCCTAAATTGCCACATCTGTCAATGATTTCCAGTCACTAACCTTAAAGCAAACAGAAATTCACTCTCTAGTTTAAAATTTTATTCAATTCACTAAGCATTTATTAAGAGCCTGCTGTGTAGGAGGCATTGTAGGAGGTTATGTTTGAGGAATGAAAAGATAATGGAAAAATCCTGCCCTCAAAGAGCTTATGTTGTACTAGGCATATACAGCATTTACACAGATTTCAATACAAGATCATTTGAGAAGGGAGGGAGCACTAAACAATTTAGGTAGCAGAAAAAAAGAAGCCTTTCTGTATGTATCACATGGCACTTCAGTTCATCCATGCAAGAAGCTGAAACTTTTAAGATGCTTTAAAGTAAGGAGGGACTACATGCTGGACATGCCAGAGATTTTGTAAAAAGGCATGACCCCAGACAACTAAGTTTCAGATGAATGAATGAGTGAAAGAATAAATTTAAAAAGCATTCATTATGCTCTGAGCTAGACATTAGGAAAACAAATAGAAAAGCTAGATAATTCCTGCCCTCAAGGAACTTGGATCCCAGTGGAAGAGGTAATATTTCTTGGGGAGTGGTGACCACTAGGAAAGAGAATTTTTGTCTGAGAAGTCACAGATGGTGAGTAGAGGAATAGAGACAGTCCATTTGACATGTGCTCTCCTGAGGCAGTAGTCAGCTGTTGATCTGTAGTTGGAGAGCAGGGAAAGAGAGAAAATGGTTTGACTGGTATGGCAGAAATGGCAGGGGGAAAGATGAGCATCTGTGGTTTCAAGGAAAGCTGAAAAGCTTATCTCCTCCCAGGTATGATTTCTGGAGGGCCTTTGAAAAATGGAAATAGCTGCAGGAGCAGTAGGGCAAAAGAATGGTCAAGTTTGGAGAATAGCAAGGTAAGTTTGGCTTGAATGTAGTGTATGTGAAGGGTTATTACGTGAAGTAAACTGGAAAGGTAATGTCAGAGCCAGATTGTGAAGGGAATTAAATGCTAAACTGAGTGGTATGTATTTTTAAAAATGAATAGTAGGGGTGGCTAGGTGGTACAGTGAGTAGATTTCCAGCCCTGGAGTCAGGAGGACCCAGGATCGGTTCTGGCCTCAGGCACTTAACACTCACACAAAAAAAACTGGCCGTGTAACCTTAGGCAAGTTACTTAATCCCAATTGCTTTCAAATAAATAAATAAATAGATAGATAAATAGCAAAACAAATTTGGTAATCACAATATTACTGAAGAACACTGGAAATGACAGAATTAAGTCATTGCTAAAACCAATTATTTGGGGCATTAGTTACACTATCCCTTTTTTTAAAATAACTTCCAAAACTTTTTTGAGCTATTGTATACACATGTAGAGTGCAATTTGAATTGGTTTTGGTTATGACAGTGAGAAACAGAGGACGCATGAGGAAATGACATCTTAAGAGAGTCATCTGGGGAAACTGAAGGTGCCATAATTATTTTACCATTATTAACAGATGAACAATAAAGCACAATGGGAGGTAGGTTACAAAGTGTTACTAATGGTTGTAATAAGCACATGTAAAGGCTGTGCCGTGAAACAAGTAGAGAACACTATGGATCCAATGCAAATTATTTATGTAGACATACATTAAGCTATTTAATCTTCAATTTATAAACTGTGGTTCCATAACATATTTCTGCCCCTGTGTGTGCCATGACACTTATTTAACTTATATGTATTAAATGCTCCCTAGCTGCTCTTTAGAAAATAATAAATTGCTTAATTTAACAACAGCCACCTATGGCTAGGATGATTCAAGAGACACAATGGAGTGAAGCAGTTCATAATTTTTGACTCAGACCTTTAATGAACTAACAGTAATGATGCCTTCTGTGTTCACCGCAACATTTTCCCTCATGGGAGTAACAGTATGTTAGGGTATTATAGAAACTTACTCATTGAATATTCCTGAAATATCTTATTTTCCAGTAGTTTTTTTTTAGTTTGCTGTATAATGCCACCAGATGTGATTGCATTCCCCTCCCCAAGAGTATGTTTGCCTATCTTTCCACCGTCCTGAATAAAATGAATGGAACATCATAACAGCCCTTGTTAGATGGAGAGTCAAGAGGAAAAACGTGCAAGGCACAACTGCTATTGCCTGGGAATAAATGAGTAGGCATGGACCAAAACACCTTTCCACTTCTCAGGTGTAGGTCTGACTAGAGCATAACCAAGGTTAATTCACAAAACAGCATGATGGTTGACCCAGGTGATGTGGCAGCCCATTAATCTTGTCCCTAAGTAGCAGACAGAGAAAAACCTTGGCTTGCATATCCTTAATTATAAATAAACAAACTTGGAATGGAATTCATAGGTACAGTATGACATAGAGCCTTTTCTATCATATAGAAAGATATGAGCAGGTGTATAGAATTATATGCCAGAAGTTCCCTGTTCTGTATAAATTAACAAATGACCAATCTCTAGATGTTTATCATCAAGGGTTCAACAAATAAACTGGGGCATCATTATAGAAAGAATTGTTGCCTACAACTGCCTTCACATTACACTGACCATAAGAAATAGACTTTTTAGTTGATGTCACCAAACTAAAAATGAATATAAAAAGGAATACAGTGGAATACAATGTGGAATGAGTATTAAAAGAATAGTGAATATAAAAAGAATATTAAATATAAGAAATTATAACAGGATAACTCCTTGTCCCAGGATGATTAATATCTCACTGAAAAAGATGAGAATAATGTAACAACAGCACTAATAATAATAGTAACTTAAGGTATAGAAAGGAAAAATAAAGACAGAAGGCTTAAATCAGAATGTCAAAGAGAACCATTGGATGAAGTGATTCTTACCCATATCTTGATTTTCTCCAGGCAAGATGTGTCAGACAAAAAATTATCAAAGAGAAAATAGTGATTATATATGTTGAGACACTGACATCCTAATGTAAAAACTCCTTCATGTGCATACAACTTTTGAATACTGAAATATTTATTAATGAATTGAGAAAATATCTAAACTACTTAGATAATATTAACAAAACACAGGGCCCATCACCCTATGGAAGCCATAGAAAGATTAACACTTCCTTATAAATATGGAAGAAGATTGATAGATGTTCTTAGGTTGTAGGATAAACAGATTTGAAGTTCATAGGATTACAACTCTCCTCCCCAAGTTTTTCATATAAGAAATTTTACAGATGAGATACCATTTCATGAAATAAAAAATTTCACAGATGAGCTACCACTTCATGAAATAAAAATAAAGGTTGACAATAGGTATACACCAATGAGGATGCCCAAATGTAAGTGATATTGATTTAGTACTCTAGAGACCCTATGAAATAAACTGTAACTTCCTCCATGAGTGACATCCGTAGAAACGCATCCAACAATGATGACAAAGCAGTGTTTGATGGGAGCCACATAGAAGCATACAAGAATATGCCATTCCAATGTTTGAGTCAAGCAGCTTTCTTTACAGAAATGGAGGGGTTCATAATAGAGATACAAGATCAGATCATGAGTTCCAAAAACTACATAAAGCTTAAAGACTCCACACTTTTTGATTGATACGTATTTTGTAAAGAAAACAGCAAAAATTGTAGAATATGTCACTGTATGTTGTAAAGGTTTAGTAACCCTGCCAAACACTAAGGAAAATCCTGATCAAATGGCCAGAATTATACATCAGAAAATCAGTTCTTCAAAAAAAATCATTGTACCATAAATACAAAGCTCACGTTGTGCTTGAGAAATCAATAAATAAACTCTAGCCTGAGCATTATAAATATAAACTAGTGTTAATAGTTGTCTAGTTATAGCACTAACCAAATTTTAAGACTATTTTAATAGATGTTGTCATACAGTGCCCTCATTCCCCTAAACTACATAGAATGAAAACTCTAAAAATATAGAAACTTGGCAAAATAAATCAAAACCACATAGGAACGAGTATGACATCTTTCCTTTCATCCTGTCTGCTACTGAAGTTTTTGCACAATGCTTTCAGTAAGTCTACAAAACTTGAAGCTGCATCCTTCAATTGCAATAATTATAATAATGATAGCAGCAACAATAGTTAGCATTTATATAGTACTTTAAAGTTTGCAAAGTAATTTACAAATATTATTTTATCTTCACAGCAATCTTGGGAGGCAGGTGCTAGTTTACATTCTCAATTTACAGATGAAGAAACTGTTGTGGGCAAGCAGAGGCTACATGACTTATCCAAGGTCAAACAGATATTAAGTCTGAAACAGTATTTGAACTTAGGTCTTTCTGACTTTATGTCCAATGCTCTATCTATTGAGCTTCATAGTCATTTTATCCACCTGTGTAAAAATAGTTCATTGAACACTAATCATAAAAAAAGATTGAAGTATAGTGACATGTTTCAGGATCATTTCTTTTTGAGTGCTATTGAATATAAATGAGAATATCATCATCATCATCATCATGTATATATAGATCAGATTAATTTTTGAAAAGTGCTTTCCTCTAATAATCATAGTATTGCCAACTAGAAGAGAATTTAGGGATTATATAATCTGGCCACTTTATTTTATACTTGAAGAAACTGAGCATCAGGTTAAGTGACTTGTCCAGATCAGAGAGAAAATAGAGCTAAGATTATGACATCAAAACTGGATAATGCCCAAGTGGCAGTATTACCTAACAAGCTCAGGGCAAAATGAGGATTGGTTTTCCCTTCAGAGTCTTATTCAGATTTTTTTATGGTTATGTTATTATTTTTAGCTTCTCTTCATTAAAATCTTATAATTCAGATCAAATTTGAATAGGACCTAAGTTGGTGAAAATTTTAAATTTTAGAATATTTGTTGCATCTTTAAATAAGAGATATTACCTTCAAGTATAAAATAAATAGAAGGGAAGAGAACAAACATTTATTAGGTGCCTATTATGTGTCAGATACTTTACAAATACTGTGTTATGTGCTTTACAATATTTATCTCATTTGACTGTGAAATAGGTTAAGCTAACAAATATAACTCAATTTTATTTATAGCCTTAAGTTTATAAAGCACTTTCTTCAAAACAGCCCTTTGAGGCAGGTATTATTGCCATTTTTCAGATTTGGAACCGATACTAAAAGGTGAAATATTTTTCAAAGGCCATGCAACCATTTTACAGATTTGGAACTGATACTAAAAGGTGAAATATTTTTCAAAAGTCATGCAACCATTTTACAGATTTGGAACTGATACTAAAAGGTGAAATATTTTTCAGAGGTCATGCAACTTAAAAATATTAGTCAAGACTCAAAACTCTGCCTTCTGTCTCCAATCGAGTACTCTCTTAGCTATAGCAGCACTATCCCTCACAACGAGCCTAACAATGTAGGATCCTTTGAGACTTGCTTTAACACATTAATGTTGTTTTTGTAAGTCTTACATTGTGTTTATGTGCAAATGAGTGTTCTTTAGGCATATGATTATAATAAATTCTCTTAATAAGCCAAACATCCTCTCTACAATGTTGTATATACTATTTGTTATAGCAAACTCTTTTTATTTAGATGACACAAAGGATAACTTAAGCCCTGCTTCTGTCTGAGTAATGACAGATTTCAAATTGATTGAGTTTTTAAATATCTTTTTTGGGGTCAATTTCTCATAGTTCTTGAAATCTATGAAAGCAGACAATAAACTCTGGCAGGACCTACCATACCAATATGGCTTTAAATGTAGTCAAAGTGAGTGTAGTCAAAGATGGAGTGGGTCTGGTGTCTGAGGACCAACCTATGTTGGTAGAATGAGGCTCATCACTAATAGATGGACCAGAAATGAACTCTTTAGATATAGTTACTCATGAAACAAACAAAATTTTCAATGCCCCTCACTCCTGTGTGATTCCTTTCTGATTTTCTATTGATTGTAATAGAATGGTGGAAAATGATGAATGATGTACAACGTTATGACCAACTTATAAATATTAACTAGGTACTCTAAATGTGAAATCTTTTTCTAATGAAGTGACACATATTTGTAATAACTGAAACTCAGGAATACTGATAGGCTCTCAATAAAATAAACCAAGATACAAAAGTTAAGTGTCAGCAAAATAGAAAGATAGCTCATAGGTATGTTTTATCATGGTCCCAATGGCAACTGAAAATACTGTTTATGAGAGTCTTGACCACTTATGTTGATCATTAAAAAGGCAGCCATAGCAGTTGCAACTTTGGTAGCAAAATGTGTTGTAAAAGATGAAGAGATAGAGAAATTCTATGAATAAATTGAGTCTCCAAACAAAGTTAATGCATACTTTTGATATTTGAGTACTTCAGTGTGAAAGCAAATACACAGAAGAATGGTGAAAAATAAGTTGGAAAATAGCTCAGTTTTGATAAAACAAAAACAACCAAAGGTTTGTAGACTATATAGAAGTCTTATGTATAAATAATATAGAAAAGATTTGGACATATAATAGTAATATAGAAGAATTGGACATAGTGAGCACCAAACAGAATCAAACACACACAGAGAAATTGATTACATTTTAACTGACAAAAATGACAGATTACTGATATGTCATAAAAAACCCAGAAATTAAAGTTTGTTTAGATCATCACCTAATCAGAGGAAAGGTATAAACCAGCATCAGATTATAAGAAAATATACAAATAAGAAGACATTGTGAACAATTGTGATTTCTGTGCAACCTATTCAAATGAAATTATCAATGCCCCCTGAAAGGTAAATGGAAAGAATGAAAAAGCCATTGCCTACATGTGTTGTATAGTGGAAAGGCTATGAGATTTGGAATGGGCATAACTAACTTCAAATGCTAGTTCTACCATATCCTGCTTGGTGACCATGGGCAAGTCAATTCATTTCTCTAGGCCTTGCCTTCCATCCAAAAGAGAAGATTGGATTCAGCAACTTTCAACACTCCTTTAAACTCTGTGAACCTATGATTCTATACTGACCTTGATTATCACTATTGCCTGCAGATGTTTAATTGAAGTAAAGCAGTAGCCACAACGAGAAGGCCAAAAGAGTTCAGAAGCTGCCTTAGGTAACAAATGCTTGATCATTCTCAGCCAACACAAATGACAGCTTGATGAAATGTCAGTTTACAACATAAACTCATTTGTAAAATATTGCTGAACAGAACAGTAATATCATCTCATTAAGTATCAAAAGGAAGAAGAAGAAAAATAAGCCTGTAGAAAGTTTGGCATGAAACCAAAGTGAGCCACATCATCCTGAGTATTTGACGATGAAACTTACAGGAAGATTAATAAATAGCTATTAAACAAAATGTATTTGTTGACATTCCTATAATGGCTTATTTTCATCATCTGTTAGAGTAAATCTACCATATTTGCATTCAGACATATAAACGCCAAAGTGCTGCATGGGGATGATTAAAGGGAAATGAGGAAGAACATAGTATGGCTTGTTTTCAGTGATGACATACGTGTAAAAATTCACATAAGCAAAATCTTCCTGGAAATGTGTGATCAGAAAAGGTGAGATACTGCTCATATAGCAAGAAGCAAGGGATAACAAATAGATAGCTTTTCCACTGATACCTACTGAACCACAAATATACATAGATAGAGAGGAAAACCATGGTAGGTGGATCTCATGGAAAGGGTCTGGCTAGGAATCGTACTAGAAGAAGAGCCAAAAAATCTGCACTGCTAGAAGGAATACCCATATCGATTAAATCAACCATTCCCAAAGTTTTGATGTTTATCTTGATTTAACATATGACACAAGGAGTGGACCTTCTGTGATTACTTTAGGATGGGCAATGACCATTCTCTAATCCTACCTAGTTGCCTCTGATCTGCTTCCCTAATTCCATTTTTTTTTTTGCCTCAGATGGCAAATTAACTCATTTAGAATGCCAGTGTATGAATTTGTAAATTACTTCTTAGTAGGCATTAGTGAGTGAAAAGCATAATCCTCATGGCCTGATTCTCATTAGCATTAGGATTAATTAATATTTCATGAGCACCCAAAAGTTGCAGTTTATTATATGAAAGGCAAAATGACATATTGCCCAATCCTGTAATACCAAACCTAGCTTCATGGCACTTTGGGGAAATTTCACTGCCCTCAAAGGATGTCTTTATATTCTCAAAACATTCTTCCAAAAAAAAATTAATTAACTTTGACTAGTAAGTAATAGAGATTTATTTTATAACTTCTATACTCATGATTTGTGTTAATCAATTGTAGTTATCTTGTCATGAATTAGTCAATTTATGGATAGGTAAAACTGAACTTAGAAGAAGCTTGGTGTAGGGGATGGAAGAAACAAGGAAGACCTGGGATCAAGTCTCATCACTGATATATACTTAGCTATGTGACAGTGGGCTAGTGACCAAATTTTTCACTGCCCCCAGGAAATTCTCGATGAGTAATAAGCTGAAGAAGGTGCCAGTACACATTGTTAGAGGGAATTCCCTATATCAGGAGCTCCCTATGACAATAAAATCATAGGTTCAAGTCAAAGAAGAACACTGAATTTCATCAATAATGTAGCTGTATGACTTTGGGTAAGTCACAGACTCTCTTAATCCTAGTTGCTTTATCTGAAAAAAACAAAACAAAACACATAGGGATTCCTTACTGCCTAAAGGCTAAACCAGATAGTTTCTAGGTTCCAAATCAATTCACTTAAAGAAATATTTATTAAAAACCTACTTATGAAATATATTGTACTAACTTCTGAGGGAAATGTAAGGTTTTTATAAAAAATCCAATCCTCACCCATATGAAGTTTATAGTCTGAACTCTAATGGGTATTGTAGGAGGAAGGGTTGAGAAAGTGCAAAGAAAGCACATAGAGATAACTGTATCTCAAAATCAGTGTTATTACTGATGGGAAAATTCCCAAAAGAGGTGTCATTTGAGTTAACAGGAATGGCATAGAGTGGAAGACTTAATCAGGTGCTGAAGTCATTGAGAACATTGAGAGAATGACTAATGACTTGGAGGTTGGAAGATGATAGCAAAAAGTAAGGGAAGAGCATGATATGAATTCAAAAGAACAAAGATAGTTGAGATATGGAGATTGAATGATCATCTAGAAGGAGAGAGGAGTATGATAACCTGTGAGTTACAGGGAATATGAGGCATAGTCTTCTAGTAAGTGTTTCAAGGGATGTGGGAGTCCTGATCAGAAATAAGGCAAATTTCTGTTAAAGTGAGAAGATAGAAAGAATAGTGCTTGAAGAGTTCTAAGATACAGATGAATTCATTTAGAATAGAAGGGACTGTCTTCAAGGTCCAGGGTGGCACCCATCTTTGGTACCTTTTCTGTTCTCTAATGACAGTCTAATAGATTTTAGCATCTGGTATAAAAATCTGGATTCTCATTTCGAGTATATCTTTCATGTTTAAGCCCATCATACTTGGAATTATAAACAAAAGGTTTACCAAAAAGGTTTTCCAAAGGTTACATACAGTGAGATGAACTAGAATATGGGCAAAATAGTTGGTGAGTACTAGATCTGGTTAGAGTAGTAACTAAAATTTAAGAAAAGGTAGAATGTAATATAAGTTCCTCCTGGCTCTAAGAGCTATCATTTGATTAATTTTAAGATGTATTTTTGACATAGAACCCTTTTAAGAGAAGAGGTATCAAAGTATCAGAGTATCAAAGGACATCAGGGTTTCCACAAAGAAAGTCACTGACCATCCCTAAAGAGGAACACTAGTGGAGGATCAAACTCTTAGAGATCTTTCTTTAGAAGAGGATATGTCAAGAAAATATTACTCAGAGACAGATTTATTAAAAGCAATCCGTGTAGGCTTCTGTTGCTTGTACTAGCTATGACTTCTGAATCATTATAACTCCCTTGCAACCAAGTGAGTCCACAGACAAGATGGTAAATGTTTAAAATGTAGGTCTTTTTAAAGGTTTAGTCCTAGTAATTTGACCCTTTTTTTTCCACAGAGATCTAGTTTCAATGATTATTTCTATGTTAATCACTTCTATACCTCAAGCTCTTCCTTCTCATAGGATTGCAGTCCTGTTCCTCCAACTTCCCACTTGATATATCCATTTGCATGCAAAAACATCACCACAAACTCATTATGTCCAACACCAAACATCATTTTTCCCACCCAAACTAATTCCCTTTTCCAACTTCCAACTTCCATCATTCTTGAAAACTAGGTGTCATTTTTAAAAATTTATCATCATCTCTCTCTCCCCTCTATTCTAATCACCTGGTTTTCCCAAACCTCTATAAAATCATCCAACTCTATTTATAGAACATCATTTCTCATTATTCTCCAACAAATGCTAACAATTCTCCAACAAATCCAACAATTAGCCTTATCTCACTTTCCCAAGAATAGTTCACACACAGTCCTTCCTTCATGTTTTCATGAATGATATTCCCTTCACCTGGAATGCTCTCTCCATGCCTTTCTATAGAAGTAAATTCTCTCCATACTTCAAGATCCAGCTCATTTCACCTTTTCCTTGATACGTTTCTTAGCTTCTCTAGTTATTTTCTCTGAATTCTTATAGTATATAAGAATCTGTATAGAACATATAGAATCTGTAGCATACAAACTAGGGCATAATTATTATTGTATTATATTGTTCACTGCTGTTATGTCAGCTTTGGCAAGTACCTTGTGGGAAAAGTACTTGGTTCAATTCTTCCTGTGTAGGCATTCAATAAATGCTTAAGTAACTGAAGGTGGTCAGAATTTGGGATGTTGGCTGGCTTTGAGAATAAGTTGTTTTTTCCCTTAACAAAAAGCTTACTTGGCTGTATTTTTAAAATTCAGGATCTTGATAGTATGAAAATAGGGTGCTAACCAGCTCATTCAAGACTGATCAAAGGAAGCTAAAGGATTACAATCATCATCACATATATCAAAACACTCACAGAGGAAAGAATATCCATTTATTTGTCATCTTTATTGGAAAATTGGCTTAAACTCCTAGCTTCCAACTTCAAAGTCATGCTTTCTTATCATGGAACTTCCTTCAGTTCCTGGGGACTCCTTGCCCAAAAACATTCAACTACCCTGTGACCTTCTCAGCCTGGAATTTCTTTCTGTGAGTTCCATTCCCTTCTCTTATGGTTGAGTTCTACCTAGCTCCTACACTGGGGAGGGGCAAGAAGGGAAGAGGCTAGCCTTCATTTCCCTCTGGATTTTGTTTCTAGCTCCCAGATTTCAAGATCATGCCCCCATGCTAGATACCTGCCCTTTTCTCCATTTTAACTGTCTTTTGTTTTGTTTCCCCCCCCCCATCAGAATGTAAGTTATTTGAAAAAAAAATAATGTAAGTTACTTGAAGAAAATAAATTTCTTTTTTGCTCATTTTTGTATCCCCAGCACTTAGTATAAAGAGAAAATCAGAGAGATATTCATGGAGGAGATGTCACCTAAGCTGAACCTTGAAGAAACATAAGGGTTCTGAGAGAAGGTGGTCTGGAGAGAATACATTCTAAGCATGGGGAACTGATGCAAATGCACTGAGATAGTAGATAGAAGGTCAAAATCAGGAAAAAACTAGTCATCAAATTTGGCTGGAAAGCCAAGTATGACGGGTACTAATGAGAGATAATGTTGAAAATATAGGTTGGAGCTAACTTGTGAGGAACCTTAACCACCAACCTGAAGAATCTGTATAGTATCCTAGAATTAAGAGGAAGCCATTGAAGGTTTTACAATAAAGTTTTTAAATTGATCAGACCTGTGCCTTAGAATTATTACTCTGACTGATATATAGAGGACTGAAGAAGAGTGAGATGGAGAATAGGGTGATCAATAAAAATATTATTACAGTAGTTCAGATGAGTGGTGAGGACTTGAATAGAGTGGCTGTTGTGTAAGTTTAGAGAATGGGACAGATGTAAAAGAAGCAGAATCAACGAAGTCTGGCAATTGATTGGCTATTTGATGGTGAAAGTGAGGAAAAAAATCATGGAGGACTTCAAAGTTACAAATCTGAATGATGTGGGGAAAATTGTACTTCTCTTAACAGGAATAAAGTATAGAGGGACAAAGGAGTAGGTGATCAATTCCATTTTGGAATGTTATTTAGAATGCTAATGAGCTATCCTGATGGAGATTTTTATTATGAAATTGGTAATGTAGGACTAGAGGTTGTAGCAGCAAGCACCCCAAGCGTCCTCAGGGTTTGCTGCCACCACAGGTTCTTGGATCTGCTTTGATAAAGGAAAGCAACTCAAAATGGGTTAACAAGCTTACTTTAATCAGTCAGACCATATATCGTTTACCTTGTTCAGGGGGAAAAGGTCAGCACCCCGAACTTCAAAGTATACAGGCAGAATTATCAAGACAGAAACAGATCAAGTAGACAGCTTTCCAAACTGTCCAGCCATTACATCCATACCCAATCAACATGTGGGTTTCAACATCTGGGTTTTTCAAGGGGGGGGAGTGGCTCTAGACAACGGCTTCCCAGAATCCATATCAAATCACAGAACACTTCTCAAAGTGAGCCCCCAAAACAAAGCTACACATAAGGGCTTATATAGCCTTCTCCAGGCTCAGAGAATGTAACAACCTTTTGGACCCACTGGCCAATCAAAAAGTAGCTACTGAAAAACAAGCCTCCCAACCCAGGCTCCAGGTGTACTTTAGCCTAGGGGCAGGGAAGATCTTTAAAATTTACATTCCCATTACAGAGGTCAATAGAGGGAATAGGAATAGATATAGAGTTCTAGGCTACTTTGGCACAAAGATGATACTAGATGTCATGAAGAGAGCATAGAAAGAGAAGAAAAAATGGGTTGCTGAAGAAGATTGTGAAATTTTCTACGAAAAGCTTAAACAATAAATCTAGAATAATTTTGGTGTGGTTCCCCTTGAAGACAGTTGGAGGAAGAGATTTAGATTATAGACACATCCCCCTAATTACTTTGCAAATGCATTTTTAATGTTGTATAATGTGAATCAATCATTGTAACCATTTCACAGAATCACAGAATTTAAGAATTATAAGAGACTTCATCAGTCATCCAATCCAACCCAGGCATGAAAGAAATACACATGATATTTATATCTTCACTCAGTGTTCATTGTCTAGTTTGTTTGCATTTCTATTAGACATTCATTTGTAATACTTTTCCTTCAGATGCCTCATCAGAGTGGATGCTTTGTCTAAGGCATCACCATGCTTCATGGTGGGAAAATTATTATGGCAGAGCTCAAGCTCTTCTGGCCCCTACCAAACTGAAAAGGCCTAGAATAGAGGTGTTAGATTTGTAGTCAAAATTCCCCCCAACCAGATTAAAATGTAATCAGGAGGTTGTTGTTTTTTTTTAATAGGAATACAATAAAACATAAATAATGTTAATTTGTGGTTTTATAAGTCAATATGTGGCCACCAGGGATCCATGTATTTTTTAATTTTACACCTTTGTCCTAGAGTATGGATCTGGTGATAGTCCAAAGACTAACATAGGTAAGTTAAAAGGCTTATCCCTAAAAAGTTGGCCATCAGCTGTCAAAGCAATAGGCCTTTGAAGAGGAACTGGTATCAGTGTGAGTAGGAGGATTCATATTGATAAATCTTTCAAAGTCATGATATTGTTTTTCTTAGATTATACATATCATAAAGGTGAACATAGTGTTGAATCAACCAATTTTATATGTTATTACATGTAATTACACATTAAATAAATTATTCTGATAATGACCTGGGCAGCTAGGTGGCACAATGGATAGAGCACTGAGCCTAGAGTCAGGAAGACCCGAGTTCAAATCTGTCCTCAGAAACTAGTAGTGTGACTGTGGGCAAGTCACTTAAACCTGTTTGTTTCAGTTTCCTCCTCTATAAAATGAGCTGGAGAAAAAACCACTCTGGTATCTTTGCCAAAGAAAATCCAAAATGGGGTCATGAAGAATTGGACATGACTGAAACAACTTAACAAAAACAAATTTGACTATCACACTGATGATGAAGGCAATGGATGACTTTAGCATAGAGGATTAGAAGGGTATGGTAGACACAGAATTGGCTTAAACATGGAGTGGTTGTAACAGCTGAGAAGGAACTTCTCCATTTTGGGCTTAAGCCCAAGTTTCCAAAGGGTGGCCACTAAGACAGGGTAGACATTCTGAGAAATCTATGACATGTGACTTTCCTGCTCCTCAGCAGCTCCTCAGACCTGAGAAAAAGACTCTCTAGCTCAGCACAGTATGCCTCCACCCAGATTTATTAGGAGTGGCTTTGCAGACAATGAAATGTTACAGAGGTCACCTGCTCAGTACTTATTCTGATACCACTGCTTAAGAAAAAAAAAAAAAACAGATTCAACTCTTTGTTTTCAACTCTTTGTGACCCTACTTGGGGTTTTCTTGGCAACAATACCGGAGTAGTTTGCCATTTCCTTGTCCAGCTCATTTTGCAGATGCAAAAACTGAGGGAAACAGGATTAAGTGACTTGCCCAGGGTGACACAGCTAGTAAGTTTCTGAGAGTAGATTTAAAGTCAGGAAGATGAGTCTTCCAGACTCCCAGGGACTGCCCTGCTTAAGAAAAGTAATCTCTCAATCTTACACCTAAGTCCCAAGTGCTTTATTGAGCAAGAACAGAACAAGATTCAACTGCTACACTGAAGCAAAATGGCTTAGTGGGCAAGCCTCAGGAAGGAAATATCATAACAAAGAAGGAGGACAAGATTGTCCCCACTTCCCTACCAGACTTCAACAAACACCAGGATAGCCTGATGCAGGCACTGGGTATCTGTTTACAAAGTAAAAACAGAGAGTGAGTGGACAACAGTGAGTCATTGTAGTCAAGAACTTTGTAAGCTTGGCTCACTGTTATTATCCCTAACCTAGAACCAAAAAGCCTGCTCTACTGACAAGACAGTGCCCTATGGTTAACCCCATAATTGCCCTGGAGCTCAGAAGTGAGGATATCAAGGGTAAAAGGGTGAAAGATATACCAAGCTAATATCTGCCTTGATGGGGCTACATGAGGTGAAGTCAGTTGCTGTGCTATAGGGTTGACATTTTTTGTTCTATTTAGGAGTGCTGGCATCCTGGACTTTACTATGTTTCAGAGCAATTGGTGACCCTGGCTGAATGTGCCATTGGAGGCTAGGATTTAGGAAGTAATAACAAGAACAATAATTAGCAACAATCATAATATAATTAATAATTATAATGAATTCTAGTGTGATTATTATTATATTGTTATTATAGTTAGGCCAGCAATTGACTTAAAGATGGAGCGATTAGCCACATCTAGAAGGGTAAGTATATCTCAAAGTCAGCTTCTATAGACATCATTGGCATTGGTCAGCCATAAACTGATTTCCAGTTGTCTGGTTCAACTATATTTCATGATACTACATTACAGTTTACTTTTGTAGTGTAGACTCAACCTAGGACTCTGAAAAATTGTCAAAGGAAACAGAAGTAGCAGACCAAAAGAAAACAATATAAGGCAGAAGTAGCCTCAGTGTTAAAATGATAAGCCTTCAATGAGTGAGAAAATCCATCTACATTTTACTTTTTTTTTGTATTAACTCTTTTTGCTAACAATCTTTTTGCCTTTCAAGTAAAACAAGGAAGTTAGAAAGAGTGATATCATACAGGGAATCTGGATTGACCTCTTTTTAATGGGTTACTATTGACTGCTGAAAGCTGGTTCTAACCAGGAATGGAATTTGCAAACATGACCTAGAGCAGAGCAGAAAGCAAAGGTAAACAGATTGTTCAATGTATGAAAATTATATGTAGAAAAAAGAGCTAATATTTTCTTGAACATATATAATGTAAAATGAGGTAAGATGTGATATCATACTTTAATAAAGAATTTATATTCATTAGAATTCAGAGTTTTTCAAGGTCAAAGTAAATAGCATTACCAGGAAATAAGGGGTAGTAATTCACTAGTGTTTAGAAAACAAGTCAAAAATTTTCATTAGTTTGGAACATGATTAAGACTCTTATTTTAGGAGCGAGGTGTAACAAAACACCTCTACATACATATGTACATCTATACCTATTTAAACATGGATATATACACATTTGTATGCCTTTGTAGATAAATAAATTTGTTGTTCAGTCATTTTATTTGTGTCCGATTCATTTGGGGTTTTCTTGGCCAAGAAATTGGAGTGGCTTGCCATTCTTTCTCCAGCTCATTTTGCAGATGAGGAAACTGAGGTAAAAATAGTAGAGTGACTTGACCAAGGTCACAAGTCTTTCTGATTCTAGCCCTGGTGTTCCATCCATTGCATCACCAAGCTATCCCTAGATATATGCATATTCTCCTTAAAAGAATACATTGAATGCATGCCCTTGGGTCTTATTCACCTCTCTGGGCCTCAATTTCTTCATATATAAATTAAAAGGGTTGTATAAAATGACCACTTAGATCTCTTCCAGCTCTAAATATATGATCCTATGATCTTGTTGATGTCAAGAAAGATACAAAAAAACGATATTTTAGAAATGGTAGATACTTTTTTTTGCCAGAACTTTACAAATGAGAATTTTTCTCCTTGTTTTTATTAGATCCTTTAGCCATCCCATCCCCCTTCCCTCATCACCACCTAACCTCCTCACACACACACCTCCCACCCACCCCAATGTACATAGAACAAAAGCAGGAAAAGTGGTGAAGAGAGTTAGGAGAATAATGATTCCTTAGGAAGGGTGCGGGGTGTCTTAACAACATAAGATCAGAGGGAGACCAGAAACAGAACCTAGAAAAAACCCTTTTACACCAGGCAGTATAGAAGAAAAATTCCTAGAAAACTTACACACTGCTAATATGTTCCAAAATCTGAGCCAATAAAGTCTCAGCAGCCATCTGTGTGAAAGATTTTTGTTAAAGTCCTTTATCATTTGATGTCCAAGTTCCATCAAAATGATGACATCACCTTAAGCCAAAATGAATCATATCCAATAGTTTATCTCCATAGATGAGAAACAAAACTTTTAAAAGACATTTTAACTAGTACTGTAGATGACATTCATCTACTGCAAAAAAGCTTTGATTGAAACAAGTGGATATAAGAAACAATGTAGAGAGAGTTTTTTGGCATAACAAAAAAAGTTTGATTATGTTAGCCAGAAATAAGTTGAAATTGAGTCCTTCTTTATATAGAAGACCAGTTAGGTAGTGCAGTGGTCAGAGCACCAGGGGTAGAGTCAGATTGACCCAAGTTCTAATCCAACCTCAGACATTTACTAGCTGTGTTACCCTGAGCAAGTCACATAAACTCTGTTTTCCTCATCTGTAAAGTGGTGATAATAATAGCACCTATCTCCCAGTATTGTTATAAGGTTCAAATGAAATAACAATGCCTGGCACATAGTAGGTACCATACAAATGTTCTGATGATGAGTTAGCTGTTAGAATCATAGGGAAAAAAAAACCTTCAAAATCATCTAGTACCACTCTTTTGTTTTATAAAAATGAAAATTGGGACCAACATATTGACTTGTTCAGAGTCCCATACCTAATAACAAAGGAAGCTGGGATTTTTAACTCAAGCCTTGTGAATCCAAATTCATTGTCCTTCCCAGTACATTTATATGAATAAAGACAAAACTACCAAAACAGATTGTAAGAATGGAAGAGAAAGAAAACAGCATGCCTTCAAATGTCATTGAAGTTTGCTTTTCTCAGGAATAACAACCTAAAACTGAACTTGCTGTTCAGTCAAGACTTTGTGGTCTTGGCTGCTTTGCTAACTAACAAATTCAGGGATCTGTTAGGTAAGCCTAGCTTTAAGGTATAAAAATAAAACTAATTGTGCCACCTGAGTTAGCAGGAAGCCATTTTGACAGCAACTTGGCCATGTGGGCAGAGGGATACTCCTGGAAGCATAGAATGGAAGAAATAAATAACAGAAAAACTGACAAGTCTTTAGAAAGAAATGAAAGACTATGCCTGAATTTTCTACATTCAGATGACACCTGTCATGGCTTCCTAGGATGAAAATGCAATGTTATTGCTTGGCGCCAATGATGGAACTAATCTCAAGGAAGAACAAATAAAATCACTAGAAACATTAATATCACCTAGGAGATCATCTAGTGGGCAGGAGGATAATATATCACTCTCTAGTGATATGTTGATTTCTCAGGTACAATAATGATACCGAATCAAATCCCTGGTGTCAAAAAGCTGGCTTCTGTTCAAGTAGAAGAATACAGAGAACTCAAGATGACTTCTTGCAGATATACTTCACGTTGTCTTATATATTGAGTATGGTTCTGACAGAAAATAAAAGAAAAAAAATATTTTGAGAGTTGGAGCAGAACTTTATTTCTCTTCAAGTGAGAAAGGGAGTGGCAGTTGCATACTCCCTAGTCCCCCAAAAGTTTTTAAACAAAATAAAATGAAAAATTAAGAACAAAAACAAAATTTAAAAAATCTCAACTGTTTTCTGAGCCTAAGGACAAGAGATACATCTACCGCAGGAAGGAGGAAGCAGCCAGCCTGGAACACCTCTGAACAAGTAACTGAATGAGGAACAATGACTAAGATCCAAAGAGGCAAATTCAAGCTTTCTATAAAAAAGGGGAAGAAAAAACCCCACAAAACTTCCTAATGAATGGCCAAAAGTAGACTGGACTTCTTAAGAGATAAGGAAATCACAGCATCTTCGATTTAGACCTAGACGGATCCTTGTTTATAATCTAAACCAACATCTTCATTTTATAGAGGAAGAAACCATGGCCCAAAGAAATTAATCAACTTGTCTAATGCCATATATACAGTTTGACATAAATGGTTACTGTGAAGTAGTTGTTGTTTCAGTGGATAGGATCAGGATAAGCTGAGTTCAAATCCAGTTACAAATACTTGCTAACTGTGTGCTAGACAAGTCACTTAACCTTAGTTTCCTCATCTGTAAAAATAGGTATATTAATAGGTAAGGTGCTTTGCCAACCTTAAAGTGCTACATCAATGATAGCTATTATTATTGTTGTTATTTTTTATTATAACATTTGAACCCAGATCCTCTGACTCCTTTCTACTTCCTTCTGACATCTTTCTATTTCCTCATGCTAATTGAGTTCCCCCTCATGGGAAATATTTAAGCAAATGCTAGATGACCACATGTCTGGTATGTTGTGAATTTGGGAAGTGGAAGAGAAAGAAAATAAGTACTTGTTAATTGGGGGAAAATACGAAAAGAAGTGGTTAATAATAACTCATATTTGTGCAGCACTTTAAGATTTTCAAAGGTCTTTCTTCACAACAACTATGTAAGGAGGCTAGTGCAAATAATAGCCCCTTTTATAAATATGAGATTTAGCATGTTGCCCAAGTACTAAACCTGGCAGGACTCCAACCCAAGTTTTCTGAAGTGCCAAACCAGTTCTCTTTCCATTATTCTGGTCTGTCTGTCACAGACATTCATTGAGTCAATTTCTTTACTTTTATCAACTTTCCAGTTTTCAAAGCCAATAGACAATTTTAAAAGGTGAGATTGGAAGTGGTATGTTTGTAAGCAGTGTCTTTTTCTCTTTTCTCTATTTCAGTATCTGTTTTGACTTTCACTCTAACCAGATCATGAATCCAATTGCCCACAGATAGCTAATTCTGAAATATGTACCTTGTTGGTCTCTTGTCATTTCCTGACTATTAAGATATAAACAATTTCATTTTGGGAAATATTAGTCAATGCTCACCAGATCTAAGCATGTTCTGACTCTTTTCCTAAAGCATTGTATTTCAAGTTTGTAAATAAAAATGAAAACTTGACTGATTCATTTTTCATTTGTCTCCCAACATTTCGACCTTCTTCATTCCACTCTTCTGTCTCTCATGGTGACCTCATTAGCTCCCATGTAGATGACTCCAAAATGTACATAGCCGTCCCTTATTTCTCTCCTGAATTCCAACATAACATTACCAACTGTTTGGTAGATGTTTCCCATATTCTGTGATATCTCCAACTCAAAGTGCCCCAAATGGAATTTATTTTCTACCTAAAATGTGTTTTTTCCAAAGTTTTCCCTGTGAAGGGCACTACCATACTACCAGTCATCCAGGTTCATAACCTGGATATTATGCCCTCCTCCACCTGCCATATCTGAGCAATCACCAAGTTTTGTTAATTATATTTCCACCGCATTTCTCTCATCCATCCCATCTGCTATGCACAGCTTATCATCACCTTACCATCTGAGGGTTATGGCCCTCTTTACCTCTTTCCTGGATCATAGACACCTAATTGATCTCTCTGTTTCCAGTCTCTTCCCTCTTTAAACCATCCTTCCCCCAATAATCTTAGGACACAGGTCTGTTCGTGTCACACCCCTGCACACACATGTGTGCGTGCGTACACGCACACACACACAAACACACAAGCACATGCGCGTGTGCACACACACACACACACACACACACCTACAAATCTTCAGTACCTCTAGGGAAAATTAGATTCCTTAAACTGGCATTTAAGGTCCTCCACCACAGTCTAGCTTCTTCCTACCTTTCTACCATTATTTCGTTAGAGTCCTCTTCAAATATTATGTTTTCAAACCAAACCAGAAAGCAACATATACCCCAAATTCACCAACTCTCACCTCCATGTATCTGTAGCAGGTGTCTCCCAAACCTGAAATATATTCCCTCTTCCCTGCCACTCAGAACCCTAAAACTTCCTTTGAGGCTCAGGGCAGGTGCCATCTTCATTGTGAAACCTTTCCTGATTTGCCCTAATGAGTTTTCTCTCTCCTTCCTCAGATTTTATTTGTGTTGTTCCCTGACACCAATCCCTCATTCCCACCTAGCAAAACAAAGTTTATTGAGTCCAGGGATTATTTTGGTTTTGTTTTTATATGCCCTGGACATTGCCTCTAGTACTATGCCTTGTACATAGCAGACATATAATGAAAACTTCTTCAATCGAATCAAAATGACATGGTCACCCACACAAGAGTATAATTGTTACAGTTGTACCAGCACATGTTTTTGGAGTTATGTACATTACCTTGAAATTTTAGTAGAGTTACTCAGGTAGAAATACTTGCCACAAAGCTTACCCCTTTTAATTTCATGATCCTTTTTTCCCCCTGGGGATCCAATTGAAAACAGGATTCTGTTTGCTCTATCCTTGCATGATGTTTTAGCTTAAATGTCTATGGCACTTTTGTCCCTCTTCATTTTTTATTGCTTATCTAGAAAATTATTTATGCAGAATGGCTTATTTTTTTTTCAGAATACAGAAATCTTGTTTTAAGTCTCACTGCCGGATAAAGTGACAAATGAAGGAAAATGCGCACAACATTGGAAAACAAAGTCCTTCAAGGTCTGATTGCATTGTCCTTCACTAATTGTGCCTACCAATTTATTCAGACCCAGAAAACCTTTTAAAATTGTCTTCTTCATCATTTATATAAATAACAATAGAAAAACACGGACTCCAGCATTTCATTTTTGCTACCATATTTCTAGGAGGATGCATGGTTTCCTTTTTGCAGTTGCTAAGATCCTAGATGATGGAAAAACTTCCCATACATTCAAAAGTGGCTTTTGATACTATTTCCAGTCTTCCAATCTGCAAATTATTAAGGTTGGATTGATGAAAGCAGGACACCATTTGCAACTTTCACAGGGTCGAAGCCTGTTTATAAAAAAAACCTAGGATTCCTTTTAAAAGCTGAAAATACTAATTACCCAGAGAAAGCAAATGCTTTTCCTTAACTACAGATAGTTATGGTTGTACAGAGAAAATCAGTTAATTGTCATTTGTTGTGAAGATAATAAATAATAACTAGCATATATGACAGATTTAAGGCAATTACATGTTATTGCATTTGATTCTCATAACAATCCTATGAGGTAGGTGCTATTATTATCACCATTTTACAGATGAGTAAACTTGGGCTGGAATCAATCAAGTCAATTGCCCAGGATCACAGATTAGGAATATAATCAGGTTATAGTTCCACTTTTTCATCTGTGGTCAGACCACATCTAGAGGTCCTGCCTTCATTTCTTGGCACTCTTCTTTAGTGGCAATGTTGATAAACTAATTCATCTTCAAAAACTAGAGACCAGGATGATGAAGAAAATTGAAGCTATGCCATAAGGCAATTAATTGAAAGAACCTCTTAGAGATGTTTAGCTAGAAAAGGGCAGATTTTGAGAAATGATAATGTGTTCAGATATTTGAAAGATTGCTAATTGGAAGAAAATTTAGACTTATTCTGCTTGATCCAAGAAGAGAGAAGAAGACTCTAGAGGTGGAAGTTAAATGGGCTTAGGTTTGTCTCAGTATAAGAGAGAAAGTATGGCACAGTAAAGAATTTTGAACTTGGACTCAGGAATTAAATATCTACGTCCAAATCCTGATCTCTGCCACTTACTAACTCTTTGATCCTGGGCAGGTCATTTACCCTCTAGATGTCTCAAGCAGCAATGTCTGTGACATTGACAATATCTCTGACAGTGCATGAATGTCTACGACAGAAAGATCAGCATAAATACATAGGAAGACTTTCCCAGTGCTGACAAAATCATGTATCTTTCACATGCTCAAGTAGAGTTATACATGTTGTTTTCCCTACCATGGACTGTAAGTTCCTTGAAGGCAGAAACTGTGTTCATTTTCATCTTTATATTCCTAGCACTTTAGCACAATGCCACAAAATAGATGCCTAACAAAATCTTATGGAATTGAATTGAATTCAGTTGAATTGAATTAAATTGAATTGAATTGAAAAATTCAATGAACTTTCTTATGATAAGAGCTCTCTACTCAAGGAGGTATTCATACAGAGACTGGGTAATCTCTTGGGGATATTGTAATGGTGATCAATAGATTACGTCTTCAGCCCTTTACATTAATAAGGTTGTATGATGAACTTAGAGACTAGAGATCCAATTTACTAGAACTGAAGAATTCCACACGTTTAAAAACCAGGGCAGATTCTAATTTCTAGAATTTTATGTTATTTTACAAGATTATGGCAAAACCATTTTACAAATCTATTTGGAATCCCTGATGGGGACTTTCATAAACTGACGGACTGATGGTTTCTGTTTGTAGTTATTTCACTTATTTTCAGTCTTTTGGGACAGGGACATAATTCTTCAAAAGAAACCACTTTGTATCTGAACCACATCTGTGAGATGGGCCAGTAGGAAGTGGTCTCAGTTGTTCTTTTGTTGTTTGATCATTTCAGTTGTGTCTGACTTTTCGTGGTGCCATTTGGGGTTTTCTTGGCAAAGATATTGGAGTGCTTTGCCATTTTCTTTGCCAGTTTATTTTACAGTTGAGAAAACTGAGGCAAAATGGTTAAATAACTTGCCCAGAGTTACAAAGCTAGTAAGTGTCTGAGGCCAGATTTGAACTCAGTAAGATGAGTCTTCTTGACTTAGGGGCCAGCATTCTATCCACTGTACCACCTAGCTGTCCAGTTATACCACCCAGCCACCCAATGGTCTCTCAAAGGTAATGGATAACCATCTAAAGGCCACATATAGCATCCTTTTCTTTACCTTTGTCCACTTTATCACTTTGGTTGACCAATACTCACTTCCAATTTTATTCAGTGAATGTTTATCTAGCCTTTTGGTGAAAGCCACTACAGGGACTCATTCTTCTCCCTTCTTCCATAAACATCTTTGTTCTCTGTATATGTGGGGCACATGCACCCCTACTCCAAGTAATTCTTTTTCCTACCTCCAATGTCATTTTCCCTCCCAAATCTTAGATATGAAAGAGAAAATGTTGAACACCAAATTTAGAATCTTAAAAGGAATCACTCCTCCTAAAGTCCATCCAACTGATTGGGGATAGGGAGAAAACTGGAGACAAAGGATAAAAGAAATTTTGGGGAAAATCAAGGTTTAAAAAGGGAGGGCAACTGAAATAGAGCAAAAGAAAACCAGAGAGGGAAGAAAATAAAGAATGTGGTAGGGGGAGGTACGAGAGATAGGTAATGTCAAATTGAGAAAGAAGAATGTGCCCAGGAAGATGGAGCAAGTGACTTGTAGGAAAGCAATATTCATCATTTTCATAAAAGTTGGGAGCTAAAAGGGGTGATCTAGGCTGAGCTTCATCCTATTTAAGATGAAGAAAATGAGGTTCAAAGATAGCAAATGATTTGTCTAGTTCCACAACTAGTTAGTGACAGTGCTATGACTAAAAATTAGGTCTCCTGATGCTTGGTCCAGCATTTTTCCACTGTGTTCCATGGCTTCCCCAATAATGAATTCTGGTGAGCTTCCCTTCCCTTTGGTTTCTGCTCCCTAACTTTGCATAACTGTATTTCTTTGTTGCATGGGATTGTTTTGTTATAAGGGAGGGTCATGCCTAGGAAATGATTATAGTGTGAAAGACAGCAAGCATCAGTAAAACACTATTTTAAATTTTATAGGTTTTGTGTGTGCCTGAAGTCAATACACACTCTATAGTAATTTTGAGGCCAAAAATTATATTTTTCTAATTCCAAAATGCTTTATAGTTTAAAAACTCTCTTATAATTCTCTTGGCAATCCTTCCCCAAATCTAGGAAAGGATTTTAAACAGATTCTAAAGTGTCTGTTTCACAATATCTAACATTTTACCTGATCCAAAAGTCAGCGACAGTGCACCCGTGAGCAGTGGTAATTAGTCTGTCAAAAAGTCTCTGAACGATTCCCAAATCAAAAATGACCTGGCTGGCTCAAACATGTTAGCAACTTCAGAGAAAATGGATACAGTTTATAGTGTTAATTCTCCTTGCCAGACTGTAGTTGGAAAATAGAATAGATTTGAAACCTCTTTTTGATTTTTAGATAGAAAGGATTCTGGAAGAGCTTTAAGATTTGTTACCATGTTCCAACTTTCTGAATTTATATGACAATGTTTTTTCCATAATTCACATGAAAACAAGATGTTTCCATGGGTCCAGTACACTTTTCCTACTGTCCTGCAGTGATACGATAATTTGTTATGCTGCTGTTCAATGTTGCATGAATCATAGGTTTCAACCCTGCAATGACTGACACCTTGCCAATACTCCTTATTAATAGATACTGAGAATACTAGAACCATATCTCCCCTGCCCCTCACTAACCATTTTTTTTAATTTGGACAACATTGCTTGGTGACCTTTCTACCCCTCTTTCATGAAGAAAGAAGCTTTGACTAATCATGCTGATTTGATATGGACCTTGTGCAATGAAACCTGATGTCCAACGGGCCCTCCCAAATTGTTCCACAGCAACATAAAGAACAGAATGTCTCCAGATTCTCTTTTGTAACAAGAAAGGAGTCTCTATGATACCTCTCCAGACTATTCACACAGATACAACTAATCTGGATATATAGGATTGTATCTATAGCTGGCATCTTTCAATCTCAAAAAAAAAATGCATATGGAAAACTAAGGATACAGGTCATTTATGTTTTCACAGCTGCCTTGGTAATAATAAAATCTGACGAGTGGGAGGTGGGATAGGAGGGAGGGAAATATAGTCAGTCTTTTACAATATATCTACTGTGTTATTGTTTTGCATTAGCCATGTATGGCTATACTGAATTGCGTATCTTCCCAGTAAGGGTGGGTGACAAGAGAGGAAGGGAATGAATCTGGAATTCAGTTTTAAAATCAAAAGTTTAAATATATATGCATATATATACTATTATTAATACTATTTTACATGTAATTTTATACATGTAAATAAATAATTTTATAATTAAGATATACAGGCACTGGGGCATAGAGATCCACCATGCCCTACTGGAAAAGTTGAAAGGAGTATGGGAGAAAATATGGGAGAGAGCAGATTGGAGGAGGGGATATCCTGTGGGACTGCTATTTTGGGGCGGTGGGTAGGGGAAAAACGGGGAGAAAATTTGCAACTCAAAATCCGGTGGAAATGAATGCTGTAAATCAGAAGTTAATAAAGCATTTGAAAAATGAAAAAAATAAAAATAATAATAAAGTCTGAAATTTTAAACTTTTGATGTCCTCTCTTATTTCACTTTTCCTGATAAGTTGTCCCTCATTGCCTTCAGAACCTTGTTGCTTCCAGTGATCCATAGAATCATGGGATCATAGATTTAGGATTGGAAAGGAACTTAGACAATACCTAGTCTAAACCCCTACCCCCCTACTTTACACATGAGAATTGAGCCTTATAGAGGTTAAATGACTTAACCAAGAAGTCAAAGGTCACATATAGGTAGAATGACACTTAAATTGTCTTTTGAAATTTTTTCATGCATAAACCAAATTAAATAAGACAGGATCATAATAGGTCCTTAGCTCTAAGACTATTAAGGACCTTGAAGGTCACCTAGGCCAATACTTTATTTTATAGATGAGGAAACTGAGTCACAGAGATATTAAGTGACTTGTATCAGAGCTTAAAACTAACCTATATTATCTGACTTTAAAGGCTGAACATGCTTTCATCAGCAGCTTGAAAATAACCTGCACTATCACAATAAGATATGAAAAATATACTTTTCAGACAAAGTGAACTTAGTATTCAATACTGGATAGTGAAGTACTTCAATGGATCAGTGAATTCACTGAAATGGAGATTCCCACCAATGAATCAGTTCATAATCCATCCTTGCCTGGGAAGTTTACTAGTTTATGGCCGCTCATCAATTTACCACAGGGGGCCTAGCAACAAGTGGAGGGCCTTGTTAATATGTTCTTCACATTGCAAAAACCCTTGGGTATGCAGGCTCTCCATCTGTCACACTTTGCACTCTTTATGCAACCAACCCATGTTTCCCCCCAGTTTCTCTGATTATGTCCTTTACACTATTTCTCCTGCATAATTCCTCAGTTGTCATGTGAAGCTTGCTTGTATGCTCCTTCCCCCACTCATGATATTCCAGCTCAGTTCTTCAGAGGGATCCATATCATAAGACTTGTGGCCTGTAATATCACTTCCAAAATACTTTGCTTCCAAGAGATTGGGGAGAAAGGTAATTAAAATAATTTTTCTAAAATTTTTTCTAAAGCAAGTAATCCTTCTAGTTCTCCCCAGTTCACTGTCCTATTGCAATATTTATCCAAGATATAGATAGGCAGATATAGCTATATAATATAGATATTGATGATATTGAACTAGAAAGATGCTATAGATATATGATGTAGATAAAGGTGATGCAGATATAGGGTTTAGACATAGATGATATATATATGATATAGAGAGATCATATAGATATAGGATAAAGACATACATTATATGGATATGGGATATAGATATATGATGTCAATATAGATGACATAGCTATATGACATAGATATAGACTGATTAATGAACTCTACAACTCTTGCAACTACATATTGTAGTCTGAAAAATTAGCTGTCATTTATCCACTGGGGTTTTCCTGTATGCAAAGTGAGGCCAAATTCTCGTGAGTGATTATGGATCTCATTTGGGAAGCTCTACAAAGTCCAGGTCTTGTTAAGATCTGCATAATGTTATTTATAAGCAACAGACATCTTCCATGACAGTGGAGAGCAACTATAGCAAGCACACATCTCTCTCATTTAGACCTTACTTCATATGCGTAAAAAGAGGGACAATCAAACAAATCAAAAAGTTTAAAGGTTTCCTATGTGATTTTGACACATGCCAAGGAGATATCATGCTGGAGAAAACCTTTGAGGTAGTGGTTCACTTTCCTGAATTAAATGTGTCTTTTAAAAATAATCAACAGGGAGGAGCCAAGATGGCAAAGAAAACTCAGCAACTTGCCTGAGCTCTCCCCCAAACCCTTCTGAATACCTTTAAATCATGCCATAAAATAATTCCTGGAGTGGTAGAACTCACAAAAGGACGGAATGAAATAATTTTCCAGCCAAAGACAACTTAGAAGGTGAGCAGGAAAGGCCTGTTGCACCCAGGTGAGAGTAGAGTACAGTCCAACTCAGACTGTGCCAACACAGACCAGGCCAAAGCAAACCAGGGGCAGGCCTTGGGAGCCACTGAATCTGTAGTGGCAGCAGCAGCTTCTGGAGCTCTCAGCCCATAGATCATAAGGGGGCCAAACAACTAATCAGAAGGAGATTACAGGGTTTCTTTGCTGGCACTCAGGGCAGGACTCTGTTGCTTCTCCCATACTCAGACCTGGGTCACAGTCCTGGGTGGCAGTTCCAAGATAAGGAAGAACATTAGCACACCAAAGCTTGTGGGCTGCAGTGGAAGAGGGACTCTCATCAGAGTTCCAGGGCAGAAAAGAGTGCTTGTGGTCACTCACAGACCAGAACACAGGCCAGGAGAGTGGTAAACACCTCTCCTTAGATGATACCAACTTGAAAGAACTGAAAGCTTACAGGTCCCAAGAAGTATTTCTGAAAACAGCTGCACAAAATCCCTGAAGCTTGGGACAGTGAACCCTCTACCTTGGAAGCAGAGCCCTACTTTAAGAGTTAAAAGTCAAGAAATAGAGTGGGAAAATGAGCAAACAACAGAAAAAATTCTGAGTTACTATGATGACAAGGAAGATTGAAACACATACTCAGAAGAAGATAACAAAGTCAAAACTCCTGCATCTAAAGTCTCCAAGAAAAATAGGAAATTGTCCCAACCCATGGAAGACGTCAAAAAGAATTTTGAAAGTCAAGTAAGAGAGGTAGAAAAAAAATTGGGGAGAGAAATAAGAGTGATGAAAGAGAATCATGAAAAACGAATCAACAGCTTGCTAAAGGAGATACAAAATGAATACTGAAGAAAACAACACCTTAAAAACAGACTAAGCCAAATGATAAAAGAGGTACAAAAAAACCAATGAAGAGAGGAATGACATAAAAAGTAGACTTGGCCAAATGGAAAAGGAGGCACAAAAGTTCATTGAAGGAAAAAAAACCCTTAAAGGGCCAAATGGAAAAGGAGGTACAAAAGCTCATTGAAAAAAGTAATTCCTTAAAAATTAGAATAGAGTAAATGGAAGCTAATGATTTTATGAGAAATTAAGAAAATAAAACAAAACCAAAAGAATGAAAAAATGGGAAACAATGTGAAATATCTCATTGAAAAAAATAACTGACCTGGAAAATAGGTTCAGCAGAGATAATTTGAAAATTATTGGACTACCTGAAAGCCATGGCCATAAAAAGAGCCTAGACATCATCTTTCAAGAAATTATCAAGGAAAAGTGTCCCAATATCCTAGTACCAGAGAGTAAAATAGAAATTGAAAGAATCCGCCGATCACCTCCTGAAAGTGATCCCAAAATGAAAACTCCCAGGAATATTATAGCCAAATTCCAAAGCTCCCAGGTCAAGCAGAAAATATTACAATCAGCCAGAAAGAAACAAGTCAAGTATCATGGAGTCACAGTCTGGATAACATGAGATTTAGCAGCTTCTACTTTAAAGGATTGGAGGGCTTGGAATATAGCATTCCAGAGGACAAAGGAGCTAGGATCACAACCAAGAATCAGCTACCCAGCAAGACTGAATATAAACCTTTGAGAGGGGGAAAGGATATTCAGTGAAATGGAGGACTTTCAAGCATTCTTAATGAAAAGACCAGAGCTGAATAGAAAATTTGGCTTTAAAATATAAGACTCAAGAGAAGCATAAAAAGATAAACAGGAAAGAGAAATCATAAGGGACTTAATAAGGTTAAACTGTTTACATTCCTGCACAGGAAGATGATACTTGTGACTCACAAGAATTTTCTCATTATTAGGGCAGTTAGAAGGAGTATATATAGACAGAGGGCATAGTTGTGAATTGAATATAAAGGGATGGTATCTAAAAAAATAAAACTAAGGGGTAAGAGAGAAATGCACTGAGAAAAGGGAAAGGGAGATTAGGGCAAATTATCTCACAATAAAAAAGGCAAGAAAAAGCTTTTACAGTGGAGGAAAGTGAGATGGACTGAGTGATCCTTATTCTCATTGGAATTGGCTCAAAGAAGGAATAACATACACACTCAATTGGGTATAGAAATCTATCTTACCCTACAGGAAAGTAAAGAGGAGAAGGGATAAAAGAAGTGGGGAGTGACAGAAGGGAAGGCATATTGCGGAAGGGAATAGTCAGAAGCAAAATATTTTTGAGGAGGGTCAGGGTGAAAGGAGAGAATGAATAGAATAAACAGAGGAGGAAATAGGATGGAGGGAAATACAGTTAGTAATAGTAACTGGGGAAAAAATTTGAAGCATGTTTCTCCGACAAATGCCTCATTTCTCAAACATATAGAGAACTGAGTCAAATTTATAAAAATAAGAGCCATTCCCCAATTGATATGAATGGTTTTCAGATGTAGTCATAATATAGCATATAGATAGCTATAGACATATGAAATAATGCTCTGAATTGCTATTGATTGAAGAAATGTAAAGTGATATAGTTCTGAGGTACTACCTCATACCTATTAGATTGGCTAATAGGACAGAAAAAGAGAATTACAAATGTTGAAAAAGATGTGGGGAAAATGAAATATTAATGCATGGTTGGTAGAGTTGAGACCTGATTTAACCATACTGTAGAGCAATTTGGAACTATGAGGGCTGTAAAACCATGCATACCCTTTGACCTAGCAATACTACTACTAGGTCTATATCCAAAAAGAGATAAAATAACAAAAAGGAAAAGGAGCTATATTTACAAAAATATTTATAACATCTTTCCTGGTGACAAAGAATTGGAAATTGAGGGAATGCCTCTCAATTAGGGAATAGCTGAACAAATTGTGGTATGTGATTGTGATGGAATATTGTTGTGCTATAAGAAATGATGAGCAAGATACTCTCAGCAAAACCTGGAAAGACTTACAGAGGCTGATTTAAAGTGACATGTACTGTGTACAAAGTAACAGTGATATTTTAAGATGATTAGCTGTGAATGACTTAGTTATTCTCAGCAATACAATGATCCAAGACAACTCTGAAGGATTTATACTGTCTCTCCCCAGAGAAAGAACTGATGGTATCTGAATGCAGATTTAAGCATACTTTTTTTAACTTCATTTTTCTTGAGCTTTTTTTTATGTTTTCTTTCACAACATGACAAATATGTAAATATATTTTGCATGCAGAATACACATGCATAATCTGAATTGAATTGCTTGCCTTCTCAATAAGGGGTCTGGGGAGAAGGAAGGGAAAGAATTTGGAACTCAAAGATTTTTAAAACAAATGTTAAAAATTATTTTTACATGTAATTGGGGAAAAATAAGATCATAAAAAAGAAAAAAGTATATATAATAAATTCAGGAATTAGTTGCCCCAAAATCAACAAACAATAATCACAATAATAACAATAATCTTATGATCTATTTTCCAAATCTTTCAGGAAATTGTGGGATACAATATATAGTATTACCTGAGAAAGACTCTTTATTCCCTACTAATGCTACCATCTAATATGCCTTTGATAACTGTGATGTTAGAATACAAATGTGATGACTTCATTGTCCTTAATGATGAAAAAGTTTGTAATTTTAAAAACATATAAAGATTATTTTTCCATTTTTTATGTTTGTTATTTTGCTTGCAGTTTTATTCCTAAATGTTCTTGGGATAACTTTGTTTATTACATCTCTCACCAAACTCTACTTTAAACTTCTTTTTATTTTTCCTTTCCTTGCTTATTGCTCTTTTAAGAGAAAAATGCTTCACTTCTTGTAATTTAGAGATAGCTGCATTACACAGTGGATAGAACACTGGATCTGAATGAAGGAAAACCTGAGATCAAATCTTAACTTAGATACCTATTAGCTATGTGACCCTGGTCAAATTACTTAACTTTTGTCTGCCTCAGTTTCCTCCTCTATAAAATGAAGATAATAATAGCATCTTCTCAGGGTTGTGAGGATAAAATGAAATAAATATCTATTATAAAATGCCTTGAAAATTTTAGTGCACTATGTAAAAGTTAGCTATTACTATGAGAACCATTATAACCTTCCACTATCCTTCTCAAAATGGTTTGTAATTTTTTGCACTGCTTCTTGACTGCCATACACCTCTTCTTGATAAGGAGATCAAATATCTGCTGGCTGAACTTCTTTTGTCTCCTCATTATAGCAATTGATTTACATGGTTTAAACTCCTTTATAGAATTGTTACAGTTGGTGTCTGTACTTCCTCCATCCATTTCCCATTTTTATATCATTAATTCCTTAAAAAATTAAGATATTTTCATTGTATATAATATCTTTTTCTCAGTTTTGTTCATTATAATTACGTATTAATTTTTATCATTGTTCCAATAAGTCTGATTCTAAAATAGATATCTGATTAAGACATTATTCCCAAGGGTGGCTAAGTTATACAGTGAATAGAGCACTGGAGTCAGGAGGACCTGAGTTCAAATCCAGTCTCAGACACTTAACACACACCAAAAAAAAAAAAAAAAAACACTAGCCGTGTGACCTTGGGCAAGTCACTTAGCCCCAATTGCTCTACCTTCCCACCTCCAAAAAAAAAGCAAAAAAAATGAAATCATTCCCATTCTGTTTACTAAAATATAAATTTTATTTTTTTATGTTACTTGGTGATTTCTATGTCCTCCAAAAAGTCCTGTTCATGTGCATTATCATGGCATGTAATTGGCCCTGCAAGCCATGCCAACAGAATTCAAGTTGTAAAAGTTCTACCATGTTAGAAGGTATGGTGCCAGCAATAAATTCTATCTGTTTTCTGAGGATCAGACTAGCTAAGTGCCAAGGGATTAATCATTAGTTAACTGCTCACTTGGTCATTCTTTAGCCATGGAAGATAATCCTAAGGACCCTCAATCCTGCATAATGTGCTTTTGCTTCTGTGATTGGTTACAGAATGGTAGAAAGCAGGTCAGAGGGTACTGTGTTGCACAAAGTTTTAGGTCATCTACAAAAATTAACTTGTTGAGAATCTAAATGTCAGATTTTTGTTATATGACCAGTGAATGGTCTGCTAAAGGAACTGAACCATATCAATCTTGATATTTTTGCTATATATTAAACCTGAAGAAGAAAGAACTTGGAAACTAAATAGATGAATGGCTTATAGATAAGGATACAATAAAGGTATTAGAAGAGTTAGTTTTATGATGTGTGAAAATGCAACAAGAAACAATTTCTTGGGACATTTGGCCCACTCATATTGATAACAACAATGTGATCATGATAGCTGTATCTAAGAAAACCAATATTAAAATAAACAAACCTTATATATGAAAATAGATTTCAAAGGATGAAGAGGTAGAGAGAATATCTGAAAAACATGACAAGACCTTCAAAATCACATCACCATGTCTCATAATATTCACTGCCATCCCTTTTTTTTTAGTACAAAGGTTGATAAAGAAATGAAGGCAAGATTTTTTTTTTCTAAATAAGGTCCTCTAGTAAGGAATGAAAGAGACTGAGGGCTACCAAGCCTAGTACCTGTACATAATGAACAATTCTTTCAAGAAAGTGCAAGTATATTATGCAATTATTAAAAAGTAGATAATGGTGAAATTATGACTCATTTTTTTCACCTATCATTTTAGAAGGAGTTTATTTTCACTCATTTAGTCAAAAGAGTTTCTCTCATATCCATTTCTCCTATTACCTTGTAAAATTTTACTGAACCATAAACTATCCCTGTGAATTGATTCCATACTCCTTCGAATAAAACTTCTCATAAGTCAAATCCTTTAAAAAATACAATATTTCACATATTTCTCAGGATTCATGTCAAATCAAGGTCTTGCAAACATAATACTTTTCTAATATTTTCATAGGGCATGGTGTTAGGAAGAAGAAATTCAGTATATCTATGGTTAAATCTGAAGTAATGTATTATTGGAACTGGTTTAATCTGTAGCCTTTTTTTCAAATGAAAGTGGCAGTTAAATTTAATGGTAATTATACCATGAATCTCATACACAAAGTTTGGCACCTATGTATATATGATCCTTTGGTGTTATTAAGGCAGCTGTATTTGTTTTATTTAACTATAGGTACATGTTCCCAAAAATCTTGGTTTAGTTTTAATCTTTAAAATTAAAAACTGCAATAAGAATTTTGAAACACCCTGCAAATAAATAAACATACATATATGTGTGTGTATATGTATACATATATACAATATACATGTACATACATACAAAAACAGAATATATGTGATATTATGTTTATATATGTGCATATTCTAGATATAATCTATATATACATATTCTATCTGTGTATATTTTTGTTTGTTCTTCGTTTTTGAAGAGGACCAATGAAATTATAAGTGTTATGTTGGACTCAAGAGTGAAATGGATTTAAACGAGCTTGAGTAGCACAAAGTCATGAGCTTCACTCTCTTCCAGAGTCATCGTAATCCAGTGGCAGGACAAAAGTCAAGATCACTGGCAATGGCCTGGGACATAGTGGATGACCTTGGTGTCTTTGATGTCTGACCAAGTTCTAAACACTCCACAGTGCCTGATTCAGCTGCCTTCATGGCCTTTGGAGCAAATTGTTCTTATTCTCCCTTTATTCTGGGATTTTTATATTTCATTTATATTTTATATTTATATTTCACATGCTTGGGGTAGACATACCCCTAACTCACCAATGGGTTACCTTCAACTCACCTATGGCTCCAAAAAACTATAGTTTGCACAGTTGACTACACCCTGGTAAAATGTTGAGGCAGATGAAGTAAAATCTGTGTTGTATACATACACACATTTATATATGTACATAAATGTATATTTGTATATATAAATTCCCCCCACCCCTTTGATGTTATTTAGGCAGCTATTTTTATTCTGTTCCTCAGCCAGGAAAGTTGTTCTGGACATCGTAAGACTTTAATCAAGAGGTATTGTCTACATCCAGGATCAGCCTAGTACAACATAAATGTTATTTGTGTCTCATAATGCCTACCTTACTTTCATTTCTAGTACTTGAATAGATATGGTTGTTTATATATTGTTCCCATTAGAACGTTTGCTCCTTTAGGGCAGGGACCATGTTTTTGCTTCTTTTTTTTTTTTTTGTATCCTCAATGTTTGGTACAGTGCCTTGCACATGGTAAACAATAAATGTTTGTTGAGTGATGGGTAGACCTCACAGATTACATATTTATCATGTAAGACTGTGGTTTCTTCTTGGTAATTCATCAAATTTGTTTCTCAGAAAAAGACTTAGAATATCCATTTGGTCATCATGGTTAAAAACTGTAGAATACTTCTGTCTTCAATAAATTAAAATTGAAAACTACCCAACTGAGAGAGGTGTGTGTGTGTGAATAGGCTCTCCAATATACTACCAACTAAGAAATGTAGGAGACATAGTGTGAAGGTTGTTATCAAGACCTTATATATGACCAGAAAATAGCACGGGCCAGTCATGTGACAAGCTAGAAATCACTGGCCAATGGCCTCCATATTCCATTGGTATCCATGCAAAGTCAGGAAACTTAGGGGAAGGCTCCCCAGCACATTGGTTGGACACTCTATGAAGGACTAAGAGGAAGATATAAATATAAGTTGCTCAGGTTAAGGGATGATAGATTACTTGTGACCTGTATCACCAGAGAGAGTGCTGAATCGGTGAGATCATAGCTCCATCGAAGTCTGGAAGAAGGGCTGTGTAAAAGAAGGATTTAGCTAAATCTGTCACCTGTTTACTAAGCTACTCAGGACTAATCTCAGGGGGAAGAAGGCAGCACCCCCTTCCTATGCTAATGTGTTTAAATGTCTCAGCAATGGATTATATTTTAAATATCCTTCTACTTTCATGTAAATTGAATGTGCTAGAATCCTTGCTGTGGTGCTGATAACCTTCTTGTATCACCCACAGTCAACAATATCTTTTCTTTAGCTGTAATGATTAAATGAGTGACATTCACTATTGGTGAATCCCCCATGGAGTAACTGGAGCTCACATGTGCCTAGCCGCAATACCAGAAATGACATGATTCTGAGGGAATTTGAAACCCTACCTCCACAAATTTATTTCTGTTTTTCAACCTAAATTCAAAGCAATACTTTGGCATTGTAATGTGATTCTTGACAGGGCTAAGGTAAATTCATCATGCTAAACTGAAATGTTTCTGGCAGATGTCTACTCTGCAACAATCAAACTGTGTGTACTGTAATATATGACAACCACAATGCTACTTTTAGTTGTAAAAATTACAAGTATAACACTTTATTAATGGGAACTCAGAATGTAATTAAGCAATATATTATGGTCTCACTTTTTTCTGTACAGAAAACTTTCTTGAAGGAAGTATCCCCACCTAGGAAAATGATAGAAATTCTGAAGGTGAAGAAAGAAAAGCAACTTTTCTATTTACAAAGACATTGGTATTTTGATACTTTTCAACTATTTCAAAATGTCCATTCTTGAAAATGAAGGAAACAAAAAAAGGGAAATGTTGTCTCTTATTAATTGTTGGTTTGCTTTCCATATATGTGGCATTTTGTTGCATGTTCAGAGAAGAAATCATTACAAACTAAACAACTAAGCCCCAGAGATCAGGTGCCACTTCTTCCAGGAAGCCTTTCTTGATCTCTCTCCTTCTCCTCCATGTTAGGGCTTGCTGCCTCTTGTAATTATGTTGTATTTCTTTGTATTTATCTGTGTACATATTAAATATTCCAGTAGAATGTAAGCTCACTGAGGGCAGGAATTGTTTTGCTTTGTCTTTGTAAACCGAGAACTTATCACAATACCTGGAGCAAAGATGATGCTTAGAAATGTGTTTTGAATTTAATTTAATAGTAATATTCAACAAAAATCAAAATTTACCTTCCTGGGGTGGCTAGATGGTGCAGTGAATAGAGTACTGACCCTGGAGTCAGGAGGACCTGAATTTAAATCTAACTTCAGACACAACACTTACTTGCTGTGTGACCTTGGGCAAGTCACC
>NW_027186645.1:12119259-12151476 GCF_028583685.1 Petaurus breviceps papuanus | reverse complement strand
GAAGGAAGGAAGGAAGGAAGGAAGGAAGGAAGGAAGGAAGAAAGCTGTATTGCTCAACTAGCCAGTTCCAATTGTGTCCCTAGTGGACAGCTCCTACTACTACTATTCACAGAAGCTATTGTATTGTTTTAGAAAAAGTCAACCTGGGAAGAGAAGATCAGGGCCCAAACAATGATCAAACTCCAAGTTTATGGCTAGATTTTTTTTTCTTAAGGACCATGCCTTAAACTCAAATCACTCTGGCTCTCATTGATTGACCAACAGTAGGTACCAGACCAAGTCCCATTTGATCATTGTTTGGGCCCTGATTGATTCAGAATGAATGTAAAAAGTAATTGTTTCTGTTTTGGCTAGAAACCTTGAGGGTCTTCCCTTCCCAGGTTGACTTTTTTTTAACTAGCTAAAAGAAAACATTCTCTGCCTCATTTCTTACCTAGCTTTAATTGCTAAATGGTCATTGCCTCAGTTAAACTGAGACCTGTTAAAGACCTTTGCTTTAAAAGGCCAGGATCTCCCACTGCATCCAGAGCCATGTCCAGTCATCCTGATCTGTATCTTGCCACTGGGCCCAGATGGCTCCAGAGGAGAAAGTGAGGCTGGTGACTTTGCACAGCCCTTCTCACTTAAATCCAATTCATTTGCATGACATGGCATCACCTCTGTGATGTCATGGTCCTCTTTGAGAATAAAGGACAAACAACTTTGATTCTAGAATCTAAGCTCCTCGAGGGCAAATATCTTTTCATTTTTGTCTTTGTATCTAGCATTTAATACGGTGCCTGCCACATAGCAGGCACTTAACAAAGTTGAATGTCATGCAAAGAACAACAAATTTCTAGTGCATAATTGTGGAGTAGAAACAACACAGAGGATATGGTCATAAAGATGTATAACCAGAAAATAAGGTGGCCAGGTGACTGTTATATTAATGAAATCTTGTAGGCTGGGCAAAATCTTGGTGAGCCCATATTCTAATGAGTAATCAAAAGCCCTAGGCTATAGTCCATCCATCTATCCATATATCCATTCATCCATCCATCCATCCGTTCACTCATTCATTCATGCATTCATTCATTTTCTTCAACAATCAATTATTAAGTACCTTTTTAAGCCACTGTGCTTGGCTATGGAGATGAAAAGACAAAAACAAAACAAAACAAAACTCATTAACAATATCAGACCTCAAGAAGCTTATAACTTTTGTTCTAGGTCTTTTATTAACTTTCTGTGGTAACCTCTCTGTGTATTAATTTCATTATTTGTTAAATAGAGGAAACAATCCCTGCCCTGACTAACATGATTTTTCCTGGACCTTTGTCATAGGGAACTCCTGGTAAGGAAACTCCCTTTCCCAATAGAGTTGGGCACCTACTCAGCAACTTATGATCTCAGAGATTTTCCTAGGAACGTTGAAAGGTCAAGTGAATTTTCCAATGACATAGCCAGTATTTGTCAGAGGTGGGACATGAACCCAGGTTTTCCATACTCTTAGGTTATCTATCCTAAATTTGTATAATGAAGATCATAGAATTGATGGAACAGTATTCTTAAAAGATGAAGATGCCATGTAAAAATAAGGTATTATTTTTCCAAACTATGTGCATGCTCTATACAGTCAGTTCATTTATGATTTATATAAGACACTGTGGATACTTTAAACTACCATGGTAAAAAGAAGGGAAGGTAGTATAGACATGGAACTGCCTGCAGCTGTTAGTCATATCTACAAATTTCTGGGTTTATTTGTTATCAGTGTGTTTCTCTGCAAGGCTAGTTGCTGTGGCATGGTAGAGGTATATGAGGTAAAACCTTAGTGTCTGTGAAGGGGGGAGGGAGAGAGAGAGAGAGAGAGAGAGAGAGAGAGAGAGAGAGAGAGAGAGGAGAGAGAGAGAGAGAGAGAGAGAGAGAATGTGATAGGCTTCTATGAAAAACTGAGGCAGCATGAGGCAGTTAGGCAGGTACTGGACTAAACACTGCAAATAAATTAAATAAACATTATGCAAATAAAAACAAGCTACACAGCTCCTGGCTTACAAGGAGTTTATATTCTAATGGGCAAGGACAGCAGATAAAAGCAAAAGAGTGATTAGGTGTGGGGAGTATGATCAACGGAAAACCTTTCTGTGAGGGCCTGTACCTAATTCTACAGGACTAAGGAAAGTGTTGAGAAGCAAAGTGAACTCTAGGAACAGGAACTCTTTTCTATTTAGCTAGCTGGAAAAAATTGGGTAAGAGTCACATCAATTCAGTTTGTGAGCAACAATAAATGTCTACTACTCATATGTGATATTTCATCACTTTATCTGCATCAGTATTTAATAAGCCCCTTTTACTTTCTGCAGGGAATAAGGGGGAGGAATCCTACACAAATGGACCTGAAGCTTGCTGAGTAGTTGGATTTGAGAGCTGTTTGTGAATGAGTCCAAACAGTTTGAGAATCATGGAGTGTCTACCCCCACTGATTTTCCTTTCTTCTTCACCATGTACTCAACTCAAATGCAATTTGAACTTCACTCACAAAGGAAAGATAAGCAGTAAGCAAATCCAAAATGAGTTTGTCATACTTGTGCATGCAAAGAACAGAGGACTTGGTTCACATTGGGCTCAGTTCTCTTGGTGAGTAACTCCCCTTTTCCAAAGGTCCTATTAACTTCAAAGGGAGCTCCATGCATGTAAATGATTATATTTATTGGATGCGCCAACTCTTTCTTAGCCTCTGGGCACAATTAGAAATATCATAGGAAAAAAGGTATGTCTGTGAGTTGGGCCCATATTTGATATTCTATGGGAAATTTCCCATAGAGTTACAGATATTAAAAATCCTGCCCAATGGTTCACTTATGAGTACTATGATGTTTTCTCATCAACCAGCCTTTCTTATTACATTTGTGTTTATTTCTGTTAAAAAATTGGTTTTGATGTTTTTCTATTTGAAGAAAAGAAAAATATTTTCACTGGGTTTGAACCTATGATAAACTAATGGTAAAATCCTGGCTTCCTATATAATCTCACACAGTCATAAACATTTGGAATGCATAGTTCTACTCCTCCAAGGGTTTGCTAGTGCTTTTACTGAGATTTCCTTAATACTCAAGGTAGCACTGTGAGTTAGGCAGTAGATGTGATTATTCCTTCTTCAGGGTCATATTATGAGTTACATATTGAAATTCATGGGTCAGAAAGGAGAAAAAAACTAAGTTTATGGTCACCTAATGTAGTTCTGTATTCATAGGACCACACTACTACTTTAATATACTATTTAAACTCCACCCAATCAAAAAAACTATTGTTGAATACTAGTTATAATCTCTGTCCTTCACTTGCAGAAGGCATAGTCAAGAAGAATCTAGATTTTGAGCTGAAATGAACCTCAAAAGGCACCTTGATCAACCACTTCAATTTTGTGGACATAGAAAATGAGACCCACTGTGTTCCCAGAGTCACAAAGGTAGTAGCAGAGACAAAGCATTCAAACTCAGGCCCCCAGATTCCAGGGGTTCCACTAACTGTCACCAGTGGTCAGGTAAGATCAAGAGTCCTAGGAGCAACTCCATTCCCTAGACCTGTAGTCCTAATTCCAGGATGCCTCTTCTGATGAAGAACTTTCTCTTCACAGACCTCCTCGATAGCCACAGTTTACTGAAGATTTGGAAAAGAGAGATCTTACCACCAAAGTTCTTGGCACTGATGTTCGACATCAGGGAAGACAGGGTTTTATAATGGGAATGATGTTAAAGGAGATACATTACCACCTTTTTTGTTAACACCTACAACCCAGGGGAGTCCTTCCATGCCACTCACAGTTGTAACCCTCCCCCACCTCTCTATTAGAAAACGAGCTCCTTGAGTGTAGAGATTGTCTTGCTTCCCTGTTTATATCTCCAACACTTAGCTCAGTTCTTTCCACATAATAAGCACTAAATAAAGGCTTTTTCATTCATTCATTCATATTTAGAATACATTTTCTTCATAGTCTGTAAGGAGTCTATATTCTACACATCACCTTTTGAGCTATACTTTTATTATCATGGTCTCATGGTCTGAGCTCTTTAAAAAGAATCAAGAGTTTTTGATAGGGGTGGTGGGGTACAGTGGTGTTTGGAAAGCAGGAGCTAAAATCAGAAAGTGCTCATTTCAAATCTTGCCTCTGACACTAGTTGTGTGACCAAAGGCAAATTACTAAGACTCTCTGAGACTCAGTTTCTTCAGCTCTAAAATGGGGATAATTATTCCTATAAGTACCTACCTCACGGGGATGTCTCAAGGATCAAAAGATGCAATGTATGTAAAGTACTTTGCCAACGTTAAAATGCTACATGTCAGTTATTATTATTAATAGCTATCACACTTCTGGCTCTGATTCCTGAAAGAGACACTTAACTTTTCCACCTGGGCCTCTGTGTTTACACAGCACTCACAAAGAACTATGGAAGTGCTATAGAAACAGCTCCACAGCATTATCAGTTGGAATTTAGTGTATGGACAACAATTCAGGTGGTACTTTTAAACTCTTCATTATTCAAATCTCCAGATAAATGCCAGAGAGCACTGAGAAAAGAATGCTTGTCCTTGAATGATGAAAACATTCACTGAAAATGTACCTACAAGTGAAGGGTGGTTTAAAAAGACACGAAGATTTATAAAAAAATATTTTGATAAACAACATAACTTACAAAAGACTTATTCTAACCAGCCTTACTATATAGACACAAACCATTTAAAAATCATTTGGATGTATTCTGAGTCACTTGTAAAGGAAAATTAAGCAAGGACAGGCTGATTTTTAGTAAATATTTATAGAGCAAAACAATATGAAGCATATATAATAATCAGAATTCTAGTGAAAATGTGTGCAAGTAGGTTTATTTTGAAAGGAAAATTCCTACTCCCAGTGTCATACCCAATTAAATTCTCCAGGTAATGACCCCATTTGCATAGTGAGCTGAACCCACAAGTGGGAATTTTAATGGGCACGCCACCTGAGTACGTTAATTGAGAGTGACACTACTTGAACTAGTTTTGTGCTTACCCCACTGAAAATTCTACTCATATTATTTTTAATGTCAAGCTACAAGTCAAATTTCAAGATGATGGATTTGTTCTTTTTTAAGCACTGAGTTTGAATAAAAGAAATGCTTTAATTCTGTTATGCATTGCATATCTTTGCTTTAACTAATCTATAGTTCTGATTCTTACCCTTGCCTCATTTTTTCAGTGATTGGAATTTAATTTTCTTCATTAATTTGTGAATAATTAGATAAAAAGTCTTTCAGCAGTTAAATTGCTTTTGGATTGCTGTTGAATGTACTTTTACAAGAATATTATAGTTCAGCTGGCATAATAGTTTACAAAATTGTAATTGTGTAAATATGCCCAATTATTCTTTCTGAGGATTTAATAAGATTTAATATACTATGAATCTATAGATAATCATCCTTCTCTGTAAAACTACCACCAATAAAGTCCAGTTGCTACAGAGCTGATAACAGATGCAGTGTCATCTGAGGTTGCTACTTTTAGAGGCTATTTTCCTGATCTCTGAGGCACTGGTAGGGTCCTTGAAAGTATTTTGCATTCTGATTTGGGGATTCTCCTTTGAAGTCAACATTAAATGATGCTACGATGTAGTCTTTATAACTTGGAAAATCAGGCACATAGTGAACAATAATTTCTAGGCTTCTGGGTGAAACATTTAACTCTTCTTTTGTTTCACTACAACACAGTTGGCTACATTAACTATTTGTAGGTCTTTGAAACCACACTTCAACATCTGTAATTGGTACAGGATCAAGCCGATTGGCTCCATCTTTACACTGCTACCTACCAAGTTAAGAAATGGATTGGTTCAATATAAAACAGCAGGGCTGTTTTTAGAAATAGTTACTAGTGCCCAGTCTTCAATATGGCTTGGCTTCCTCATATAATGAGATCTTTTCGTTCCTTGCTCAACAGGGCTTTATTCTTTCTGCAAAAGGCTATGAATTGTGTCAGATGGATCAGGAGCTTTTATGCACCCCCTTTCTTGGTCTTGGAACTTAATTCCTTTGCCTCTAACCCCTTTATATATCAGCACTTAGGGATCTTTTCAATTTTTAAAGCTAAACTTAGAAAGCATTTGTTCAAATTTTTACTCACCAATTTTGTTAATAATTGTGTCCTTACATGCCTAATGTGGTGATTTGTTTTGAATGACTATGCATATTTGTAATGGGTTTTGTTTTCCTAGCTTTTTCAATGAGTCAGGAAGGAGAAAGGGAAAAGAAGAGATTTGGAATGGAAAAATAATATAAAGTTGAATTATTTGGAAAAAAAATTTTAATTAAGTTTTGCCATACAAATAAAAAATTTAAAATTATATCCTTAACTAAGCTGTGTTCAAAAATTGTGCAGGAAGCATATTTCTTCTAAGTATTTGGGGAACATTTCATTTTCAATGTTGGAATTCCCACTGAACATAAGGTATTAAGGAGAGATAAAGATTATCCCCAAATTATATTCAAAATTCACAATTTTTCACCTAAATAGAAGGTAACAGTAGTGTGGATATGTTGTTTAAAGTTCTCTTCTCAGACAAAGGTAGGGAGTGGGGGGAGGGAGGATCTACAATCTAGTTGAATGCTGAAAGAAATCTGACTCTGGTTGTTTGGTTATAATTAACAGATAACCTTATGTATTATCAAGCTTAGCCCCAGTGAAGAGATATGAGAAAGTATCTCCCTCCTTTCTTTGCAGAAGAGAGGGACCATGGGTGTAGAACACTGCATATTATGTCATACTATTTTTTCTTAAATGTTGGTCAATTTTTCTGAACTGTTTTGTTAACAAAAATTATTCATTATAAAAGATGGTTGGGGGTGAGTTCTAGAATGACTTGGAAACAATAGTGCCTTCTTCAGGAATAAACTGACTCATTTTACAACTTGATAGCAACCATTTCCTTAGAATTTAAGAAGGAAAACCATATAATTTCTAGGCTTCTACATTAATTTTATGATTGTTAAGCATTTGATTCATACCAAACTGAACTTAATAATAGCTAGCTAGAATTTATCTTTAAAATTTGCAATGTGATTTACATTTTGAGAGAAATGATTCTCTCTCTTTATTAATAACCAATTATTGAATTAGGACTAAAGTTTTCCCCTCCCCATCTCCTCATTCAGAAGTCAGCCTGTATGGGTTATCCAGCCAGCCTTTGAAGGGGAAGTGCTGATGATAATATGAAATATTAGGTGAAATGCATCCAACTGGGAAAACTCAGATATGATCAAAAGGTAAAGAAATTCTAGTCTAGGTGAACTGGTGAATTCTGGCCCATTATATTTTAGTCAGACAGGTCTTGGGGGAAGTAGATTCCCCCTTTTGTCTACTCTACCCTAGACAGGGTGGTATGGATATGGATAAGTCTATTTGACCAAGAGTGAGTGATGAGTCATGTCCCTCCAGATCCTCATTAGAATAAGCCCACCTCTCAATATAATATTCATTCTCTCATTACTTGTTAATCAGAATTGATTTCCACCCCCAGGAATATCCAGTCTTCCAAAGGCATATAACCATTAAGTGGGTTCCATAAGGGGTATTTGGTTTAGGAAAGACAAATGACCCTCTTATTAATTATCCACTAGCCATAATTAATAAAATGATTGTTAATTACCTAGAAACTATGTCTCTTGAACTTTTATATGTCACAATTGATCTTATTTGATCTTTTTTACTCTGACATAAACATTATTATTATTATTATTATTATTATTATCCTCATTTGCTATATTATGAAAATAAGGTTGAACACCATTAAGTGACATGGCTGGGATCACACAGCCAGTAACCCACATTAGAACTCAGATCTTAATGACGCCAAGTCCCAATTTCTATCCACTACACCACCTTGCTACCAACATGGGACATGACTAACATTAGTAAAGAGAAAAGAAATATGAAAGGCATTATATGAAATTGCCTTTATTTACAAATGCTCAAAGTTGGAAGGACCTCAGAAGAGAGCTAATTGAACTCACACCTGAGGAAAATTCACCTTTAAAACATCACTGACATGCAATCATACAGCCTTTGATTAAAGTTCCTGAGAAATGGTCAACTCCCTACCACCATTCTACTTCTGGCTAACTCTACTTATTGGGAAGATCTTCCTTCTTATATCAACCCTCAGTTTGGCTCTGCGTCTTCCAATCACTGATACTAATTCTTGCTCTTTGGAGTCAAGCAGAATAAATCTATTGCCCTCTCTAAATAAAGACAGTTAATACATCTTTCCTTTTAGTACTCTTAACTTTAGTCTAATCATCCTTAATTCGTTTAATTGTTGCTCATATGATGACAACCTTGAGACCTTTCACCATCCACCACTGGATGCTTTCCACAATATCAACGTCTCTTTCAAGATGTAGTGTCAAGAACTGAGCACAGCACGACAAATGTGGTCTGTCCAAAGCAAAATATGGTGGGACTATCCACTCACTAATTCTGGATTCTGTACTTCTCAATATGGGCTAAAGTTTCAATAGGGACAGCTAGGTGGTACACTAGATAGGGTGCTGGGTGTGGCCCCAGGCAAGTCACTTAACCCTAATAGCCTCAGTTCCTCATTTATAAAATTAATTGGAAAAGTAAATGGATGGCAAACCACTCTAGTATCTTTGCCAACAAAACCCCAAATTGGGTCTTGAAGAGTGGGACATGACTGAAACGGCTAAAACAACAAAAGCTTCATTAGCTTCTTTGATAGCTACATCATACCAGTGACTTACATTGACTTGAAATCCTCTTAAATTAATTCCACATTTTTCAGATGAATTGTTAACTAGACAGACCTCCCCTGTCTTGTATTTGTGAGTTGATCTGAACTCAAGGATTAAAAAGGGATCCAAAAGTATTGGACAAAAAGCACAGAATTTACAATCTGAGGGTCTAGTTTCAAATTCTGACTCTGCCACTTAACTCCCTGAATGACTTTGGGCAAGTCATTTAATTTCTTTGCACCTCAACTTCCTCTCCTAAAAAATATGAAGCACTATATTAGATGACCTCTAACTTCTAATAAATTATCATGACCATCCTTATGGTTAAAGATGTCCTTAAAGTATTTGTTAAATTCCACTTTAATAGATTCAGTCTTAAGTTTTAGTCCACTAGTGTTTTTTTTGGATTATGACTGTCAGAAAATCTGTTAGCTATCTCTACCTTTGTGTCATCTGCTCCTTTGATAAGAAATTCATTTCTGGTTTCATGCAAGCCCTTGATAAAAATGTTAAATAGCAGGGAGTCAAGCATATATCCCCAGGGGCACCCCACTAAATATCTGCAAATCTGGCATCATTCAACTAGTTCCCTATGTCTAGTTTAGAAAAAAGTGCTAAGGTGAAGTGAAAGCCTACTGCAGGTGAATAGAGTTAGTTTATCAAGAATAATATTAAACAAACATCAACATTATTATTCTCTAACATAAAGTCAAGGGTTTCCTAAAACAGTGAGCTTAATCATTTGCTTAGTCAAACACCAACTATCCTCAGATATCAAGTTAAATATTACTTATATAATGTGATGGAGAATCCTCTAGAATAATTTGAACATTTCTGATGATTTTCATTCTCATGAGATCCATTAAACCTAACACTCACGATGTACTACTTGTGAATGATCAGTCTATTTAATCATACAGTAAAAGTTAGCTTTTTAATAAGTTAAAAGTGAAAATTTTAAAGTTGATGATGAGAAAATTTGCCAAGTCAAATTCAGTTTATACACATTTATGACCGATTTTTAAATAAAGAAAACCTCTGATGTCACAATGTACTATAGCTATTCATTTACACTGGCTCATTTATGTCCATGCATCACATTTGAGTGACATAACCAACAAAGTCAGTCTTCAGGAAAAAAATGTAACAGGATAAAACAAACCTTCCAGTCTTAAATCATAAGGAAAAGCATTAAAAGAGAAAGAAAAAATCATTGAAACAGTTTGACATGAAAATATGCAAGTGATTCAACATAAAGCTGTTGTTTCTTTTATTTCAAAATAGTGTTCTTTAGCATAATACAAGATCCAGTTAATATAAAATTCAAAGACCGCATTACCAATTTTTTGAAAAGGGGGTTAGAAATCCCCTCCAAAAAAAAAAAACTGTAACTGTAAACTACAGAACTTAATCACAATTTCCATAGTATCCAACAGAACATTTTGTATATAGAAATTCTGAAATTGGTGCTCAAAAGTACAATTTCACATTTATCTACTTTTATTTTTGCTTTGTTTTTATTATGCAAGGTGCTTAGAAAATGATTGTCTGAAGTAGACAAAAGAGAATTTTGAGAATATAAAAATGAAATCCCACTATCCAACTAATGTTCTCTGCTACAGAGACATATATTACAAAAGTGCTGATATTTCTATAGAAAATAGCAGAATACACTTAAATATCAGATATCAGTCAGTCAAAAATTATTTTCAGGGAAAAAATGAAATAATCTGATAATTCCAGGTCATTAGGAGACTTTATATGTCTATACAGATGCTACTTATAAGCTGTAATGTTTCATATATCTAGTGAGTATATAGAATGTTAGGCTTGGGTACATATAAATATTAAGATTCTGATTATGTATAAAATCCTACAAAGCTCTTATATTTGGTTTAACAAATAGAAGGCATTTTTTAGGAAAAGAGGGGGAAAGGATGTTTATTAGCACTCTATTTTAAATTCAATAGCTCAGAAGTCCTCAGTTTGAAAAATGCACCACTAGTGAGAGTGAAGACATTTTGTTGTTGCTGTTTTGTTTATTTTAAGTTCTTCAATATATGAAATAAGACAGCTAGGTGGCTCAGTGGAAAGAAGGCTAGGCCTGGAGTCAGAAAGAGCTGAGTTCAAATCCAGCCTTAGACACTTACTAGCTGTGTGACCCTAGGCATCACTTAACCTGTTTGCCTGAATCCATAAGAAAGGGAAAGAGCAAACCACTCCAGTATCTTTACCAAGAAAACCCAATGAACACTATGGTCCATGGGGTCATGAGGAGTCAGACATGACTCAACAGCAACAATACATGAAAAAACTATTAACTATGTGTCATGAAGGAGATACAGCAACAGATGGCACTTCTGTCCTTGGAATCTGTGGTCCTGCATTTCCAAGACCAATGTAGCAATGCCTTTTTTAAAAGGCTATCTATGCTAAAAGGTGACTGGAAAGGGCCCAGTTAATTAGTTTGGCCAGCCAGTCAGACACATTATACACTGACCCGACACTATGATGTCATTTTGGTCCTCTTTGATTATGAAGGACAACAATGGGGAATGGGAATGGGACAAGCAATAAATTAGATAACACAGCAAGAAATAGCAATCCAAAAATGTACTTCCATGACCTCTACAAAAAATTACATTGAACCAAACTTAACAATCTGGAAAAATTGACAGTAGGAAACACATAGTAAGAAAACATACTCCTTCTAGCAGAACATACACAAATGTTGCAAGTCTCAAATCAGCTATAATTGTCCTTGTCTTTTCCTACTTTCCTAATACATAAAGTGAATATATAGTATGTGTAGTTGATGACTTGGTTAATTTCAAGACTAGAAATTTTGAAATCTAGTCAAGTCACAATGGTAGAAAGAGGAATTCTCATTGCATTGTTAAGGAATGGTTTGTAGTAACTGCCTTTTATGCAATCTGATGTTTTTAAAACTGGTTAATATCCAACAGAAACCAAAACAACTCCAGAAATGCAAACACACAAAAAAAGCAGTCCCAAATTAAACTACAAATTTACCAGTGCTCCTCCTCATGTTGGCACTGGCATTTCCCCACTCTGAATATACTGTATCAGCTTCGTAAGTTTTTACTTTTATCAACATAAAATCTCATAATGAAAACAAAAATACTATAATCAGCTATAACAAGAGAAGCAGTTTGGTAAATCTTAGCCGACATTTTTTTTTCTAAATACTGCATTTCTTACTGCTTTAAAAAGGCTATGAATACTTAATTGTAACTGATTAAGAGTACAGAGTTTTCATCTTAACCTCTAAAGTTTGGTATGAAACTAAATTCTTCAAGTAACAAATGTGGAAAGCCTCTGAGACCTGAGTTCCCACAATTTTGTTTTTAAGACAGCTTTGAGTTTTTCTCTCTAATTTAAACTAAAAAGAACAGTTCATTTTAAACATTAATAGACAAATAACAAAAATAAATTTTCTTTTTTAAATACTCATTTAGAATAAATGTGTTTGGAGGAAGGAGACTTCTAGGAATGGTGATCACAAATCTAGCTAAAAAGTAGGAAAAAATGAATATTTGTGTTTTTTTTCTTTCAAAATCTCTTATTAGTTAAAGCAACATATTAACAGAAAAAAAATAGTAGTTGCAATTTCACACATAAAACCATACACATTTGGTTATGATATGGAGTTTTCAAAGATTCTTTAAAAAGAGGGAGGAAACAGTGCAAGTAACTGGGTTGTTTCATGAGAATCTTGTGATGCTTTCCCCCCCTTAGGAGAATTTTAAAAAACAACAAAACTCCAGTTTTGAACAAAATAAAATAAGGGATAAATATTTACGATGGGAAACAAATTCCACAGCATTCCATACAGATTTCTAAACAGTCTGATGATTCACAACAGGCATCCATTATACCACAATCCATGTCACAAGGGCAGTTACAGTCATCTCCTACTTCATCACCACAGCAACAGCAGCAGGCCTCCGACGTACAGATGCCACATGATGCTTGTCCTAATACAATATTGCAGAGGGTCAGGAACTCACAGAACAAGCAGGCCAGGATACAGTGAACACAGCAATCTTCATAATGTTCATTCAATTGTCAAGTATACCATAAAGAGAAAGGGAAAGAAAAATAATAATAATACATTTCAATAGAGGAATAATGACAACAGATTAAAAAAAAAGTAGCAATCCATGTGCCATTCAAGGGTCCCTTTTTCCTATCAAATGCTAAAAAGAAACAAAGATCATCCTCATTAATCACATGGCTCATGAAATGTCATAATTAGAAAATGGAATCAATAGAGGATATAAGGGAAAAGATGTATTTAAGCAGTCTAAAAGTGAAAGGAGCTGCATTTTCTCTATCACCTAGGGCCATAAGTTTCTGATCAGGGAGTCTTTCCCAATTTCCAGTCTGACCCAAACCCCACATTGCAGTTCTTTTGCCATTATTTCACCATGCTCACACTCCTTCATATCCCTCACCCACCTCTATCCCATTTAGTGAGCTTTTCACCACTTGGAAGCAGTAATCGAATTCAGCACTGTGTCATTTCTAAGAATGGACATGTCAAACAGTCACTTAGAACTAATTTAGAGTTTGTTCTCTGAACAAAATACTTAAACAAGTTCTCTCAACTTGAAGCAGTCCTTTTCCTCAATGAGTTTACACTATAATAAGGAAAACCGCCCCATCTAAGGGAGTAGAAGCTAAGAGACTGTCTTACTTTTTCCTTTTTTTTTCATCTGGGTAGGAAGGATATCCCTAGCACATAGCTAGAAATTCTAAGTACTTAATAAATGCTTTTTCATTCATTCATTCATTCATTCATACTGGGTAGTTGTAAGTTATTCCCCAGCTCATTTCACAGATGAGGAACTGAGGAAAACAGGGTTAAATGACTTGCCCACGATCTTACAGCTAATAAGTGTCTGAGGCCAGATTTGAACTCAGGAAGATAAGTCTTCCTGACTCCAGGCCTAACATTCTGTCCAGTGCACCATCTAGCTGCCCCCTTCAAATAAATGAGTAATGTTAAAGAGGGAACAGCTCTTTAAGCAAAACACCAGTGTACCAAATATACAGCACATATTCTGCACCTTTCAGTGAAACCCCAAGTCATACTTTTGAGTATATATTTCACTATCTTCCTCTGTGCTTATCTTTGCATTAAAATCATGAAATGCTGATATACTGTTCATTTCTAATTCTAGTTGGAACAATTTACATTTCAAGATTTATAGAGGCAGTTTACAAAAAGTCACCTGGAGATGAAGAAACAACTCCGCTTTCATAAAACCCCAATGAATATCTAGAGACATTGCTGAGTCTTTGGTAGTTGTGTTTATTATTGTCATTACTTAACACTTATTGCAAACACATATATCATTTTTTTTTAAAGCCCAGTTGTGACAGGCTGTTTCTAAGACGGGCTAGGTTTTGCAACAAGCCTATGAAAATGCCAGCTGAATCCTAAAGGCACTAAGAGTGGGTGCCAATGCCTTATGTAAAGACATTGGTAATATAAATGTTAATATAATAATGGGTATTCATTCTAACTTGGCAGTTCCCAGTCTGGCTTCTAATTAAGCAAGAAATTTTATATGATGTTATGCATTCAGATAAGAATCTGGTTCCACCAGAAAGATCTGGTGTGGCTTAGTTCTGTAGTGATGAGTAAATATCTATTCCCAAGCAAATAAAGAACATTAAACATTGCCACAACAAGTCAATTTAAAGTTCAATTTAGATACACAGTGAAATAGTCCTTGAAATATGTGAAGGGATAGCACATAGTGAGTATCTTGTGCTAGAGAACTTATATATTAATAATAAGACTAAATTCTTTATGTAGAAAATTAGTATAAATATGAAGTCCAAAGAATGACTTGGCATCAAGTAAAGGAGAGCTCTCTTATGAAATGGGAAAAACTGTGGGTCAAATCACATCCCCCCAAAACAAAAGTCTTAAATGACACCTAACAACATAATGAGTTGCTGACCTGCATTGGTGTAAAGATTTTCTGTACTGGGACTTTTATATACCAATGAAATCACAAACTTGAACCAAAAAGAAAAAAAAGCTAACTTAGCAAACTTGAGAAATTCACTTGCTCTGAGACTATTTATTCATCTAAGAGTGTTGGGGCAGAGCCAAGATGGCAGAGTAAAAACAGGAACTCCACGTGGCTCCTGCTCCAAACACCTCTAATACCTGTAAAATATTACTCTAAACAATTTTAGAGCTACAGAACCCACAAAGTGTCAGAGAAAAACAAATCTCCCACTGAAGGCAGCCTGGAAGGCTGAAAGGAAGGGTCTATCGCACTGAACTGGGAGCCACACAGAGTCACACGTGAACTACCCCTGACCAGACTTGGGGCGGACCCAACCTACAGCACAGACCAGTTGGAGCAGACTTCAAGAGAGTGAATCACCAGCAGCTGTAGTGGTTTCCAGACTTCTCAACCCATAAACACCAAAGAGAAAGTAAAAGGTCAGTGGGGAACTCTGTTAGAACTGGGTGATGGAAGATTGCGGTCTGGCCCCTGCTCCCAGGACAAGAGGTGGTGATGCCACGTGGCTGCCTCTGGAGCTCTTGGCCTGCAGATTGTGGGGGGATCAAGCCACCATTCAGAGGGTAATTGCTCTTGCTTTGACCTGCTTGAATCTGGATTGTAGTCTTGGTTGGTAGTCTTCGGGTGTGTGGCCAGTGTGCCAGAGCTTGAGGTGTCTATAGAGAGGGCACCCTCCTCAAAGCTCTGGTAACATCAGTGAAAACCCCAGCAATTTGCGATATAGCTCTCTGCATTCTGGAAGCAGAGTTCTACTGTGGCAAGGAGCTCAAAAGTTAAGTAATTGGCTGGCAAGATGAGCAAGCAGGGGAAGCACAATCAAACCACAGAATCCTTTTTGGATCAAAACATGCAGTCAGAAGAAGTCAACAAAGGTGAAACTCCTGCATCAAAAGCTTCCAAGAAAAAATGTGAGTTGATTATAGGACATGGAGGAACTCAAGAAGGATTTTGAAAATCAAGTAAGAGAAGTGGAGGAAAAATTGGAAAGAAAAATGAGAATGATGTAAGAAAATCATGAAAAGTGAATCAAGAGCCTGCTAAAGGAGACCTAAAAAAATACTGAAGAAAATAACACCTTAAAAAATACACTAACTCAAATGGCAAAAGAGGCCCAAAAAGTCAATGAGGAGAAGAATGCCTTAAAAAGTTGAATTGGCTGGATGGAAAAGGAATTTCAAAAACTCACTGAAGAGAATAATTCCTTCAAAATTAGATTAGAGCAAATGGAAGCTAATGATTTTATGAGAAAACGATACTATAAAACAGATACAAACAAATGAAAAAATATAAGGCAATTTGAAATATCTCATTGGAAAAACCACTGACCTGGAAAATAGATCCAGGAGAATTTAAAAATTATTGGACTACCTGAAAGCCATGATCAAAAAAAGAACTTAGAAATCATCCTTCAAGAAATTCTCAAGGAAAATTGCCCTAATATCCTAGAACCAGAGAGCAAAATAGAAATTTAAAGAATTCACTAATTGCCCCTTGAAAAAGATCCCAAAAAGAAAACTCCTAGGAATAAAATAACCAAATTCCAGAGTTCCCAGATCAAGGAGAAAATATTAAAAGCTGCCAGGAATAAACAATTTGAGTATTGTGGAAACACAATCAGGATAACACAAGATCTAGCAGCTTCTACACTAAGGGACTGAAGGGCTTGGAATATGATATTTCAGAGGTCAAAGGGGCTAGGATTAAAACCAAAAATCACCTACCCAGCAAAACTGAGTATAATGCTTCAGGAGAAAATATGGTCATTCAATGAAATAGAGGACTTTCAAGTATTCTTGATGAAAAAACCAGAGCTGAACAGAAAATTTGACTTTCAAATGCAAGAAGCAAGAGAAGCATGAGAAGGTAAACAGGAAAAAGAAATCATAAGGAACTTATTAAAGTTGAACTATTTACATCCCTACATGGAAAAGTATAATTGTAACTCGTGAGACTTTTCTCAATATAAGAATAGTTGAAGAGAATATATATATATATATATATACATATATACACACACATATGTATGTATGTATAGGAGGGTATATGTTTATAAATACATATGTGAGTGTGTGTATATGTATATACATGTATACATAGACAGAGGGCACGGGATCAGTTGAATAGGAAGGGATGATATCTAAAAAATAAAATTAAGAGATGAGAGAGGAATATTTTGGGAGGAGAAAGGGAGAAATATAATAGGGTAAATTATCTCATATAAAAGAACCAAGAGAAAACTGTTACTATGGAGGGGAAGAGCAGGAAGGTGAAAGGAAATGGGTCAACATTACTCTCATTGGATTTGGCTTAAAGAGGGAATAACATACACACTCATTTGGGTATTTTACCCTACAGTAAAGTAGGGGGGAAGGGGATAAGAGGTGGCATGATAGAAGGGAGGGAAAACTGGGGGAGAGGGTAGTTAGAAGCACATACATTTGAAAAGTGACAGGGTCAAAGTAGAAAATAGAATTAAGTGGGGGTCAGGATAGGATGGAGGGAAATATAGTTAGTCTTTCACAATATAACTACTATGGAAACGTTTTTCATAACTACACATGTACAACCTATATTGAATTGCTTATCTTCCCAGTGGGTGTGGATGAGGAGGGAAGAAGGGAAAGAATCTGGAAATTAAAGTTTTAAAAACAAATGTTTAAAAAAATTGTTTTTTACATGAAACTGGGAAATAAGATATACAACAGGCACTGGGGTACAGAAATCCATCTTGTGCTACTAGAAAGTTAGAGGGGGGATGGGAGAGGATATAAGAGAAAGCAGATTGGGGAAAGGAGTATTCAGTAAGATTGCTATCTTGGGGTGAGGTAGGGGAAAGACGGAGAAAATTTGTAACTCAAAATCTTGTGGAAATGAATGTTGAAAACTAAAAATAAATTTTAAAATTTAAAAAAAATTTTTAAAAAGTGTTGAACTAGATAACTTTTAAGGTCTTTTTCAGCTCCAAAAACCTCTATGGTCCTGCTTATTCAAGTAAGTTACATATGGTTCAGAGTAGAAGACTGATATGAGCGTGAACGTTCTTGTCAAAAAATGTGGAACTTGAATAAGACCCTAAAGGAAAAGTAGGAAGGGGACTAAAAATAAAAGTTTAGATTTGCTGTGTTAAGGGAACCTTGATTTTCTGGAAGGGTAGATGGGGCAGATAGGATGAAAAAAGTATTTAAAGAAGATGAGTGTGGAATTCAATTTAATATATGTCAAAAATATTGAAAAAACTCTCAAAATCCAACACCCATTTCTGCTAAAAAAAATTATTAGAATGCATAGGAATAAATGAATCTTTATTCCATATTATAATTTAATGTATTAGAAGCATCTATGTAAAACCAAGAGCCAGGGGTGGCCAGGTAGCACAGCGAGTAAGAGCACCAGCTCCAGTGTCAGGATGACCTGGGGATCAAATCCCAGGTTCAGATACTTATCACCCACCCAGAAACACCTGGCTGTGTAACCTTGAACAAGTCACTTAACCCCAATTACTTAGGGGTGTCCAGGTGGCTCAGTTAGTAAGAGCACTGGCTCCAGTGTCGGGATGACCTGGGGATCAAATCTGGGCTGTGATACTTAGCACCACCAGAAAAAACTGGCCGAGTAACCTTGAGCAAGTTACTTAACAACGATTGCTTAAAAAAAAAAAAAAACCAAGAGCCAGCATGATATATAACAAAGATAATCCAGAGTTCAATAAGATTCGAGTAAAATGAGGATGCCAATATCACCACTACTATTTGATACAGTGCTACATATGCTTGTTATAGACTAAGATAAAAAAGAAAATAAGAGAATAAGCATTGGCAAAGAAACAAAACTTGCTTTCAGTGGATGATATTATGGTTTACTTAAAAAAAAACAACCAAGAGAATAAACTAAAACTTAACTGAAACAATTTAAAAACTCAGCAAAGTAACAGGAGATGAAATAAATCCATCTAAATTATCTGAATTTCTATATATTACCAATGACCCTCTCAGCAGGAGTCAGAAAGAGGAATTCCTTTTAAAATAATTACAAAATGTATAAAATATTTGAGAATACACCTGTCAAGAGACACACAGGTACTATATGAATAAACTGCAAAATGCTCTATGGAAATCTACAGACCTAAATAACTAGAATAGGCTGAGCCAATATAATAAAGATGGTAATATTACCTATATTAATTTACTTATTCAGTGCTGTTTCAACCAAACTACCAGAGCATTATTTTATAGAGGTAGGGGAAAAAATTCATTTGAAAACAAAGTTCAAGAATTTCATAGGAAATAACTGGAAAAAATCTGAAAAGGAAGGTGGCTTAGTAGTGCTAGATTTCAGACTATACTATAAAGCAGTAATCATCAAAATGATTTGGTGCTGGTTAAGAAAGTGATTGATAAGTGGAATATATGAGGTGGATACAATTCAGAAGCATATGAATACATTAGCACAGTATTTGATAAAGCAATCTCAGTTGCTGGGGGTAAGAATTCATTAACTGCTTAAAAATGTAGAAAGCAACTTGGCTGAAATTCATGTTTGAACCTACACTATGTACTTGATCAAATGGATGCAAGATTCAGACATAAAAGTTCACATCAGAAACAAACTAGCAAAGAAGAAATTACCTTTCAGATCTATGGAATATCCATGATCAAACAAGTGATAGGAAGATATATATATAGAAGATAAAATGGACAATTTTGATTATATGAAATAAAAAAGGGTTTTCACAAACAAAACCAAATGCAGCTAAAAATAGAAAAGAAACAGCTAACTCAGAGAAAAACAACTTTAGAGTAAGTTTCTCTGAAAAGTACTCATTTCCAAAATATATAAAGACCTCATTCAATTCTATATGAAAAAGAGCCATTCCCCAAAAGATAAGTGGTCAAAGGATATAAACCAATTTTCGGAGGAAGAAATCCAGGTTATCAATAGCCATATATTTTTTTAAATGCTCCAAATCACTAATGATTAGGAAAATGCAAATTAAAGCAACTCTGAGATTCTACCTCATATCCATCAGACTGGCAAAGATCACAAAAAAGGATAGTAAAAATTGTTAGAAGAGCTGCAGAAAAATAGCTACACTAGATGCACTATGCTAGTGAAGCTGGTGCTGCTGCTGGAACTGGTACAGCTTTTCTGAAAAAAAAAAATTGGAACTACATCCAAAAGCATCAAGAGATACTCAGCAAACTCAGTGACACTGCTACTAGGTCTATATCTCAAAAAGATGAAAGAAAGAAGAAAAAGGACCTGTAGGTAGAAATATATTTTAGCCTCCTCCTTTGAATATTTATATATACATATAGGGCAAAGAATTGGAAACTGAGGAGGCATATTATTGCACATTAACATGACAAAATGGTTGGTTTAAAAGAAAACTAGGAAGACTGCATAAACTGATACTGAAACAAGTGAGAATAAATGGGAGAATAATTTGAGCAATACCTACATTGAAAAGGACATTCTTGAAAGATTTAAGAACTCTGATCAACACAATAACAATCATGATTTTAGAGAATTGATTATGAAGCATGCCACCCACTTCCTGAGGGAAGTGATGAACCCAAGACATAAAATGACATATTTAGATTTGGCCAATGTAGGAATTTGTGTTACTTACCTATGCATATTGGTTACAAAGGTTTTGTTTATATTTTCTTCAGATGGGGGTGATGGGAGAGAAAGAGGAGATGAAGGAGAGACACAGAGGATGGGTGGAAGGAAGGAAGGGAGGGAGGGAGGAAGGAAGGGAGGGAGGGAGGGAGGGAGGGAGGGAGGAAGGAAGGGAGGGAGGGAGGGAGGAAAATAAACAAAAGAGTGTCACTAAATAGTTTTTTAGAAGATACATAGAAGAGAAGAAAGGCCAGAAAGAAGTACAGAGAACTAAGACAATTTTGAAAGTTACATGTTGAATTTAAAAAGAAAAGTTCAGAATAAAGATCCATAGTTTCATGTATAATTCCCTTCTTTTGTTATACTATGTACATGGAAATGCTTATTTTATTTTATGTTTGTTAACGTTAAGCTTCTTTAAAAGAAAAACAACAACAAAAAAGCAAGTTGCACATAATAGAGATTCAAAGTTTCACTTAAAATACTTTTTTTGTGTTCTATTTTGTATATAGAATTTTTCTGGCTATTATTAAATTTTAAAAGTTTAAATTAAAAAAATATTAAGTGAACAAAATGTAAGGGCCTGGGATAGGCACCAGGGATACAAAGACAAAAGACAACTTCACAGATTAGAGATACGAGAGCCTGGAGAAAAGAAGGTAGGATCCATGACTATAGAACATGTAGGGGAAGAATTATATCCATGGCTTCAGCAGACGCCCTAATCAATCTACAATTCCAACCCTCTCCTGAGTTCCTGACCTGTATTTCAAATTGCCTACTGGATGTTTTCAATATATGTGTGTGTGTGTGTGTGTGTGTGTTTGTGTGTATGAACTCAAGGTTGAAAGCATATTTGATGCCTTTCTATCTTGTCCCAAATACACTACTCCACCAAGGAGACAGACACATCATACCAATTCTTTTCCCTTAAAATCTCTTCCATTCATACCCTACTTGTAATTTACAGTTCCACTTTACCAATTCAAGTGCTCAGTACTTAAACACCCTGGACAATATGTGCTTCTTACATGGTCTTCCTTCATCCCCATCACCAACAGTTCATTAAAAAAAAAATGTTAAAGACTGGAAAGGACCTAGAAGTTTAATGTTTCAGATTGGGAAACTCGGGTAAATACAGATGGAGTTATTTTCCAATGGTTACATAGCTAATTAATGAAAGATTATGAACTAGAACTTAAGTTTCTCAAACCTAAATCTAAAGCTCTTTCCCTATATGAATTTGCAGCTCTCAGTATGTCTCTTTTATATTTATCATTACTATATTTCATGCTAAACTTAGAGACTCTGGGAACTTGTGATTTCAATAGCGTGGACACCCCCTCTACCAATGTGTACTGTAACTCCTCTTTGACAAAGTAGATGGTTTCAAAAATGGCTGTAATTTAAAAAAAAAAAATCATACTGTGGACAACCTAGAGACCTCTCTGAACGTAGTTAAGCTAGGACTTTGAGGACAAACATTTGCTGTCACTGAGTCTTACTTGAAACCTTTCCAGACAGGCAGCACATTCTTTTTTCCTAAGTTAGTTAATATTTCCTTTCTATGTCTATAAGATTTAAAGATGCAAGTGACTTCAGAGATCATCTTGTCCAAGTTCCCCATTTTTATACCTGTGGAAACAAAACCTTGAGAGATGAAAATCACAAAGCTAGTTATTGACAGGGCCAGGATTAGAACCTAGTTTTCCTGCTTCCTAGTCCAATGTTCTTACAGGAAAATGAAGACAATATCCTTAGAACTGAGAAGTCAGAATGCCCCACTACAACTTTAGAGACATTCTAATTATAATTCAAAAAAGAAACAAGCAAGTGTTTATTTTAAACAGGAAAGAGAGTCTAGCTTTAGCGTAGTGGAAATAATTATTTGTTGTTTTGAAAATGAGGACTTTTTTTTTTCATTCTAGGAGTAGGGCCTATTTTCGTCATTCTTTCCATTTGCTGTAGTAAGGTTAAAGCTGTTGCTAGAAATTGGATGATGCATTATAAATGGTGTCCGGGGAGAGAGATGATATAAATACAAAAAATTCCTGCTGGTTGACTTGTTGCCCATCTATCTTTTTTAGCCTTTGCTCACTGTCTAAAACTTCAGACCTGGTCCCTTTGCCTTCCAAAGATTATTCTGAAATTTAATTTTTAGGAAGAGAATTGAGAGCAACTATTAACTCTCAGCAAATAAGTAAAGGCTTAGATAAATGATTTAATACTGAGAAGTGACATCACTCATTGTAAAAACCTGATAAAATTTAGATATTAATCTGTTTGAAAAATAAGAGACTCTCTTAATCAAGAAGATATGCCAATCTGGAAATGACAAATGACAATAATGAAAAACCACTGCATCCTTGGCACTATGGGGTCCAGTCTTTAAACCAACCAGATGGGAACTCTAGGTCCAATGGAGGATTTCAAAAGATTAAGTTCTTAGTAAAGTGTTCATAAAACTTTCTTTGAACAATCACTCTGTTACTGGAAAAAGCAATGTAGGCCCCCTTTCTGGAAACAGATTTCTATGAATAGATACCGGAAAGAAGTCACAAACCAGAAGGAACAGATTTTTAAAGATCGAAGTGATAAAGGATTAAAAAACTAGACTAAAATTTTACTAGAAATAGTTTCATTTTCTCTACTTTACAAGCATAAAGCTTTTAGCAGCATGCAGCATACACTAAATTCTAACTGAAGAGATTTAATCATCTGGGGCGTTTTTTGTCTTTCTTTTTCCTAGCAAACAACACCTTCTCATTTCTGTGATTTGGAACTGTTCTCCTGCCCAAGTTCATTTGTGACCTCAGACAAACAGAAGTCTAAAAGTAAATTTGAGGAAGTAATTGTTGTTTGTAGCTTGTTTTTTTGCTATAAGGCAAACAAAACAATATCAAACATACTATGAGAATTAGTAGGATTGTATTTTTATTAAATCAGGAAAAAATGACAAGGGTCTAATATGAACTTTTTTTCCCTAGGAAAGTATTTTAGGAGAAGTGAAAAAATAAACAACAAAAGTAGAAAATACAAACACAGAAATATAAATGTTCTTAATTATTGGTTCCTCAAAGAAGAGATATTTCTCCCATACCATGCAATCATGTGAATCTTTGTCAGCAAGAAATGTCATTTTATTTTCCTGTTGTTGAAGATTTAATATTCTATGGCTTTATGAAGTCATATGCACAAGCTACTTCCAAAATGTTTGGGCTTTAATAAATAGACTGATTTCAAGAAACAATGGCTTTGAGTTCACATAATTCATGGTACTAAAAAAAAAATAGGCAAAGCTCAGCAAGAGCAAGACTAAAAGCTCCCATTAATTATAGTAAAACAAAGGAATATACAAACAGCAAAATAGCAAAAAATATATAAAAGAAAAGCTTTAGACACATTTTAGAAAAGAAAAAATGCAATGAATTGAAGTGAACAAACAGAAGTAGTAATGTTTCAGTCAACTAAAGGTATTTGGATTAAGAACACTGAGTTATTTCTAAAACTAGTAAAAGTAAAAAAGTGCAACCTTTTTAAAGAGAGCCCCAAATAACTAGTGGCAACACCTGTATCTTCTACAGGAGAGAGCTAGGCTATGCTCTAGATAAATCAATACTTTAAAAAAAAGAAAAGCACCAACAACTGGTTTCTTTATTTTTAAAAAGGGCTATTTTAAATATTTCCAAATTCTCAAAATATACTGCCTCAATCAAAACATAGCTGGACACTGGTGATTATAAAACAAGTAAGTAAGGAATGAAAGTTAAGAAACATTCACTCTGTATAACTCTTTTATCTTTCTTTGGTTTCCTTTTTGTAAAATATTTTTTTTTTACAGGGTGCCCTGAATATCTCTGAAACTGTCAGTGAATTCTCAGAATAGCTATGAACAACTGAGTTAATAAAGATTAGGGTATGAACTCCTTATCTAACCTCAACAAACGTTCTTTTGATCAAGAATAACTAAAAAGCCTCTTCCAACTGCCTGAGCTCCCTAATTTAGATATATGTCATAACCCACAGAACTAAGGGAATTATGTAGAACTAATATAACTGCATTACATACAATACCATGCAATATTATGTATGACACAATATTGTGTCACATATAAAAGTTATATATAACTAATATAAGTTGTATAACTATGTATATATTATGTATACAACTAAGGAAATATATGTGTGTTTATGTGTGTATACATATGATTGTAATGGATAAACAATAGTAACCAAACATTTGTTAACAGGAAAAGTTTCACCTATCAACACAAAGCAAACTTAATCCAATCCCATAGCACTCAATATTCACCATCTTAGCTATTTGTGATTAGTAATTTAGAAAGTTGCACTAGGATTAAACAAGGGTTTGTAGTCAAAATTATCTATCACTAATAGTTGTTCCAAATTCTTTGGCTGCTAAGGTTGCTCTCTGAATGATGACAGGACAACTCTCTGTACTATGGAAGCCCCATTCAGGTCCAATCTTTATTCTTTCCCCACTTTCCCTTTAAATATTATTTTATTTAAAGGTTACACATAGAAATCGGGGCTTAGGAAACAAGACTGAATATGAAAGTCTGCAATTTCTTCATACAAAATTAGAAAGTAGACCAGAAGAGGATTCAGTCATCCTGGATTGCAGCAGACATTGCTAAGTCATTTATCTAGCTTCTGTGAATCCAGCTGTGGGGAATGAGGCCCAGACATCTCTAGGGAATTGCGCTCCTCAAGTGTGTGGGGGTGGGGAAATATTTACTAATACAGCACAGTAGCTCAGTTTCAAGTGGTTCAGTGTCTCCAAGCCAGAGGCCTTGAAGTGTTTCTGGCCTAGAGCCCTAGACTGACCTACAGCCTGAATAAACTGGCCTGGTGTGCATGTATTACACAGAACCCTGTCCCAAATGGCCACATATCATTTTAGTTAGGATACAGCCAAAAACGAGCCACATTTTCCTACAAAGGGAAGAAAATGAGATAGATCTAGGAGATTTTTTAAAAAGTGTCAGAAAGACTTTATTAAGGAAAATTATTAGCGAAGAAGGCAAGTATTCAGTTTCTATAGTGCTATCTGTTCCCTCAAAAACTAAAGAATAGTCTGGAAACATCTTATTAAGCAATATAACACTGCTTTGAGGCAAGACTCAGGTGGCAAGTATTGCCCTTCTCGTTTTCTGAAAAAATTATTAGAAGTAAACTCACTATTAAAGTAAAGAACACTTTATATTATATCCAATTCTTGATTGCTCACCAACACATAGATTCTTCAGATCCTTTGTTTTGATTCTTTACCTTGGGTGATCATATTATTTATTGCCACTTCTACCATAAGGATCTCACAGAATTTTAGTGATAGAAAGAGCCTCAAAGGTTATCTAGTTCTAGGTCAAGTCAGTGGGATGAGAAAGAAGAGCCTTGGTCAGAAAGAGATGGTAAAACCAACATCTATCACTAGTAAAAATAAACGACACTAAAAATAACCTGGATGGTGCTTTTTTGCAATATTTGTGGACTTGGCATTTAGTACTGAGCACTGTTCATCTGAAAATTTTTCAGTCAATCAGCATTTATTAAACACCTACTATATGCCTGCACTGGGCTAAATAAATGCACGAACAGTTCCTACCATCAAGTGGAGGAACTTGAAAACAACTAATTAGAAGCAAGATATATGCAGGACAAACTGGAGATAATCTCAGAGGGAAGGCACTAACATGGGAAAGGTTTCTTGTCAAAGTGAGATTTTAGCTGAGATTTATAGGATGCTAGAGGAGTCAGGAGGTTAAGATGAAAGGGAAAAAATCCTAGGCATGGAAGACAGCTAAATAAAATGCACTGAGTTGGGAAATTCTGTCTTGATCATTGAACAGCAGAAGATAATCAGTGGATTTTTTTTTCAAATAAACATAGTATTGAGGGGCGAAAAGTAGAAAATTACTATAAATTTTCAACTTTGAGATATACTACATAAATATTAGTGTCACAACATTTCTATCTAAAGAAGCTTCTGAATGGATCCTTTCATGGTTCAACTCTTTAAAAGCAAGAGATTAGAAATGCAACATGTACAAATGGAGATTGTGGAAGACTCAACAAGTAACAAATGGCTTTACATTAAAAACAGTAGAGATTGTGGTTTGAGAGAAGGAAAAACTTCTTGACTGAGCCATGGCAGAATTGGCTACCATGTTAAGCTACAGCATATTCATCTTTAGAAATTCTTTTTAAGTCAACTATCTATCCTGGGAGATTTGTTATTTATCTGGAGTGGAACTACTTGACTTCCAGCTCTACTGCTATGTTTCAAAGATTAGCTATTCATTTTCATGAGAAACTAAAATGTACAATATAAAAAGTAAAATCCTACTTTAGTATAAAAATATTCAATATTATCCATACTAGGTTGGCTTGTTGAAAACAAATATGCTCAATAGGGAAGATTTTAATTAATAATGAATCAACATACATATTAGTGATTTAAAAAATATTCTCCTAGCATACACTCCTGAACATATTGATGAACCTAGTGATAGTATGTATATATTGGTAAACCACACCTTCTAGGTAACAATAAAAATTTGAAACCAAAAACCTTTGGTTTAGCAAAATGACATTTTTAATACTTTTAATCTTTTAGATAGTCTTTTAAGTCAAAAATTCATTTTAAGATGCACGTTTATTTCACGTTTCACCCTTGCCTTTCCATTCTTTTAAATTTTGCTGATAGGTAGGGGTGGAGCCAAGATGACAGAGTAGAAAAAGCACTTAGTTGAGCTCTCCTAACATTCCCCTTTAAACAACTTTTAAGAAATGCTTCAAATCAAATTCTTGAGTGGCAGAGCCAACAAAAGATCAGAATAAGACCTTTTTCCAGTCCAAGAAAATATAGGAGGTAGGAAAGAGAGATCTGTGACACAGGGGAGGAGGCTGAACTGGAGGTCACATGGATAAAACAGCAGTGGTAGTACTAGATGGTGGTAAAAGAAAATGTAGCAGCATTGGGAGCCCTCCAGCCAGAAATGACAAGGGGACCTGGCAACTAGTGAGAAAGAGATTGCAGGGAATCTCTGTTTTAGCACTGGCAAAAGGACCAGACACTGTTTGGTAGCTCCATTACCTATACATACTTCTGGGTCAAGGGTAAGAAGAGGGACTTTTGGTCAAAAGGAAGTGGAAACCCTGAGGAACAGGAATACGTCTGATCTCAAGGGATTAGGGACCCTGAGGAATAGTATTTTTCTTTTCTTTTTTTTTTTTTTATAAAGCACTTGGGGTTAAGTAACTTGCTCAAGGTTACATGGCCAGTTATTTCTGGGTGTGGTGCTGAGTGTCTGAGCCCGGATTTGATCCCCAGGTCATCCCGACACTGGAGCTGGTGCTCTTACTCGCTGTGCTACCTGGCCACCCCTAGGAATAGTATTTTTCAAGAGAAAAGGGATCCTGAGTAGCAATATTGACTACAGTGTCCAATGTAAATTAGACACAAGCCCAAAGAGCTAAAACATGATTTTCAAAATCAAGTAAGAGTAGTAAAGGCAAAATTAGGTAAATAAATGAAAGCAAAGGAATAAAATTATGAAAAGATAATTAATAGCTTGGTAAAAGAGGTGTGGGTGTGCATGTGCACACACACACACACACACACACACAGACACACACACCTAAAGAAAATAACACATTAAAAAACAGATTTGGCTGAATGGGGAAAAAATATACAATGATTCACTGATGAAAGTAACTCCTTAAAAAGCAGTATTGGTCAAATGGAAAAAGAAGCACAAAAGCTCACTGAAGATGAAAATTCCTTAAAAATTAGAATTGGGCAAGTAGAAGCTAATAACTCCATGAGACATCAAGAAATAATAAAACAAAATCAAAAGGATAACATGAAATGGCTCATTGGAAAAATAATTGACCTGGAAAGCAGATCAAAGAGAGAGATCATTTTAGAATTGGTGGATTACCTGAAAGTCATGAGCAAAGAAAGAGTCTAGACATCATATATCAAAAAATTTCCCAGAAAAACTGCTCAGATATTCTAGAACCAGAGTAAAATAGAAATTGAAAGAATTCACCAATCACTTACTGAAAGAGATCACAGGGGCAACTAGGTGGCACAGTAAATAGCACTGGCCCTAGAGTCAGGAGGACCTGAGTTCAAATCTGGCCTCAGACACTTGACACACTTACTAGCCATGTGACTTTGGGGAAGTCACTTAATCCCAATTTCCCTCCAAAAAAGAAAAAAAAAGAGATCACAAAATGAAAACTCCCAGGAATATTATAGCCAAATTCCAGAACTCCCAGGGTAAGGAGAAAATATTTCAAGCAGCTAAAAGAAACCATTCACATACTGGGGAGCCACAGCCAGTATCACACATTTAGCTGCTACCACATCAAAGGAGCAGAGAGGGCTTAAAAGATAATATTCCAGAATACAAAAGAGCTAAGATTCCAACCAAGAATAACCTACCCTGCAAAACTGAGTATAATCCTACAAGGGAAAAAATAAAAATTTAATGAAATAGAGGGCTTTCAAGCATTCCTGATGAAAATACCACAACTGAATAGAAAATGTGACTTTCAAATACAAGACATAATAGAAGCATAAAAAGGTAAATATGAAAGAGAAATTCCAAGGAAATCAATAAGGTTAAACTGTTTACCTTTCTATATGGGAAGATGGAACATGTAATTTCTAACTTTGCCATTATTAGGGCAGTTAGAAGAACTAAATAGAAAGGTGAAGGAATGAGTCAATGATATAGAAATGATGTAAAAAAAATGAGTAGGTGAGAATGACAGATGCCCTGGGAGAAGTGGGAAGGGAGAAAAAGAATAGGAATAATTATTTCACACAAAGAGGTGCAAGAAAGAGCTTTTACAGTGGAGGTAGAAATGGTGGGGGTGGGTTGCTTGAACCTCACTCATATCTAAAGTGATTTTAAGGAATATATATATTTCATACACACACACACACACACACACACACACACACACAATCTATCTTATCCAACAGGGAAATAAGAGGAGAAGGAGACAAGAGAACGAGGAGGGAGGTGGTAAAAGGAAGGGCAGATAAAAGAAAGTAGTCGTCAGAAACAAAACAGACTCTAGGAGGGACAAGATAAAAAGAGAGAGAAGGATAAACAGGAGAAAATAATTTAGAGGGAAAGGTACAGTTAGCATTATAACTGTGAATATGAATAGGATAAAATGGAAGTGGGTAGCAGAATGGATTAGAAACCAGAATCAAACAATATATTGTCTACAAGAAAAATACTTGAAACAGAGAGACACACATGGAGTTATAATAAGGGGCTGGAGCAGAAGCTATTTTGCATCAGCTAAAAGAAAAAAGGCAGGGGCAGCAATCATGATCTTAGACAAAGCAAATGCAAAAATAAAGCGAATTAAAAGTGATAAGCAGAAAAACTACAACTTTAACAAAGTTACAGGATACAAAATAAACTTATCCACATAAATCATCAGTTTTTTAATATACTACAAACTAAGTCCAGAAGCTAGAGATAGAAAGAGAAATTCCATTTAAAATAACCACAGATAATATAAAATGTTTGGGAGTTTATCTGCCAAGATAAATCCAGGCATTACACAAATATAAATACTAACACTTTTCACACAAATAAAGACAGATCTAAACAATTAGAAAATTATTAATTGCTCATGGGTAGGCCAAGCCAATATAAAAAAATCAGAATTTTACCTAAGTTAATTTATTTTTTCAGGGCTGTACCAATCAAACTACCAAAGAATTATTTTATAAAGCTAGAAAAATTAGTAACAAAATTAATCTGAAAGAACAAAAGGTCAAGAATAAGGAGGAGATTAATGAAAAGAAAAAGTTAAGGAAAGTAGCCTAGCATTTCCATATTTCAAATTATATTACAAAGTGGTAGTCATCAAAACAATTTGGTACTGGATAAGAAAGAGGTGATGTATCAGTAACATATATCAAATACATAATACACAGCAGTAAATGACCATAGTAATCTAATGTTTGATAAACCCAAAGATCCAAGGTTTTTGGGGTAAGAACTCACTATTTGATAAAAATTGCTGGAAAAATTGGAATGCAGTTTGGTGGAAATTAGACATAGATCTTTAACATCATATACCAAAAATAAGGTCAAATATAAATGATAAATAAAAGATAAATGATTTAGAGCTAAAGAATGATATCATAAGCAAATTAGGGGAACATGGAAAAATGTACCTGTAGGATCTATGGATAAGGAAAGAGGGTATGACCAACTGAGAGATAGAGAGCAGAAGAGGATATAAAATGGCTAATTTTGATTGCTACTGCTATTGAGTCATTTTCGGTCATGCCCAACTCTTCATGATCACGTCTGGGTCTTTCTTGGAAAAGATACTGCAGTGGTTTGCCATTTCCTTCTCTAGCTCATTTTACACTACTAGCCATGTGACTTTGTAACATTCTAAGGAATGCTAAGTGACTTGCCCAGGGTCACACAGCTAGTAAGTGAGACCAGATTTGAACTCGGTAAGATGAGTCTTCCTGACTCCAGGTCTAGCACTTTATCCACTGTGCCACCTAGATGAAATTAAAAAATCTTTTTCACGAACAAAACTGATGCAATCAAAATTAGGAAGAATGCAAATAACTGGGGGGGGAGGGGCAATCCTACAGCAAGTTCCTCTGATAAAGGCCTCATTTCTTAAATATGTAGGGAAATGAGTCAAATTTATAAAAATAAGAACTATTCCCCAATTGATAAATGGTCAAAGGATATGAACAGGTGGTTTTCAGAAGAAGATATCAAAGATCTCAATAGTCATATAATGTTCTATGTCATTAATAATTGGAGAAATGCAAATTAAAACAACTCTGAGATATCACCTCATACATGTCAAATTGACTAACATGACAGAAAAGGAAAACGACAAATGTTGGAAAAATTGGGACACTGAAGCAATGTTGGTGGAGTTGTGAACTTATCCAACAATTCTGGAGAACAATTTGGAACTATGCCCAAAGAGCTATAAAACTATGCACAACTTGTGTATGACTCAGCAATACTACTCGTAGGTCAGTATGCCAAAAAGATTAAAGAAAAGGGAAAACAAGCTATCTGCACAAAAATATTTATAGGAGCTCATTTCGTGGCAGCAAAAAAATTGGAAATTGAAGGGATACCCAACAACAAGGTATTGGCTGAATAAGCTGTGGTATATGATTACAATGGAATACTATTTCACTACAAGAAATGATGAGCTGCTATAAATATTTTTGTACATATAGGTCCTCCTCCCACTTTGATGATCTCTTTGGGATTCAGTTCTAGAAGTGGTATTGCTGTGTGAAAGGCTATGCACATTTTTATACCCCTTTCGGCATAGTTCCAAATTGCTCTCCAAAATGGTTGGATCAGTTCATACCTCCACCAACAATGCATTAGTGTTCCAATTTTTTCCACATTCTCTCCAGCATTTATCATTTTCCTGTTTTGTCATCTTAGCCAGTATGACTGGTGAGATATGGTACCTCAGAGTTGTTTTCATTTGCATTTCTCTAATCAAGTGATTTAGAGAATTTTTATATGCTTATAGATATTTTTAATTTCTTCTTCTGAAAACTCTGTTCATATCCTTCAACCATTTATCAATTGGTGAATGACTTGTATCCTTAAAAATTTGACTCAGTTCCCTGTATATTTTAGAAATGAGTGCTAGGGGTGTCTAGGTGGTGCAGTGAATAGAGCACCGGCCCTGGAGTC
>NW_027186645.1:12040785-12119159 GCF_028583685.1 Petaurus breviceps papuanus | reverse complement strand
GAAGGAAGGAAGGAAGGAAGGAAGGAAGGAAGGAAGGAAGACCTAAATTATATATAAAAAAAGAAATGAGTCCTTTATCAAAGACACTGATTGTAAAAATTCTTTCCCAAGTTTCCACTTCCCTCCTAATCTTGGTTATATTGGTTTTATTTGTACAAAACCTCTTCAATTTAATGTAATTAAAGTTATCCATTTTGCATTTCATAATGCTATCTCTTGTTTGGACATAAATTTTTCCCTAGTCCATAAATCTGACAGGTAAGCTCTTCCTTGCTCTCCCAGACTGCTTCCAGTATCAACCTTTATGTCTAGATTGTGCACTGTATCACACATTTAGATTTCATTTTGGTATAGGGTGTAAGATATTGGTCTATGCCCAGTTTCTGCCACACTATTTTCTAGTTTTCCCAGCAGTTTTTGTCAGATAGTGAGCTCTTATCTCAGAAGATGTAGTCCTTGGGTTTATCAAACAGATTACTATAGTCATTGACTGCTGTCTTGTGTACCTAATCTATTCCACTGATCCACTACTCTACTCCTCAGCCAGTATAGCAACTGTTTTTGTGGTAGCAAAGAACTGGAAGTCAAGGGGATGCCCATCAATTGGGGAATGGCTAAACAAGATGTGGTAGATGAATGTAATGGAATACAATTGTGCTATAAGAAATGAGGAGCAGACGGACTTCATTATAACCTGGAGAGACTTCTATAAACTGATGCTGAGTGAGGAGAGCAGAACCAGAATAACTTTGTGCACAATTACAGACACAATGTATCTGTGACAACTGACTTTTATAGGCTGGGCTCCTCTAAGCAATGCAAGATTATAAGACAACTCCAAAAGACTCACATCCAGAGAAAAGAACTACAGAGTCTGAATGCAGATTGAAACAAACTACTTGCTCTCTCTCTCTTTTGCTTTGCTTTGCTTTATTCCTTCTTTCTCGTTGTTCACTCCAGTGGTTATAACTCTTCTTTACAACTTGACTAATGTTTGATGCAAAGGCATTTGTAGAACCTATATGGGACTTCATGCTGCCATGGGGGTGGGGGTGGGGGTGGCGAGGACTACAGGGAGGGGGAGAAAATTTAGAACCCAAAGGATAGTGGAACTGAATGTTGTAAACTAAAATTAAATAAATAAATTTTTTTAAAAAAAGAAATTATGAGCAGGATGGTTTCAAAAAACTTTAGTAAGACTTAATATGAATTCATGCAAAGTGAAGTGAGCAGAACTAGGAGAACATTATACATAGTAACAGCAATATTGCAAGGATGATCAGCTGTGAAAGGCTTAGCTTTTCTCAAAGGATACGATGATCCAAGACAATTCCAAAGGACCCATGATGAAAAAAGCTTTCTCCCTCAAGAGAGAGGACTGATGGAGTCTAAATACAGATTACAGCATACATTTTCTTTACTCTCTTTATTTTTATTGTTTTAATTTGTTTTCTTTTTCAACACAGGTAATATGGAAAAATATTTTGTATGACTTCACATGTATACTTGATATCAAAACTGCTTGCCTTCTTGAGGAGGGGAAAGGGTGGGTGGAAGGAAGAGAATTTGAAATTAAAAAGATTTTTAAAATAATTATTAAAAATTTTTTTACATGTAATTGGCAACTACTTACTGAAATAAAAATGTTTTTTTTAAATGGAGAAATAAATTTTGTGATAGGCTATTTTTTTTTTAAGCAATTGGGGTTAAGTAACTTGCTCAAGGTTACACGGCCAGTTATTTTTGGGTGTGGTGCTGAGTGTCTGAGCCCGGGATTTGATCTCCAGGTCATCCCAACACTGGAGCCGGTGCTCCTACTCGCTGTGCTACCTGGCCACCCCAATAGGTTATCTTTAAAGAACATTCATTAGAAGTCATATCACCTCTATGGGAGTAAGCCTGGAAAAGATGAAATAGGCAAAAATGCTGGGGCTGCTGTTGGCTGCTTTTAATCATTGACATTAGCCTACAATAAACAAACCCACTGGGCTAGCTAGGTCAGCTCCCTATGACCAGAGGTCTTGATGGCATTGTAGCAGTAAATAGGGACACACATAAGATGTTGACCTTGGTCAATGTTTAGGCTAACTCTAGTCAAAAGCTTCAGAGCACTCACAACAAACCTCCAGGCACTTAGCTGCCTCACAGTTAGAATCAGAAAGGGCAAAATCACAATCCAAGTGGTGGCTGAGGTCCCCAGTGGGAGGGGGTGTTCCTCTAGGCCCACAGTGAGGCAGGAACAGCAGGCACAGCAGGTGTTACAGGCTTCACGCAGGCAAAAGGAACTAGGCCTTGAGAAGGACAGCCATGAACTCCAGAACACTGACAGAAAAGACAGGCCATCACCAAGGAAGCACAGCAGTCTAATACAAATTCAAGGCAAGATGAAGAGGACCAAGCAGAGTCAAAAGTTTAAAATGAGGCTGGGATACCAAAGCACATTTTCAAAGCAGGAAGTAAATCCTGTTATTTATGGAATTAATTTGCAAATCAATGCTGCCCTTTATTATTCTTTCCATGCTCCTCCCCTTCTATCCATCCAGGATACCTATTAATACCCCAAATTTTATTTGATGGATGTTGGGGCTTTTTTGGTTGTGGTGGTTATTTTGTTTTAATTTTTAAATGCCACTGCAATATAGCTTCAGCCAAGCAGGACAGCATGATGTGGAATTTTTAAATGCATAAATAGCTCCACTTAATTTAGTTGTTTTGTTACTACAGGAAAAAAAAATTCCAGAGCCCAGGAAATCCATAAAAATGTTCAGAGTGCTCTAAAGTTGATAAAAAGAGATATGCCTAGATTTACCATATAATTAAATAAATAATAGCAGCAAAACACCTCTGTACAAATTACTTAAAATGGCGAGCAAAAACCAAGAATAAAATATAACCTTTTACAGTAACTAAAAACTGTCAGCTTAAAAAAGAATATGAGATGCTCTAAAAGTATGAAATCAACACAACAATGTAAGAATTGGCACAGTTAACAGTCCTTCCACCTTCTGATATTAACTTAACACATTGACTCCTATGCTCTCCATGCAAACACAAACAAATCAATTTTTTTTTCTATGTTGGTCTGTTTCTATGTAAGCTTATTTCAGGACTCTAAAGAGAAAAGTCTTAAAATCTGGAAGGGATTACATCCATGGAAAGCAGTAATCTTTCTGATGATCATGAAAACAAATGTCTCCCAATGAAGAACAGGCAGTTAGGTCATTCAGTGAATAAAAAGGCGGATGTGGAATCAGGGAGACCTGAGTTCAAATTTGGCCTCAGACACTAGCTATGTGATTCTGAGCAAGTCATTTAACCCTTTTGCATCAGTTTCCTCATCTGTAAAATGAAATGGAGAAGGAAGTGGCAAACCACTCTAATATTTTTTTTTTTGCCGAGAAAAACCCAAATAGGGTCATGGAGAGTTGGACACAACTGAACAGTAACAACAAAAAAGGCTTGTGACCCTGGTGAAGTTATTCTATGCCTCTGTTTTCTCATCTGTAAAATTAGATTGAACTGAAAGATCTCTAAATTTCCTTCCAGTTCTAAATCTAAGATCCGATGAATGCTCTGAATAGATACCTTTATAAGTTGCTGTAGTCAAAGACAAGCTAGCCAGACAAATACATTATCCTGCCTTTAAGGCAGTAAAGTAAAAATTTTAGTAAAAAGGAATAATAAGTTAGGAAACCCATGTTCCAGGTTCATCAACCAGCTACCTGGCATTAAGGAAGTCAATCACTCTAGAACTCAGCTTCCTTGAGAGGATTCTGGGAAGATGGCGGAGTAGGTCAGAAAATTCTAGGCTTTCAAGATTTTCCCCCACAAAAGAGTTAAAATAGCACCTCAGGGCAAACAAAGTGTGGGTGGAGACAAATAAGAACAGGGGCATAACTGAGGTCTTTTGGGGATAATTTGAGAAGATAAAAAAAAAACCCAGATAAGAGGAGGGATGATAGAAGGGAGGGCAGATTGAGGGAGAGGGTAGTTAAAAGCAAACACTTTTGAAAAGGGACAGAGTAAAAGGAGAAAATAAAATAAGTGGGGGGCAGGATAGGATGGAGGGAGATATAGTTAGTCTTTCATAATATAACTACAATGGAAATGTTTTGCATAACTACACATGTACAACCTATATTGAATTGCTTATCTTCCCAATGGGGGTGAGTGAGGAGGGAAGAAGGGAAAGAATCTGGAAATCAAAGTTTTTTTAAAAACTGGTTTTTTTACTTGTAACTGGGAAATAAGATATACAGGCATTGGGGTATAGAAATACATCTTGCCCTACTAGAAAGTTAGGAGGGGGATGGGGAGAATATAAGAGAGAGCAGATTGAGTAGGCTTGCTATTTTGGGGTGGGGGTAGGGGAAAGACGGGGAGAAAAATTTGTAACTCAAAATCTTGTGGAAATGAATGTTGAAAACTAAAAATAAATAAATAAATTGGAAAAAAAGAGAAAAACCCCAGGAGGAGGTTTGGTCCCTGTGAAGAGTAAACACCTCCAGGCTAGGTTCCATTTTAACAGCAAGCCACAAGCCTCTTAAATAACAAGGGGCAAGTCCTGAAATTAGTTGGTTTGAGAGGTTGACTCAGACCTAGCCACCAGAACTTCTACCCCTGGATAGTGAGGGCTGTTGAGCATCTGAGCCTGGGAAGATTGAGGTGAACCTCTGCTGATAGGGAAACTCCAGACCCAGCTGTGCCGCTAAAAGCAGCAGGAGTGAGAAGGAACCAGCACATGCCCAGTGAGTGCAGAAGTAGTAGAGCAGAAAGCTCCTGGCTGTGGGCACTTACAGGAGTTTGGAGGTTTGGCTTTGGTTTCAGGCTAAAAGGGAGAACTGAAGATCTGGGGCAAGAGGCACCATTTCCCATACCCCAGGGCTGGCTAGAGGTGACTACAAATAATTAAGCTATTACCACAAAAAATGCACAAGTAAAGGAGAAAGAATCCAACCATAGAAACTTCTTATGGGAATAGAAATTACTGGAATTCGTCTTCACAGGAGGATACTGAAGTAAAGAAACCCCCAAAAAGTAACATCAAATGGTCACCTTTCCAAAAAGAATTAATAGAAGATCTTAAAAAAAGACTAAAAATCAAATGACAGAGATGACGGAAAAACTAAAAAAGAAAATAAGAATAATCCAAGAAAAACAAGAAGGGTATGAAAGGAAAATGAACCAATTAGAAAAGGAGATCTAGAATCTTAAGGAAGAAAATGACACCTTGAAAATTAGAACTGGACAAAGTGAAACCAGCAAAATTACAGGGGATCAAGAAATGATTAAACAAAATTTGAATAATGAAAAAATAAAAGAGAAAGTGAAGCATAAGTAAAACAACAGATTTGGAGAATAGATCAAGAAGAGAAAACATAAAAATAATTGGATTAATGGAAAGTTATGATCAAAAAAAGAATCTTGACACAGTAATACAAGAAATAATTAAAGAAAATTGTCCTGAAGCATTAAAACAAGGCCGGAAAGTAGAGGAGGCAGAAGGGATAGGAAACAAGAGATATGCACATACATAAAAACAAAGATCAGGAGCAGAATAGGTTTGGGAAAGTATATGTCTATATATGTATGTATATATGTATATAGCAACATCTATAAAGAAACATATCTAAACTTTATTGTGACCTTCTGGAGGATGGGGGGAGGTGTTTGGGGGAAGGGAAAAAAAGAACAAAGTAAAAACTGCATAGCAGAAAACAAAAGAAAACTCAGAAGGAAGCAAAGAAAAGATGGACAATTCTCAACAGAATGAGTATTATTTATCATATAGGCTTTCTTGAAAATTTATTGTTACATATTCTGAATCTTCTCATGTTCTGTTTTGTACACGACATGCTTTTTTTTTCTATCTTTGTATTTAAGTTCCAATATCTAAGATTATAATATGTCTTTGTTCCTTTTCTCTATTCTATATTTGTGTTCTGGCATTTGAGTCTAAAATAAAATGCTAAAGGAAAAAAAAGAACTCAGCTTCCTTGTTTATTAAAAGAGATCATACTAGGTAAACTCTAACTCGATAAATCAAGATTTCTTAAGGGCCAATGGATATGCCAGACACTGTGCTAAACTCTGGATATAAAAAAAGAGGCAAAGGACAATCCCTGCCCTTCAGAAGTTTACAATCTAACAGATTATAAGTAGCACAGTGCTTAATATGGGGTCCAAAAACTTATTTATTTTAATAGTTTAAATGACTATTTTAATATAAATTGTTTCCTTTGTAACCTTATGTACTTCATTTTATACATTTAAAAACATTAGCCAGAGAAGGGGGGTCCCATAGGCTTTATTAAACTGCCAAGGGGTTCATGACGAATTAAGATCTTTTCCAGGTCCAATATTCTATGATTCTGTGTTCTCTTAATACACATAACTGTGGTCTGGGCTGAGGTGTATCTTTAGTCCCTGGGCCTAGATACCTACAGGGAAAAAAAACATGCAAAAAAGAATTGTGTGGCAAATAGAGCACCAGGCCTGCAGTCAAGAAAACCTGAGTTTCAATCTGAATTCAGATACTTATTAGCTATGTGACCCTGGCCAAGTCAATTAACCCTGTTTGTCTCAGTTTCCTCATTTGTAAAATGAACTGGGAAAGGAAATGGTAAACTGCTCTAGTATCTTTGCCAAGAAAACACAAATGGGGTTTTGAAGGGTGTGCATGACTGAAATGAATAAACAACAACAAAAATGCTAGATGGAGAGAGAATACATGGTTCCTTAACCTTAAAGAAGTTTATAACCTTGCTGGGGACAAAGAACATACAGGCATGCAACAGATTTCAGAATGCTTGGAAATTAACATTAATTTAAGAAAAAAGTACAACAGATTATTCTAAAAAATCATAAAAGTATGCAGAGTAATAATGGGGAAGATTACACACTAAAGAATTCCAGAAGAAAATGAATTTAATGAAAAGGAAAGGGACTAAAAGCACTACAGAATGCTCAATATACAATGAGTTATGATAATCACAGCTCCAGCAGCTTTCCAAATTAATAGAGTTATTCGAGTCCAGGTTAAAAACCAAAGAAAGACCCATGGCAGTCAATCATTACTCTTTAAATTTAGTTTCTTCATCCCCTCTCAACTTTCTAAACAGGGCTCAGGACCTGGGTAGGTAATAACCTTTCCCAAATTCATAATTCTTGGTAAAATTGACATTCAAACTAAAACCTCACAACTCATACTCCCAAAAGGGGGAGAGGACAGGGGAAGGCATGGAAGGAAGGTCATGGTTTGAACAGAAAAGGAATTCCCTATTGCATCAGATATACAGTTGGTGCTTAATAAAATACTTGTTCTTCTTTAAATCATTTATGCAGCTTAGAGCAGAGATCATTTTCAGTTTTACTTTAGCAACTCCTGTCAAATACTCCATAGTTGTTGGAAATTTCTTTCTAAAATAACTCCCTTTCTGTCACTCCAAAATGCAATTTCTGTGTCCTTCTCTGAGCATAATTATTAGAAAAAAAAAATAAACTTCAGCTTGCAGTGTCAACTTTAAATTATGTTACGTTATAGGGATATTATTCCCCAAGAGGTCCAGTACCTTCAGTTTGATTTCCCTGGAGAAGTCAGAGTAGAAATTTAGGCAGGTTTAATATGTCTTTGGAAAACTAGTATATTAATCCATTTTGCTCTTTTCTTTCAATTATCTTCACATTCTTCCCTGATCCCTGGATTTTCCAAACTTCTAAAGGACAGCTACCATTTGTTTGTGTGTTTTTTCCCCTCTAGAAGTGAAGGGAGATGGCTAACCTCCCTGGGCCCTGTTTTCTAAGTATCGGATTCTATTCTTCTAATTGCCTCCTACATCTCCTTTCACCGAACATATACTATCTTCTATTTTTCCTTCCAGAATAAGTTTTTTTTTCCTTTCTCATTCATTTTGACTTTTAGGCTTTTCCTAGCCAGCCTAGTTTGCTTTCTCAATTTCTAACTTATGTGGCCTGTGTTGTACTAAGATTATTGACATCCTAATGGGCAGCACTTCAGAGAAAAAGAAGTTAACATTTCTTTTCCCCACATTCTTCTTCCCTCTTCTAAACTTTACTAAACCAATGTAGTTGATTCCAGTCATAGTTTTAACACAAAAGTAAAGCCAGGAAATTATTGTTGCTTAAGAAGGGACTATTTTAATATGGTTTTATGGCAGGTAGGAAGATAGAGTATATAAACAGATAGATAGACAGATATAGATAGATAGATAGATAGATAGATAGATAGATAGATAGATAGATAGATAGATAGATATAGAGAAAGATATTTCCAACTTTTACCTTTTTACTTAATGTTTACTGATAAGCTATTTCAGGAAAATGCCTATGTTCCACTTTAAGGAATTCTATATACTAAATTAGGAATTTACAAAATAGATAAGTTAAGGGAATATTACATGGATGTATACACAGATGTATGTATGTTTGTATGTATGTATATAAAATTGCCAAGAAAACCCTTTATGGGGTTATGAAGAGTCAGATACAACCAATCAACAACATATATATGTTAACATAAAAGGATTTTAAAATATTTCACCTAGTATTTATTACAATCCAATGTAAAATAAATTTGATTTTCAGAACCACATTTTATAAAGTGAATTATACCTATTCTGTTTAGTACTTTATTTTGTGAAAGTTATCTAAAAATTTGATAAAATATTCACAAAATTTAAAAAGTCCATCAACAGCTTTTTAATTTTTTCTTTTAAGCACTCGGGGTTAAGTAACTTGCTCAACGTTACATGGCCAGTTATTTCTGGGTGTGGTGCTGAGTGTCTGAGCCCGGGATTCGATCTCCAGGTCATCGTGACACTGGAGCCAGTGCTCTTACTTGCTGAGCCACCTGGCCGCCCCAGCTTTTTAATCTTAATGTTTCTAAAATTATTGCCATATCTTAAGAGAGAATTTCTCTTATTTTAATTAGGTACTGAATGCCTTTGACAATTAAATGGACTATTTGGAAGTCAATAAAAGCAAATTGGTTAACATCAAAACAACTATGATTACTTACGGTAAGCACTCGATTCAAATATTATCAGAACTTGAGAACAAATTGGAAGCACTAATCATTGCTGAGTTCATGAAATTCAGACTTTTTTGTTTCAAACTAGGTAACATTACTGAAATTCAAAAACAAACTGAAAATAGAATAAAATATATTTTCCGATTTTTTCACATCATATCCATTTCACTACAGCTATATTAGGAGTAATAATGACTTGGAATCAAGGTTCGAATTCCATTTCTGCTACTTTATGACCTCTAGTAAAAACACATATCCTTTGTGAACATGTTTCCACATGTATAAAACAGGAATAAGAGACTCCATTGCATAATGGATAGAAAACTGGTCTGGAGGACATGATTTAAAATCTCACCTTTGATACATGTTATATGACCCTGGACAAATCACTTAACCTTTCAACGCACCAAATAACTTCCTAAGACTTTAAGTTACAACAGACCAGGTGCCAATCTGTACTGATAGACATTTTCCTCACCAAGAATTCCTAAATCACTGAAATTACAAGTCCAATTTCATCCCCAAATGGAGATAGTCCCACTACCTCTCCTACCCACCACACAGAACTGTTGTTGGGAGTCAAACAATTCTATAAATTGTAAAGAACTACACAGATATAAAGTGATATTATTATGATTCTATTCAATAAGCATTTATTAAGTGTCTGCTGTGTCAGCCACTGTGCCAGAGATTGAAGCTGACAAAACTAGAAAGTCCTTTCCCTCAAGGAGCTTACAGTCTATAGACATGTACACAGATAAATAAAAACTACCTATCTATACATCTACATTATATATACATATACTTAATATGTATATATGCATGTACACACATTTTATATACACACAATGTAAATACAAAGAAACTCAGGGGGCAGCCCTGACATCTGGGAAAATCAGGAAGGGCATCCTATAGCAAGTGACTGGTACTTGAAATGAGCTTTTAAAGGAACCATGAGTTCCAAGAAAGAGAAGTTAAGGAGAGGACCCTCTAGTCATGGAGTTGAGTTTATGCAAAGGCATAAGGATGAGACTTGAAATGTCATCTATGTGAACAGTAAATAGGCAAATTGTGGGGCGGCTAGGTGGCGCAGTGAATAGAGGACGGGCCCTGGAGTCAGGAGGACCTGAGCTCAAATCCGACCTCAGACACTTGACACACTTACTAGCCGTGTGACTTTGGGCAAGTCACTTAACCCCAATTGCCCTCCAAAAAAAAAGCAAAAATAAAATAAAAATTAAAAATAGGCCAATTGAGACCAAAACATAGAGGGCTTGAGGAGAAAACTGTAAAATCAGCCTGGAAATAAAAGTTGGTACCAATCTGTGATGGATTCCAATTGCCAGGCAAAGGACTATATATTTGTATATATATCCCTAAAGCTTTGGGAGGAAGGGGGCTACATGGTCATACCTGGGCTTTAGTAATATCAGTCTTGTAGCTGTGTGAAAAATGGACAAAAAAGGGGAGAAACTAGGTCAGGGTGGGAAACCTGCAGCCTCAAGGACACCTGTGGCTTTCTAGGTCCTTAAGTCCAGCCTTTTGACCAAGTCTAAGTTTTACAGAACAAATCCTTTTATTAAGGGAATTTGTTCTGTGAAGTTTGGATTCAGTCAAAGGGCTGCATTTGAGGACCAAATGTGGCCTGGAGGCTGTGGGTTCCCCATTCCTGGACTAGATGAAGGGAGTCCAGTTAGAAAAGCATTGTAATAGTCTTGGTGAGAGGTGATGAGGGGCTGGACCAGGTTGGTTATGCTTTGGAAAGAAGGGAAGAGATGATGTAAGATGTGGCAGAAGTAGAATCAACAAAACTTGGCAAATGTGGGGAGGAATGTGTAGGGAAGGAAGGATGAAGAGTATAGACTGCAAACCTGAGGAGCTGCTAGAAAGACGACGGTGCCCTAGATAGATATAGGGAAATGTGGAGAAGGGGGAAGAAGGTTATAAAAAAATGAAAAATCATTTGGTTCATTTTCATGTTCAGTTTGAGATTATTATGGAAATCCACTTGGATGGATCATGAATGACGATCTGGTGAAGGAAACTGAGAAAGCAGTCAGATGGGTAGGACAGAACAGCATTACAAGAACCCAAAGAGGAGAGAGTATTACAGGTCAATAGTGTCAAATGGCAGGGTGGAGTAAAAAGGAAAGGAGATAGGATTAGAGCCACTAAGAAAAGGTGTTAAGCAACAATAGATTGATGACTTTAAAGAAACCCATTTCAGTGAAATGTCAGGGACTGAATCCAGATGACAAGGAGTAGAGAAGTGAGAGAGGTTTTCTAGGAATTTGGCTTTGAAATGGAGGATTGATATAAGACAATTACTTGAGAGGATCAAGTGGAAATCTGGAAGTCTGTGGATAGAACAGGAACTCAGTGGATAAGGAGAGACTGAAAACTGTCCTCCTTCCCTCTCCCTCCCCACTTTAGCCTTTGCAGTTTCCTTTTTTTGAGTTGTCTTCCCACATTATATTGTAAATTAGTTGAGGGCAGAGATTATCTTTCTTTTCCTTATTTCTATCATCAGTGCTTAGTAAAATGCCTGGTACACAGTAGTCTCTTAATACTAAATTGAATTGAAAACTAAGGATAGAGAAGAGATATCCTAAGTGGCAACTTCTCAGAGACATAGAAGGGAATGGGGTCAAGGGTATATATAAGTATAGGGGTTGGCATTGTCAAGAACATGAATTAATAGCCAGGTGATCTCATGAGGAACTCTGGTGATTTTTTGTGGTCACACACAAAAACTTCTACCAATCAACCTTGTAGAACCAGCTTTATACATACACTTACTGTTCCCTACCCATCCCCCAATATACACAAATATCAAATCTGACTCTCCACCCACCTGTCATCTAGTTTACTTTTTAGCCATCAGACCAAAGCAAACACAGAAGTGTTTAGGAGAAACTAAATTCTGGGCCTAAACAAGTCAGACCATGACTGAATGAGGCTTCTTAGTCCAGAGTTATTTTATCTGTTATGTTAACCACTAAAAAACTAACAAGTCAGAAAAACTGCAATATTTTACTATATTTTCAATACTGTTTCCAACTTGTTTTAGTGTTTCCTTATTCAGTAGATGAGCTGTATAGTATAATGTACTTAGATAAAAGTGACAACAAAAAATAAATAGTCATCACCAATTATTGAAGATCTTTAAAGCATTCAGGAGAGATGAAAGGGGCATGTTTTTTAAAAAGTGCCCAGAAAAACATTTAAAATCATCATAGTAATGCTCCAGACCAAGCAAACAAAATCAACTGCAGTCTTAAGATTTTCTCCATGCACTGAAGATTTTCTTGATCAGAAGACCAATAGGAAGGTCAGATGGCATTTGGGCTATACTGTTTATAATTTTTCAACCCATTGGTTGTTTTAATTTAAACCCTTCCATCCTCTAAAATGAAATGATATATAAACTATCACAACCATGCTAATGCTTAATGAGCTTAATGTGCTCAAATTGGGATTATATTGAATTATAATTATTAGTAAAATAAATGTTTTCATTTATTTTGAGAAATCCAGGTGGTTTTTACCATAAATGATCAATCACCTCAAATCCTTGAAAATATTAAGTAGGTGTCCAGTCTTCATAACTGCAAGAAATTTGCATCATCAGTCAATTTCTGTCATAGAACTTATTCTGCACTCTGTACTTTTTCTCCAAAACCAGGAAGCCAAAGCATTAGACAAGTTCTAGGGCTAATCCTGTGGTTATAAATTTGTTTGGGGAAAAACACTGGTGAAATATTCTCAAATTTAAGGGGAATGTTTGAAAGATCCAAAATCTCTCCTAGTGATAAACTTTTGTTATTTGTAAAGACTTCAAAATGGTGCTATATTATGTCACATCTCAAATTCATCATTCAGAAAATATTTCCTAAGTATCAATTACATAAAAGGCCCTGTGCTATGTACTATGGTGGCTACAAAGAAGTACAAGTTATTATCCCTTCCTTTAAAGAGTTTGCAATCTTACAAGGAAAGATGGGGCATATATACAAATAACAGTAGCTTAACCAGAAAGCAGTAAGTCTTCAGAAGTGGAACAATCTAAGGGTTTTAAGTGTAGGGCAAAGAGAGATCTTTCTTGGTTGGTGTGATCAAAGAAGGTATAGTGGACCTTTAAATGATAGGTAGAAATGACTGGCAGAAATGAAGAGATTTCACATTCCTTTAATAAGCTACCCATAAAAATTTCAATTAGAACTCATGTTAAGATGATTCCTCTTTTTTTTGGAGGGGAAAGACAGGACAATTGGAGTTAAGTGACTTGCCCAAGGTCACACAGCTAGTAAGTGTTAAGTGTCTGAGATCAGATTCAAACTCATGTCCTCCTGACTCCAGGGCCGGTACTCTACTCACTGTGCCACCTATCCACCCCAAGAGGATTTCTCTTGAGGAAGAGGAATGACTGGTGTCCATTTTGAGGACCTTCTATGTAGAGACATCATCAGCCTTCATAAGCACAAAAAGACTATAGGATTCAAAACATAAAAGTTTTAGTGAAAAATTGATGGACATATGAAAAGACTCACAGAGTGCTAAAGTCCCAGCTCTAGAGAATTGCCTTCCTTTCAGGCACCTGTACATATATTGTGCCTTAAAGCAGTGATCTGAGTGGGGTCCAACAAGGGGGAACGCAGGAATTTGTCCATTATTATGGTTATCAACAGCCCTCTACTGGTTGAAGCACTCAGAGGCATATATTCATTCCTTCACAAGTATTTTCCTCCTTTCCTTATCATCTACCCTGAGTCAAATGATCAAAGTTATCTCTGGACTGCATCAAGAAATAGCTCCAAAAGGAAGTGAAGATAAAAGGGAAAAGATCTGTTTTCCCTGATACACAATATCTTGGGGGAAATTATAATACTATAGTAGTATAAAATGCTAGTACATGTTTCCTCAGGGAAAGGACAAATATATACCAAGTGTTTTCTCCAAACATGGATCATTCCCATGCCTCTTCTAATTCCCTCCTAGAATAGGGATTAATTTTCCCTAAAATGAGACAAGGCTGTCCTTGGGATCTGATTGGCCTCTACTTCCTGGTGACCTAAGGGCATAAAAGGTCCCACCTCACTAGGGCTTGGGGCTTCTCAAACTGGGTGGGTGCTTGAGAGGGAGAAGATGTAGGCTGTGTCTGTCAAAGATAAAGGTAAGTCTCTTTGTTGCATAACCTTTTTGTGTTGGGGCAGAGTAAACCTCCTTTTTTGTTAACTGTTCAGTGACTTAGAAATGATCTATTTCATCCTCAAATTAAAACTGAATTAAGAGTGCTGGTGTTAGGCCGACCTCATCTGTAAAATAACAATGCCAATGGGATTTTTCCTAAAGAGTTGCTATGAGCATCAAATGGTATAAAATACTTCACCACAAATGTTGCTTGTTTTTATTAATGTTTCATTTTTTAGTTAATTTTGCTCAATTGAAAGTATCATGAAAACAATAACTAGAAGTCTGGAGAAGTTTCATGCAATAAAAAAAATGGACATCTCAAATGGGAAAACACTTTGAGAAAACAGTGCCATCTATCACCGGCATTCTAAATGGCATCAGACCAACCAGTGTGCAGTTCTACCATGGTGGACGGGGAGCCAGTTAGTAACATGACTGCTTTGGTCAGACCCATGAATACTACAAAGAAGTAGCTATTCTGCTCAGTTCATAGACTCACTGAATTTTTGAAACAACAGCCTGGATACCTTTGGAGGTCAAATGATTCATCTATGTCCAGGAATCCAACAAATTTAAGTCTACAAATATTTACTCAGCACCTACTATCCACATGACACTGTAGGGAGAGGAAGGGGGATACAAAAATGAGTGAGATATTATCCTGGTGGGGTGGCCAGGTAGCACAGCGAGTAAGAGCACCGGCTCCAGTGTCTGGATGACCTGGAGATCGAATCCCGGGCTCAGACACTTAGCACCCACCCAGAAACACCTGGCCGTGTAACCTTGAGCAAGGTACTTAACCCTGATTGCTAAAAAAAAAAAAAAAAGATATTATCCTGGTCCTCAAAAACAGTCCTTTCATGATTACCTCTAGAGTAGATTCACAACCTACCCTCTTAAAAAAGAAAATTAAGCAGTTGTCTTAAAAAAAATAATTAGTGATTATTCCATAATTCCATTTGTAAATATATATATATATATATATATTATTTATATATACATATACATATCTACAACACACACACACAGTGAATTTTACCTGATATAAGACAAGACTATGGGGTTGGGGTGGAGGAGTTTAAAATGGAAAACGGTCACATGGATCCCAAGTTTGTTTTTAAATCAACCTGTTTTATGTTCTTTGGACTATATTATATACCAATTCACTTTGCCATTTCTTCCACAATTGCTTCATCTATAAAATAAGGGCAATGTCTTACCTGCTTAAAAGCTAAAACAAGATGATTTTGTGGTTAATTAAGGAGCGAGCTCAGCTCATACCTGGTTGCACTACTTTGAGACTTCTCTAACTTTTTTGCCAACCCTAAGGAAGCTCATAATTGGGAATGGTCCTGCAAGATCTTATTAACTTTAGTATTCTACTCTGTCTCCACCCTGTTTCTCTGATTGGGGAGGAGGAGAAGGGGAGAGCCATGAACTCCAAAATCTCCATTTAAGAAGGGCAGCTAGAGCACTGAGCCTGCAGGCAGGAAGTCCTGAGTTCAAATCCAACCTCAGACACTTGCTAACTCTGTGACCCTGGGCAAGTCACTTAACCATGTTTGCCTCAGTTTCCTCATCTGTAAAATGAGCTGGAGAAGGAAATGGCAAACTACTCCAGTATCTTTGTCAAGAAAACCCCAAATGGGGCCAGAAATAGTAGGATGTGACTGAAATAACTGAACAACAAAAGAACTAGAGCTACTATTTCATTGATTTAAAAATTCCTGGACAATTTATTAGCTGTATGACCCTGTTTGCATCAGGTTCCTCAACTGTAAATTGGCAATAATAATGGCATCTACCTTACCAAGTTGTTGTGAGGATCAAATATTTATAAAATATTTATAAAAGCACTCAACAGAGTGCCTAAAATACAGTATAGCAGCTATATAAATGCTGGCTCCCCCTTCTTTTTTCTGGATGAAAAAACTCTCTGAAACTTACCGTCCTGAGACAGTTGCCTAAGAAGTTCAGCAATTTGTCTAAGGTCACACAGCATCTAATAGGTCAGAGACAGGACCAGAAACCCAGGCCTTCCTGGCTTTGAGGCCAGGTCATTAATCATTTTTTCAGGATGCCAAAAGAGGACAAAACTGAATGCAATATTCACTTAAAGGTCTTATTAAGCAAAGATTCATCAAGCTCCAACCTTGTAAGTGGGGTGAGGTTGACTTCTTAACAACAGTTCATTTGTTAAGCTTGGTGTCTGGAAATCAGAATGTCTCATGAAATCTTTAAGCTGAAGCAAAGAAAATGCACCAGGGCACAAATAGCCTTGTCTTGTCTGAGTCATTCCCCACTCCCAGCTTCCTCCCTCTTCCACCCCTTCTGTGGAGGTAGGAGGAGGGAAAGGAGGATCCCTGAGACAAAGCCACTTAACTGACTTTTTTTCTTTTAGTCAATAAATGGGCTCAATTGGTTGGTGGGGTGGAGCGAGAGGAAAGGGCAGGGTGAGAGTAGGACAGGAAGGATGAGGGAGGGAGAAGTGGGAGGAGTAAGAGGATCCAGAGAAGGTGGGGGCAGGAAGCTACTTGCCTCACTCTCTGCAGGGCTACCATAGCAAGTATGGGTGAAAAACTGTAGTGTTTCCCCCCTCTTTCTCTCTCCTTTTCCCTCTCCCCCGCTCCTCCCCACTTGTTAAGCCTTGCTGGTATCCAGAGATATTCATTAACAGGATAATCATCACTTGGGGAGTGGCTATAGAGTGTCTGGGAGAATTACCTTCAGAATGCTGTTTCTAAAAAGTAAGCATTATTTTGAGATATTTTGTAATAGCAATACATGTGGCCAGTCGTCCTAGGGATCTAATAAGTAACAATAACTTATTGTTAAACAATGTATTATTATTGTTAATAATGCGACAATACAATTATTCTTTTATTCATGAAGTTAGAAAACAGTATTCTACTAGCATAATAGATCAGTTGAAGTTAGAAGCATAGGTGGAGGGCTGGGAGTTACCACAGGATCCCTTTTGTTGTTGTTCAGCCATTTTTCAGTCCTGTCTGATTCTTTGTGACCCCATTTGAGGTTTTCTTGACAAAGATACTGGAGTGGCTTGCCATTCCCTTCTCCAGCTCACTGTACAGATGAGGAAACTGAGGCAAACAGGGTTAAGTGACTTGTCCAGGGTCACACAGCTAGTAAGGTCCTGAGGTTGTATTTCAATCTTCCTGACTCCAGCCTGGTGTTCTATCCACTAAGCCACCTAGCTGCCCAGAAGGGGCCTTAGAGGCCATCTAGTCCGACCCCCTCATTTTACAAAGGAAGACCATAGGGCCCAGGGAGTCTGAGTACCTTGGTCAAACATCAGAAGTGGATTTGAACCTAGTGACTTCAGTCACTGCTTTTTCCAGTTGTGCCAGGAAGTACCTCAGACCCTTGTTTGTTTTGTCTCATTCATAAAAGAGGTCAGAAAATTTTAAAATGAGAGAGAAAAGTAAAAAAGGAGAGAAAATAAAATGTTTCACCAGAAACATTTAATAATGTCCAAATGTGCTACAATGTCAACATTCATTAAGGGCAGAAGAATATGTTCACACAGCTCAGAAACCATGCTGACTTATAAGTCATGACGTGTACAGCATGACACAGCATATTCCTGACCTCATTCTCACATGAATCAGAGAGCTTTTGCTCAACAACAATGGCATATGATTCATAAGAGTTCACCCCAAAGCTCTTGGAGACAAGCAGAAAGAAAACAAATGATGGGTTTTTTCCTGTTATCCTCAATCTAAGTGCCAGGTGGGAACAGCAGCTATTACTACCCAATCCATGTACCCCAGGCAGGCCTCTCTCATTTTTGCCCATGTTACCATCACTTTTACCCCTACAAAGTCTGCCACATACATAAAAAGAAGCACGGGTGATAGAACAACTCAGAAATTGGTATTTTGTTTGTTTTTCCTCTTGCAAAGAAAATTCACTTCAAATCATTTGGAGGAAGAATGAAATGGAACCTTGACAATGTTATTTTTGTTGCTTTTGAGTTGTTTTAGTGATTTGCGATTCTCTGTGACTCCATTTGGGGTTTTCTTGGCAAAGATACTGGAGTGATTTGCCTTTTTCTTCTCCAGCTCATTTTATATAAGAGGAAATGAGGCAAGGAGGCTTGAGGGGCTTGCCCAAGGTTACACAGGGGTATTTGAGGCTAGATTTGAAGTCAGGTCCTCCTGACTCCAGAGTCAGCACTCTTCACTGTGCCATCTAGATGTCCCTTTGATGATATTATTTCCCTACTTAATATATGCCACAAGTTCCCTTTTACCTCTATAAACTCTTCTTTTTGTCTTTTAAGTCTCTTCATAACCTGCTCCAACCTCCCTTTTCAGCCTTTATTATATATTATTCCTCTCCACACATATTAGATCAGCCAAACTCATCTTTCTTGATGCTGCTCATACACAAAACTACAAATCTTATCTCTGTGCATTTTTGCTGGTTATTGGTCATGGTTGAAATGCATTACCTCCTCCCCTCCTTTTCTCACAAGGGGGAAGCTTCCTTCAAGAGTTAACTCAAAGCCACCTTCTATACCTGTTCTACACCATTCCTTTCCTAAGCTCACTAATTGCTAGTGCCTTTCCCTCCCATCACCCCACATTTATTTTTGCATGTAACTCTATTTGTAGATGTCTCCCTTGGCTAGGCTGTAAACCCCATATGCAGGGACTGTTTCATTCATGTCTTTGTATCCCTGGCATCTCACATAATACCTTGCATGTAGTAGGTGCTTAATAAATGGTTGTTTATTAACCTGATGAAATTAGGCCTACTTGTTTGGACTATTTTACTATGTATATGAAAAAAAGCAGGGACCATACATCCTTACAAGAGCCATGTCTGTAGCACTTGGTAAGTTTAAAAGGTGCTTTTATCAAAAACACTCCAATAGGTGGGCAACTAGGTGGTGCACTGGATAGAGTGGGGGCCTGGAGAAAGGAAGATTCATCTTTGTGAGTTCAAATCCAGTTTCAGACACTTAGTAACTCTGTGACCCTAGGCAAGTCACTTAATCCTATCTGCCTCAGTTTCATCATCTGTAAAATGAGTTGGAGAAGGAAATGGCAAACCACTTAAGTATCTTTGCCACGAAAATCCCAAATGGGGTTGTGAAGGCTCGGACAAGACTAAAACAAATGAACAACAACATAGTTCAGATGCTTACTAGCTGTGTGACCCTGGGCAAGTCCCTTAACCTTATTTGCCTCAGTTTCATCATCTATAAAATGAGTTGGAGAAGGAATGGCAAACCACTCCAGTATCTTTGCCAAGAAAATCCCAAATGGGGTCATCAAAAGTTGAGCATGACTGAAAAATGACTGGGTACTATTGTCTCCATTTCACAGCTGTATCCATTGAGATGCAGATTGTTGAAGGGGTGAAAAGATGTAAAGTTTGCAAGTGTAAGAGTTGGTTTTTATACCCAGGTCTCTGGACTCCCAAGTTCCATATTATTTCCATAATATCACCTTATACTATTTAATACAAATGTCTTTTACATATTGGTAATACTTAGGAGCTACTTCTTGATGAGAAAGAACTGGATGTTTGTTTTTATTTCATACTCTCCAGAACTGGATTATCCTCACTGAAAAATTTTCTATGATGTGAGACACTAGTTAGTTTCCACTAGTGGCAAGACACTGTTACTCCCTTACCACCCTGGAAAAATACAAAACCAAAATGCTATTAAACAGCAGATAATAACTACTAGTTAAGTACTAGTCCAACACCAAAATGTCTTTGGAAATAGCCCCAATGAATATTAATACAATTTTAAAAGATGTAATATTTTAGGTTAGAAAACAACATTTAATCCAATTTTAAAATAAAATGCGCCATCTCAATGACAATCTGAATTCCATCCCATAAAAGTAAGCTAAAGTTTTATAAGAAACAAACCATAATCATACCAATTTGGACCAGATACATCTGTAACTTATTGGGAAGCATATGTTTATACCTAAATTAATCATGTTACAATACTTGTAGGCATTTTTTTAGACCAGGTTTTCCTATTTTACCTAAGCTAGAAGTACAGTAGTTACTCATAAACCCAGTCCCACTAGTAATCACCTAAGAAGTTTTGACTTGCTCTGTTTCTGTTTGACTTGCTCTGAATTGGTTTATCCCTCTTTAGGCAGCTTAATGGTCTCTTTGTCCTAGAGGTACCCTAAATTGGTGCCAATTTTAATTCAAATACTCTGTTGGGTTAACCTCACTGTAGCTCAGAACTCCTGAGCTAAAGCAATCCACCAGAATTAACCTCCCAAATGAAAGGGATTACAGGTATGTACCATTATGCTTGGTCTAGATGAAATTTTTTAAAAAACCCTCTACTTTTCCTATTATGTTGCATTCTATTCCTAACACCAGGCAACTAAGTGGCACAGAGCACTGGGCCTGGAGTGAAAGTCAGTTCACCCTATTTGTCTCAGTTTCCTCATCTATAAAATGAAATGGAGAAGGAAATGGGAAAATACCCAGTATCTTTGAGAAGAAAAGCCCAAATGGGGTCACAGAAAGTCAGACAAAACTGAAATGACTGAACAACAAATTCTTAATGTATTGTTTCCTTTCATTAATTATATGACGATATATAAATTATACTAAACTTTATTCCATTTTTAACTCTAAAGAGACCAAATATCTGGGCACCTCATTTGAGGCACATACAAGCATTTTCATGAAAAATAAAAGAGTAAGTCAAGTGTTAAGGAGTTTTTTCCATGTTTGAATGACTTAAGTGGATTTTTTTTTTTAAAAGAACTGACCTCAAGGAAGTAATAACTTCATTTCAAGGGCAATTTTCTTTCCTTCTCCATAATCTCTTCCCCTACCATTCATAAAGGTCATGGTAGAGAGGAAAGGAAAGGAGAAATAAGCTGACATAAGTACCAGAAATAATAGAAAAAGCAAGTACTAGATTTTCAAATATTTTCCGGTAGTACCATTAAAAAAATTGAAGTCTATTTAAAACAATATCTTTTAAAAATATAGGAGAGGGAGAGAATTATAATAAGAGACAGGGTAGAAATGACTGAAAAAGATTTAACAATTTTAATGATCTAAAATTTTAAAACCTTTGAACAAATAAAAACAATGCAGCTAAAATTAGAATAAAAGTTGTGAATGGGGGGGGTGATTATAAGATCATAACTTTAAAGTTGGAAGGGGCCATAGAAGATATAATTCTCAATTTCCTCATTTTACAGATGGGGAAGATAAGGATCAGAAAGACTAAATATTTTGTGTAAAACCACATAAGCCTTAAATGGCAAAAGATAAGTTTTAAATCCTGGTTTCTTATCTTAAAATTTAGTACTCCTTCCACTGTGCCACACTTACTTTCTACCACGTAGCTCTGATATCTGACATCTCAAATCTATAGGAACCTGACATCTAAATAAGGATCATTTAATATTTTACATATATATGTATACCCATAAAAGAATATATATATATATATGCATATGTACAGTGTCGTATAAAATACCGTTGAGAGGTGATCAAAGGGTAGAAGCAATTTTCAAAAGAATAAATCAGAACTAATAACTATCAGAGAATATGTAAAATTAAAACTCTGAATTACCACCTCACACTCACACTTACAGGGGCCTATGGGAAGAAAGGCACATTCACAGCTAGTAGAGCTAAAAATTGCTTCAATGGCTCAATAGTTTTTAATATTATGGCTAGTAATAACAATAATATAGTTTACATGTATATAAACTTTAAGCTTATAAGGTACTAATAATACAAGTCATTTATAAATATATATAATATCTATGTAAATATATATATAAATAGGTTGATATATATATTCATAAATATGCTAACTAGCAGAGGGTCAAGCACAAATCCATGAGATTTTTGTATCCCATACTTAGCAATCACTTAAATTTTTCTTTTTTCCTATGTGTCTGGAATAGGCTGACTTGCATGCACTGAACTTTTAAAAAGTCAACCAGGGCATCAGTCACAACCAGCTTTGCCACTTATTTGTCTCATGACCTTGGACTAACCTTCATCTTTCTAAATCTGTTTCATCACCACTAAAACTACAGTAATAATACTTACACTATCTACTTCAACATGTTATAAGAAAATACTTTATAGATTGTAAAATATAATACTATTATTTGTAGATAATTTTAGTAGTAGTAGATTATTAGTAGATAGTAAGTACTATTGGTAGATTAATAGTAATGTATAATACTATTTTTATGATAATGAATGAACACAAATGAAAAAAGCATTTATTGAGCATTTATCATCTGTCAAACACTAGATATAAATACAAAAATTAAGACAATCCCTCCCTTATGAAGCTTACATTCTACTATTGTACTATACTTTTATTAACACAGAATGAAGTGCAGAACCAAGAGTACAATTTATAAAATGACAAGAAGATTGCAAAGACTTTGAAAGACTAAAGAACTCTGATCAGCATAATGGTCAACCATTATTCTAGAGGATTTGTGATGAAATATGCTACCCATACTTTCTGATAGAGAGATGATGGATTCAAGAAAGCAAAATAATGTTTTTTGGATGTGGTCAATTCAAAAAATTTTTTTGCTTGACTACATGTGTTTGTAACTGGAGTTATGTTTTGTTTCTTTCTCATTCGGGGGTGGGAAGTCAGTGGGAGGGAGAGAAGGTAGATTTTTGCTGATTGAAAAAAATTAGAGTGGTGACATAGGGATTAGCCTGACATACCCTTTCCAAAAGCAATGACTGAATTATGGTTCCAGAAATGTAAAGTAAAAGGAAGTAGAGAGTTTGGGGCATGGGGTGGGGGTGGGGAGGAGGGTATGGGTGGAGATAAGGGTAGTTTTCTGTTTTCTCACCACCCTGATGAGGAAGATGGATGAGAGAATCCTTTCAGGTCCCTTAGGGGAAGCTAGGTGGATGCCAGCCCCAGTCAGGAAGGCCTGAGTACAAATCCTGCCTCCTACATTTACTAGCTCTGTGACCCTGGGCAAGTCACTTAACCCTCTTTGCCTCAATTTCCTTATCTGTAAAATTAGATGGAAAAGAAACCACTTCCATCTTTGCCAAGGAAACCCCAAAATGGGGTTACAGAGAGTCAGACACAACTGAAAGAAATCAAAATCTTACACCTCTGTGTTTATAAATTATTGTCCCTTCCTTCATAGACTCCCTCCCAACAACCTGCTTAATTTGGTCCTATTTATCTAACTTGTTTCTATCAGAGCCTAAAGAGATTCTTTCTTATCTCCCTGGGGAAAATACTTCCCTCTCTTTTGGGACCAACCCAGCAGTCCCACCCTTGTTCAATTTCCTCCACACCCACCAACAGAAAAATCCTCTATCTACCTGGAATTTTCATTTACAAAAAGAGCTGTGGCTCGGGAAGATAGTTCTCACCCATAAACCCTCTCCCTCAAATATGCAAGATTTTGTTGACTGAGTTAGGTGGGTAAAGGATTGTGGTGCAGAAGAAAAAGTAATCATTATTTACAAAAAACCTCTAAAACATGAGTTGTGAGGATGGAAAACTTCCTAGGAATTGGCACTTTTCTAATTTCCAGTGGTATTACAATAAAATTCTCATGTGGAGAATTTATTCCGAATCACAGAATAAAAGTTTAACTCCTGGTCCTAAAATAAAATAATGAAATGCACTAAAATGTAACATTATATCAACCATCAAAAACCATTAGAAAAACAAAACTCTTTTATACTTCATTTAACAAGGCTATTTCAAAATTACACATCAATAGATGGCAACAAGGTTATAATTAAAGGTTCTATTGTACTTTGTACTTTTATTTACACTCCATAAAAGTCCACTTAAACTCTTTTCTCTATCAATTTGAAACTTTCACTTTAATGGGTTTATGCTACTGTGGAAAATGCTGAAAAAGTTAAAAAATTTTCATTTTAAAAATCAACCTTTTTCTTCTTCATCTGATATGGATGAGTTCTTGATAGTCTTTACTCTTTAAAAATAATTTCCAGCCAGCATAATGCTCATGTTCCATTTAGTGTACTGGCAGTAGAATGTGATTTATTAAAATACTGTTTTCCAAAAGCTTGACACATATTACTTTAGAAAGCAATATTGCAAGACCTTTCTCCCATATCAGTTTAGTGTCACAGAATGAAAGGACCCAGTGCCTGGGAAAAACAAAACAAGATAGCATCCAAAAACACCAAAGTATGTGGAGCAATTCAGAGCTATTTCCTGTCAGAAGTCATAGGAAATCTGTTTCTGGAAGCTGTGATTACACCACCAGATCATACCATGCTTTCGTCCTCCATGGGTATATTTCATTCTCTTCCGGGAAGGAAAACTAAAATTTTAGGTTAAATGAGAATCCAGAGCTCTACGATCTAAATATTAATTCCAGAGTTTGGTTATTTTACTTGGTTTTATAATCTACATTATTCTGGAAATAGTGTAATTAGGAGAAAGAACCTAAGGCTAGGAATTAAGAGTATAGGATCATTGATTTAGAGCCCAAATTTAGATGTTTCCTAATCCAGCCTTCTCAGTTCAAAGGTGAAGAAACTAAGTTCTAGAGAAGCTTAAAAGGCATACTCATACTCACACATGGGCTAAGGGTGAGAGACAAGACTTGACCTCCAGTCCTCCTCTGATTCCATATCCAATAATCATTTATTTAGTGCTTATTCCCATTTTATAGATGTGGAAAGTGGGGCAGACAGAGGCTAAGTGACTTGCCCAAGGATACAACTAGTCAAATGTTTAAGGCTATATTTCAACTCAGATCTTCCTGACTCCAGGTCCAGTGCTATCCATTGCACTACCTAGCTAACTAACTTTACACTTACCCATCTCCATACCCCTACTTATGCCATTTCCTTACCCGAGAATATTCTACCCCAACCCCCTCATCTCATACTCATCCTTCAATGCCCGACTAAAATGACATGAAAAATTCCTTGATCACAAAGGAATTTATGACTAAAAAATATTTAAAATGTCTCTCTTTTAAAAAAAATCTCCTATACAGCAATTTTATTACAACACTAATATATTACTTATCATGATCTGCCTCATATTTGAAAGATAAAGCATTTATTAAATGCTTACTATGTGCCAAGCTCTGTTCTAAGTATCGGGGATACAAATATAAACTTGAAGATAAGTTTCTCCATTTGAGAAACCCACATTTTCATAGAAGAGACTACATATATTGGGGAGTGATGGCCAGGGAAGGGTATTTGGGTTTGAAAATCTATAGAGGAAGTGAGTGGAGCTATATGGATAGAAACCAATACATCCATTCCACTAGCAATGGAAGTATTTCTATACTCATGGTTAAGGAGTACACAGAGGCTGGTGTAAGGCAAAGGCAGGGAGGATGGTATTCATGTCACATGGGACATTCCCCAGTCATCAGATCACTGGGAGCCCTAGGGAAGTTCCATAGCTAAAAGGGGTACATATCTCCTCTCTCTTACTCCTTGACCATGAAGTCCTCAAAAGAAGGGATAATGTCTCATACACAAGTTTTCTACAGCTTAGGTATAAACTGGTAGAAGATCTATGTGTTGACTAAATGATGCAGCTAACTGCTGCTATCAATACAACTCATTCTGAAATAATTCATTAATGAGAATATTGAAAGAGTGTGAATGCTAAAAAGGTTGAAAATATACAAATGCAAATGCTTGCCAGAGCAGTGCCAATTTCCCCACTGTTATATATGGCATTCCCAGGACTGACAACTATTTGTCAAGAGTTGGATACCATTTAATGGGTGGAAAATAATACAGAAATTCCATAGTGATCTAAAAACCAGAGTTCTCTTACTATGTATGCATTTTTGGTGCCAAAATAGCCAGGAAGTGACCCGAGCATTTCCTAGATGACAGAACTCATCCCTGGAGAATCATGGCCCTTTCAGGTACATGATTGCAGAGTCAATAAGATTTCTGCAATGTTTGCTTAATTTTACAGAGAGAATTTTGGTGCTAACAGAAGTGGAACTAAGTTACTGATAACTATATAATAATGTTCCTCAAAGAGTACTGAGAAGGATATGACTAAGTTAATATGGGATTGCTGAACCAATCAACCAACCAGAATTTATTAATAGCCCACTATGTGTTAGGCACTGGGGATACAAAGACAAAAAAAAAATGAAACCATCTCGACTTTCAAGAAGCTCACACTATAAAAATAAGATATGTTTTTTAATAAGCTGAAAAATTATTCATGAATTTTTAGACTTATAAGTAGCTACAAATGAAAATGAGAAGGGTCATTGTGACTCCTAGATATTGCTGTGCTCATCACCCTAGCTCTGAAATTGTGTCCAATGGGATGTTTAGATAAGGCGTGTGTGTCTTCATAAATGTTCAACCTACAACATCAAATATGAGCTATTTCTATAATGGCAAATGCCACCCAAAGATAAAATGGCTACTGAGAATAACTTTGTTGAAACTTTGCTTTACAAAAAACCTTTGATGGTAATTGACCAGCCTAAAACATACTCAATTTATCACTGTTCTATTTGGCTGGGAGAGTCCCTTTCCCTATAATGAAAACCATCAGCAATTTGAATATTACAGAATACTAGATTATTATACTATAATTACTTAAAAGGTCAAGAATCTTAAACATTTAGTCTTAAAATTCTCCACCTGAATGATGCAATCAGAAAAGTAAAGTATGTATGAAAATATTTAATTATACAAAAACAAGGAGAAATATGATAATTTAATAATCTTTAAATAAATCATACAATGTTTCCCCACATAGGTACCTATCTGCAACCAGTTCCATTAAAGGCACTTAACAAAAAAAAAAAACAGCACTTTTTAATGTGTGTGAGCATACATTTATTTTCTAGTAGTGGTTATAAAGAAAATTGGAAGGAACATTTGGGATATAATGGTTTATGCTGCTTACCTGTCTCAAAAGGAGGTACAATTGATTAAAGCCTTTTTGAAAATGTAAATTCATGAAATACATCTATCTTTTACACAAGAAAGAAATCATTAAGAATTTTAAAAGAAAACAGAATCATTTTATTAAGAAACAAATGTCTGAGAGACATACATATCTAAAACATAAACATGAAAGTGATTAAAACTTTGGTGGAAACATATACTGAATTCATGTCACCAAGGACTATTCAGTCTTAAAAAAAATTCAAAACATATGTGCTGTTCCTCCCCCCCCCCAAAAAAAAAAAAAAAAACTCGCAAAAGGCAGGAATCATTTCATTTTTGTCATTATATCACCAGTGCCTAGAAACAGTGTTTAATAAACACTTATTAAATGAATCAGTGAATGAATCAGTCAATCAAAGTGTTTGGTCCACTGTCAATTTAATATTTTTTTTGTTTTTTGGAGGGCAATTGGGATTAAGTGACTTGCCCAAGGTCACACGGCTAGTTTTTGTGTTGAGTGTCTGAGTTCAGATTTGAACTCAGGTCCTCCTGACTCCAAGGCCAGTGCTCTATTCACTGTGCCACCTAGCCACCCCTGTCAATTTAATTTTTAAAATTAAATTTAGATTAGTAAATTTATTTAGATTGATAATGAGGTTCTGCTGTTCCCCTACAGAGTTAGGAGATTTTATGGTCTTTCTCAACAATAACATAACCTATGGCTTCAAGTTTTCACTCTTTCACTTATAACCTTGTGACCCTGGACAATGCACTTAATCTCAGAGCCTCTGTTCTCCCATCTGTAAAACAGGGAGAATAATACCTGCACTAACTCCTTACAGTGTTGTAATGTGAATCAAATGAAATAATATATACAAGTGCCTTATAAACCATAATGCCCTATGCAAATATCAACTATAAATATTAAACAATTTTTTAAAAGTTATTTATTACAATGGGCAGCTAGGTGGCACAGTGGATAGAGTGCCAGGCCTGGAGGCAGGAAGAGTTTTCTTCAAGAGTTCAAATACAGGCTCAGACTCTTACTAGCTGTGTGACCTTAGGCAGGTCATTTAACTCTCTTTGCCTCAGTTCCTCATCTGTAAAACTGAGATGAAGAAGGAAAAGGCAAAATACTCCAGTATCTTTGCCAAAAAAATCCCAAATGGGGTCATGAAGAGTCAGACACAACTGAAACAACTCAACAACAACAAAAACAACATTACAACGATGAAGTCATCTAATTTTAGGGCTATAAGAGAGAGTGGAACAGAGGCTGGCTTTGGAGTCACTGTGACCTGGGTTCAAGTCCTACTAACACATGACTGGCTGTATGATCCTGGACAAGTTATTTTACCTCTAAGTACCTCCAGGAAACTCTAAAACAATATATCCTGCAAAACAGTTGCAGGTTGTTGTTGGTAGGGGAAGTTTTCTCACCCAGAGTTCCCTAAACTAATCACAAATCCAAAACTTCCCTCTCCCCTCCATATAAGGGTAGGAGATCTTTAAAGACTATCTAGGACAATCAAGTCATTTTCAAAATGAGGGGACACTGAGCCCCACAGAGGTTAAGGGACTTTTCTAGTTGTCCATTAGTTGGACTGGGTTTATAAAAGCTAGCCTTTTAAGGCAGTTGGTGGCACCTAGTATATAGAAAGCCAGATGTAGAGACAAGAAGATTTAATTTCATTCTACTGACATACTTAATAGTTCTATGACCTCGGACTCAGTCTGCCTCAGTTGCCTTATCTATAAAATGGGGTTAACAGCATATCTACCAGAGTTGTGAAGGTTGCATGAGGAAATATTTATATAATGCTTCTGCAGACCTTAAAGTGCTGTGCAAATAAATGCTAGCTTATATTATTGCTATTCCTGGCTCACCATCCAGGGTTCTTTAGACAGCATCACATTACCTTCCTTAGAAAGCACACAACTTTAGAACTGAAGTTAGATAAAGAACTTTAACATATATGAGAGACTTTGGCACAAGAGACCCTGCAAAGCAAAACATAGAGAAAGCTAATTTTTTTTTGGTGGGACAGAAGAGTGTCAATGTCTCAAAACTGTAAAAAAAAAAAATCTAAATTTCCAAATCTGAGCTCAGACATAATCAGTATAATAAAATAAAACATTTTTAAAAGGGTGAACTTATGAAGCTGTGTGGTTAAAGAAGTGTATTTCTCTGGATACTGACAACCTGTAGTGTTATGCCAGTTTAAAAATGGCAGATGGGGGCGGCCAGGTAGCACAGCAAGTGGGAGCACTGGCCCCAGTGTCAGGATGACCTGGAGATCGAATGCCGGACTCAGATACTCAGCACCACACCCAGAAACACCTGGCCGTGTAACCTTGATCAAGTTACTTAACCCCAATTGCTTAGGGGCGGCCAAGTGGCTCAGCGAGTAAGAGCACCGGCTCCAGTGTTGGGATGACCTGGATCAAATCCGGGCTCAGATACTCAGCACCACACCCAGAAATAACTGGTCGTGTAACCTTGAGCAAGTTACTTAACCCCGATTGCTTTAAAAAAAAAAAGGCAGATGTAGAAAGTGTGAAAGTCTGAAGTCATTTATGATTACTACAGTGTTTTTCTAAGCTATAAAGTGTAAGCACTCAAAAAAAATATTTCTTGATTGATAAACTATAGAAATAAATCTTACTTCAAAATTTTCTCCAAATTAGTGCCTACTTGGCTTAATGACTACTGTTAACTTCTCAAACCTACCCAATTTAAACTCATTTTGTGTTTATTTATCTGTGAATATGCCTAGTTCATAACTTTTGATAGCATTACTAATGCTTTCTAACCTAATTCTAGTGAACCGTCATTTGGCCAGCTTCCCAAGACCTATATCAAGTAGAGATCATCTTGGGCCTGAGTGACATCAATTCACCTACATATCAGTCTGTTCTATTTCTTGCTTAGGGATAGCCCTTGCTCCCAAGGAGATCTCAATTTAATTGGAGAGATAACAACAAAACACTTAGAATAAGTTGGAGATCATCAACTATGCACAGGAAGGGACTAGGATTAAGGGAGACTAAGAAAGGCTTCCTGTAGAAGATGGGATTTTAGCTGGAACCTGAAGAAAGTCAGGAGACTGAGAATTCAGAAGAGAATTCCAGGCATGAGGGACAACGTGTGAAAATGCCCAGAGTCAGGAGACAAGAGAATCTTACGTAAGACACAGCAAGGAGATCAGCATCTCTGGGTCATGGATGGAGTACATGGGTAAGAAGCATAGGGTAGAGGTATAGACAAACAAGATATCAGAAGACTAGAAAGGCAAGAGAAGCTTCTGAATGCCAAAAAGAAGATTCTATGTTTAATGTTGAAAGTGATACAAAGCCAGTGGGTTTATTGAGTGTGGGGTGACAGGGTCAGACTTGTACTCTAGGAAGATTGCTTTGACAGTTGAATGGAGGATGGGAGTAGGGACAGACCTGAGGCAGGCAGAACCACCAGGAGCTTATTGTAATAGTTCAAGTGTGAGGTGATGAGGGCTTGTACCAGGCTGGTAGCAGTGTCAAAAGGAAGAAGGGGGAGTGTACATGAGATGTTAGAAAGGTAAAATTGATACATCAAGTCGTACCTCATTAGGTAACCTGGAGGAAGGGTCATCATATTAATGCCAGACATAATACCACCCAACTGGCATAGCCTCAGAACTCCTAAGTTCAAGATATCTACCAGCTTTACACTCTCTCATAGAGGGATTTATAGGCATCAACTGCCACACTTAATCCAAAAATACTTTTAAAAGATTATCTGATGTTATGAATTATTCATCTAGGTGGTACAGTGGTTAAAGCACTAAGTCTGAAGTATAGGAAGACCTGAGTTCAAATCCAGCCTCAGACACTTACTAACCATGTGACCCTGGGCAAGTCACTTAACCCTGTTTGCCTCAGTTTCCTCATCGGTAAAATTAGCTAGAAAAGGAAATGGCAAACCACTCTAGTATCATGGTCAAGAAAACTCCAACTGGGGTCACAAAAGTTGGACAAGGTTGAGCAACAACAACATGAATTATTCATCAGTTTTCCTTCATACTACTCACTTACTGTCTGATCTTCCTTAAGTAGAAATCTGGTCATGTGGCTTCTTTGTGGAATTCTCCAGGGACTTGTAATGGAAATGCAAATTTAAAGATCTTCCCTGCCCCTAGGCTAAAGTGCACCTGAAGCCTGGGGTGGGAGGCTTGTTTTTCAGTAGATACTATTTGATTGGCCAGTGAGTCAATAAGGTTGTTACATTCTCTGAGCCAGGAGAAGGCTATATAAGCCCTGATGTGAGGCTTTGTTTTGGGGGCTCACTTTGAGAAGTGTTCTGTGATTTGATCTGTATTCTGGAAAGCCGTTGTCCAGGGGCCCGCCCCCCTCCCCCCCACTTTGAAATACCCAGATGTTGACTGGGTATGGATGTAATGGTTGGACAGTTTGGAAATCTGTCTACTTGATCTGTTTCTGTCTTGATAATTCTGCCTGTATACTTTGAGGTTCGGGGTGCTGACCTTTTCTCCTAAACAAGGTAAACGATATATGTCTGACTGATTAAAGTAAGCTTGTTAACCCATTTTGAGTTGCTTTCCTTTAACAAAGCAGATCCAAGAACCTGTGGTGGAAGCAACCCTGAGGACACTTGGGGTGCTTGCCGCTACAGGACTCTCTATTGGTTACATAGTAAAACCCACACTTCTTTGCCAAACATTCATGGTCTTCCATGATCTGGTGCCACTTACCTTTACAATCTAGCCTTTTCTTATTCTTTGCCTAGCTCAAAATATCCCCTCTTGAAGTTCCGGACAAACGTGATTGCTCTCTAGTCACTTAACACCTCCCCTGCTTCTGGATGGGCTTTCATGCCTTTACTCAAACACTCTTATGCCTGGAATAGTCTCTTCTGTTTTCACCTGTTGAGTCACTAGCCATCCTTTAAAGTCCAACTCAAATATCACCTCTTCCAGGAAGCCTTCCCTGATCCCGACTGATAACAATCATTTGCCATGTGAGCGTTACCTAAGACTTTGTTTTACAACTACCTCTCTAAAGAAGTTAACACATATTATTTTGTATCTGAGGATGTGCCATATCTCCCTACTACTCTGTAATCACCATGAAGTCTAAGATGGTACCCAAGCAAAACTGGGTATCTTGCTCAGTTCAGTGCTATAGAAGCAAAAGAAGATCAACAAATGTTTTTTTTTTAAATTTCTTGGTATTATGAATGCTTATGACATTTTATCATGCTTTAATGATTTAGAAAGACTAGTATATGAATAAATTCCTTATTTAATCCTCAAAGTAACCCAATAAAGACAATAAAAGCATTATTATTCCCACTTTACAGATGAAGAAAATGAGGTCTGGGGCAGATAAGGGATTGGCCCAAGGTCAAACAAATATCTGATATTTAAAACCAGGATGACTGACACCAAGTTCCTTACACTTTATCACAGCTGACTTCTTTACCTAATTCACAACATATAATTTAATGCATTTTAAGTGAATGTATATGATTTTAATGGGGGGAGAATAAGGAAATTTCATTTCAGAAGAAATTGTGAATGCAATGCTGTTTTTATTTTTAACCTACTTATATTTTATATCGAAATGACATAATATTAAGTCTTCTGGTAACTAGTGAGACTTAAGGTCCTGAATTGCTTTCCTTTGATGTCCATTTTTCTCATCTTAAAAAAATGAAGGTCCCATTTCTGATACTATTTTATTTTCACATTACCATTTGAAAAAGAAAATCTGAATATTTATGTTTTAAGATTATGTTTAGCAGTGAAAATTAATTTCTTCATCTTTCAAAAACCAATCATTTTGGACTGTGAAGATTGCCATCTTTTTAAATGGTATGCTTGCTGCGTGTAATACATGCTCTTCAATTTTAGCAAAGTGCTTCCAAAACTGGTTATTTGCAAAATGGAAATTTTCCTCAGGATAGTAACCATATATATACAATTTATCCATGGACATTTCACAGGCCCTCACAGAAATGTGTAAAAAAAAAATTGGGGGGGAAGAGCAAATGGTCTAAATTATATACTTCTGAAATCCTTGGCTTTGACAAAGTCTAATTTACTTTTGTTAAATTGATTTAGAGTTTGTAAAATGTTAGCTATCAGGTCTGAGAGTAAAATGAATACTGGATTGTGGTAGTAATTGAGAGTATTTATATATTAGCCTTGCTTCTTCACTAAATATGATAAATGGCCTTCTGAGAAATGGAAAGATACCTCCTTTCCACAGAGTTTGAGGTACAGTTGTACTAATCTATTCAAGGATAAGCCTCTCTAAGATGAATGTTAAGGGGGGTGGGGGGGGGGAAACCAACCTATAAAAATGGCAGGTAGAGTTACCTGGCAAGAACTAAATTACTTTAAACTAAAAATCAAATCATGGATTAGCCTTAGTTGAAATCCACCCATCAAGGGCAATGTTTCCTCAGTTTCATTATTCCCCCTGGTACTACTCTGTCAGGAACAGAATGAGGGCACTTATCTCCTCCAAATATGGGCAGAATTTTCTTTGCTTTTGCAAATGTAATGTGTTCATTTGCATTTTTATTCTAATAATGTCTACTTGATGTCTTTAATCAATCAACAAACTTTTATTAAGTACTATTTATAGCGCTATTACAGACTGTAAATACTTAAAATACTTTCAAATTTTTAAGTAGTCTGCCTTTTCATAAAGAATGTAGATTTTTAAGCTATCATGAAAGGCAAGGGAATTAAAGAAAAATGCTTTTAAAAAGTGACTAGATTAAAAGGAAAAAAGACAAAATGAAATGATAGGTGTCTTAAATAACACATATATAGTACTTCTCTTTGACATAGCATTATTTCACCTGATCACCTAGATTCTGAGGTCTTCTAAATAAAATTGCATTGCATTCTCAACCCCTCAGAGAGTCAGTTTAGTTAACAGCCTACCTGTGCTTCAGAGCTGACCACACATCTTACATGTCAAACTCATTTTAAAGTGCCAATCATGTCCCTTCCAATCTAATTAGTTTGGGAAGTAATGTCACTGACCTAGAACTATGCAGACAGCTTATTATCATATCATTTGATCAACCTAACACTTTAACTCGGTTGAATTTAGAACACCGGTAAGCAAAGTGTAATATAGTTTCTTCCAATTCATTACTGGTAATTCTCAACACAATTTCCTATTTGTGAGTAAAATCCATCTTGATAAATGAAGAGTGCTCAGCTTTATACAGGCATCAAACAGGAAGTAATTATTTAGGTTGTAATAGAAGTTGAAAAAGAAAGTTAGAGGAAATGAATAGATAGCCAATATAATTTGATATAGACTAAACTAAAAGGTGCCAAGCATTCCAGGAAGAGAAAGGCCTAGAAGACAAAGGAATACCTGAGAGGGATACATATGAGCAAAAATTCATATGGGTTCCCAGTCAAAAAAGGGGGGCTTTTGTAGGTAAAACAACAAATATTTCAAAAGTACTTAAACTAGCAAGAGAGAATAAGTTGTTATCTAATATTATTTACAACTCATCAAGGACTTTTAAATTAAATCTTGGTGTTAAATCTACAGAATCTCAGAGTTGGAAGGGATGTCAGAAGTCATCTAGTATAACTTGTACCTGTAGAGGGCATTATCCAATTAACACCATTTCCAACAAATAAACAATATCCACTTCAAGATTTCCAGTGACGGGGAATCTTTTGTGGCAGCCACTGTTGTGGGACAATTCCAACTGTTATAAAATTTTTTCCCTTATAACCGACCTAAATCTGCCTCTCTGCCAATGTGCTCTCATTTCTTGGAGTTCTGCTCTCTGAGGCCAAGCAAAGACAGTCTAATTCCCTTCCACATAACAGTTTTTGACTTACTTGAAGAAACTATCATGTCCCCAGGTCTTTTTTCCTGCTAACTATCCCTAGTACCTTCAGCTAGGGACTTTGGGCCTGCTACAAGATTGGGGCAAGCATTGCTGCAACAAGAAGACAGTCAGCAGAGATGAACAGGAATTAGGATTATCTGAACTCAACAGGTGATAATAAAGTCCATTGGTCATGGCAGTGGAAATGAAAATTAGGGGAATATTTGCAAAGTCTAACACATCTCAATGGGAATAACCAGAGATATTCTAACAAACAATATAGGATTAGTGAGACTTAGAGTCGATTGCAAAGTGAGTATAAATATAAACATAGTTGAAGTTTGGTGTATTGAAAAGAGAACTAGCTTCAAAGTCAAGGACAGGGTTCCAGGCCTGTCTCTGACACATTGGCTGCGTAATCCTGGGAAGTCACTCAACCTGCCAGTTTTCTACCTAACTGTAGTTGCAAAGTAGGTACTGACCTGCTTTAGTAAAGGGAATTGATCCCTTCTTATACCAATAAAATCATGAATCTAATTCCTGTCTCTATTCTATATATGACATTGAAATAATAAGTGTGTCTGTGTATTAATGACAGAGATAAAGAGTAATAGGAGTCATTTTTATAGGGTGTACTAAGTCTTAATGTAGTTTTAAGTTTCAATAATCTAAAACTACACTAAGATTTTAAGTTTGAAGCTATTAAAGTTTTAGACTGGAGTTACCCTTCACTTTGAGAATTTACCTCTAGAGATGATGAAAGCCTAAAAGTGATATAAGTCAGTTATCACTTTGTTAAAATATTTAATGATTTCCTATGGGGAAGTTACTTTGTGTTTTGTCCTAATTTCTATTTTTCTCTGAAAAATAAATAAAATTAGAAGAGCATGGGCAGTGGAATCAGAACAATTGAGTTCTGGCCCTGGCTTTGACATTAACTTCTAAACTTCTTTTTAGGTGAAAAATGAGTAACTAGGCCAGATTATCTTTGAGTTTCTTTTCTGATACAATTCTGTAATGTTTTAGTTATGTTTCATTGATTCTGCTGCTATTAGCAAGAATGAATTGGAATTAGTATCGAAAATAAAAACCAAAATCTACACAGGACTTAGCTTACCTTCAGGTGATGAGCCTGGTTTTTGAGAAAAGACAGTGGTTACTTTACTCTTCTTGCTCATATCGCTGTTTACAGACAAGCTGGACTGAATTTTTTTATGCATTTTTTGTGAAACAGGTGCAGAAAGTTTTCTGTTATCTATAGATACATGTCTAACCCCATTGTGGATTCCATTTCCATTTCTCAGATTTGTACGACCATTCTTTATCTTGCCCGTCTCTTCCTCACTTTGTTCCTGTGCTGAAGTTTGGGGCTCAGGCAAGCGCTGAGGTTGTGCTAAAATGAAGAAAAGAAGAAAATTTTAATGTGGCAGAAATCTAGTTTTAGGAAACAAAGCTTTCTTATACATACACACATATTTTAAATGGGAAAGGAGAGAAATTATGGAAAAGGACTGGCAGAATCCACAAAGACATACTTGAAAATTAGGCACTTAACAAATACCTGTTGTTTTTTGTTGTTGTTGTTGTTTTTGCTTTTTGGAGGGGGAAAGGTAGGGTAATTGGGGTTAAGTGACTTGCCCAAGGTCACATGGCTAGTTTTTGTGTTAAATGTCTGAGGCCGGATTTGAACTCAGGTCCTCCTGACTCCAGGGCCGGTGCTCTATTCACTGTGCCACCTAGCCACCCCAACAAATACCTGTTGATTGGTTGACTGGTAGGGTTTTCAAATGTGAGATTCAGGATAGAACTAGGGGTAATGGAATAATTTTTAAGATCATACTGAAGCTGAATTTTGATAATAGTAAATTTTCAGTCACGGAACTGTATTTAAAAATAAGTCATGGAAGAAATAATCTAGGCCTTAAGAATGAGACAACATACTTTAAAATATGCTATTGGAAAAAAATATATGCTAGACCTGGAGAATGAAAAAGATTATCTTCCAAATATTTTCCCTCTTTAAATTCTCTGTTTTCATGCTAATAACCATGGATGAGACATTAGAATATAAGTTCCTTGAAGGCAGGTGCTATTGATTTATTTTTTACTCCATATCCCCAGTATCTAGTAGCTAAGTGGATGGAACATCTCAGATGATTACTAGATGTGTGACCCTGGGCAAGTCACTTAACCCTCTTTGCCTCACCCTTATCTGTAAAATGAGCTAGAGAAGGAAATGGCAAACTACTCCAATATCTTTGTCAAGAAAACCCCAAATGGGATCAAATAAAGTGACTCAACAAACTCTTGTTAAATTGAATTTGGTTGAAGTAGCATCTGATGGCTAAATCTGGAGTCAGGTTCAAATCCTACCTGTTATTTATAATGTCATGTGTTATTATATCATATAAATATTATTATATTATATTGTGATGTGTAAAATACTTACCCCTCAATTTCCTCATCTATAAACTAAGGAGGTAGGAGTATTAAGTCATTCAAAAGGTCCCTTCTAATGATAACTCTGTGATGCCAGGACTTCTTGGGAATGTACAAACTATATCACGTTCCTTTTAAAATTTGGACAGCTTGTTATCATTAGACTATCAAGATCAGCGGCCATGCCTTACTTAAATGTTACATCTTCCTATCTACATAACACAGTATTCTATACCTCATGGATGCTTCATAAATGTTTGTTGAACTGAAAATATAAAAATTTTCATGTTTTAAAATAGTATGATGTAAAATGCAATAACATAGTAATTCATAATAAAATTAACAAAATAACAGTAATTAGTAGGGATTTACCAGGACTTATTTCAACTCTTCAAGAGTATCTGTGATTTCACTGGTGTAAATATTCTCACCAACAATGCAGACTGCAATCCTTAGGTGACTCAATGGATGGACAATTTTTAGAAGTTTGTTGCTGTTTAGTCATTTTTCAGATGTGTCTGACTCCTTGTTGACCTCATTTGAGGTTTTCTTGGCAAAGATACTGGAGTGGTTTACCATTTCCTTCTCCAGTTCATTTTACAGGTGAGGAAATAAGGCAAAGTGGATTAAGTGACTTGCTCAGGGTCACACAATCAGTGTCTGAGGCAGAATTTGAGCTCAGGAAGATTCCTCTCCACACCTGGTACTCTGTCCACTGTGCCACCTAGCCATTGCTATAGCCAAAAAATTAATAATCTTGCAGCCAACGTGGCAATGATCTTTGTTGAATTTATCAAGGCTAAATCTCAGAAAATGGACATGTACTTTTACTGACACATCCATACTTAATAACTTTCCAGGTTGATAAAAGCTGCCAGTGTTTGCACTATTGATGAAATAGCCTTCAAGAAAGTAGGGTCATCTTCTAGGACACAATAAAGCAACAAAATAGGACTTTAGTGGATAATGAATTAAAGTGTAATAAATATCCAAGACAAGAGGGCCTAATTTTAAGTGAAGGAATAATTTTATGACATTATATTTTGCCTCAGTTACTGTACACATACCAAGTGTTATACACATACCCTAAACCATACTTAACGTCTTCAAAACCATCAAAAACACCATGAGCTATATTCATATCTTCAAAACTATCTAAAATACTGAAACCATACTTAACAACTTTTAAAACAGCATCAATTTCTATTAGTGAGTCTGCAATAGAAATGCTTTAACTATGCCCCCCCAAAAGAGTTTATTTGCACAGTGTAAATTCCAAGGGAATTTATGCCTCACAATATTTTTAGTTGACAAAAGAAAGATGATACCCAGAAGGTTTTCAGACTATTTTTATTACCATCAGTGATCAACTGCTTTCTAAAGCAAGAAATGCAATTATCTAAAAAACTTGTTACTCACTTTACCAATACTATACAGTACCAGTAGTAGAAAAGTATCACAACTCTTTATTTTTGTTCTGACAATGTCTCATATCTTTAAAAAGTACTTGCTCTTTTTACAATTATACACATCCTCTCAAAGCCATAAAGTACAATCAAGGCTTTTGTAGAAGTAGTTGTTTCCTATGAGTGTGCAGTCCTTTGATTTGGTGATTAATTTGTTGCTTACTTAACCTCTTTTATCACCTATTCTGATGACTATAATGGAGCCTAAAACTAGGAATGCATATGTGCTGAAAAAAGTGCTAGAGACAAACCTAATCTAGTACCCTTCTTCTCATTTGAGTTCAAAGTAAGTATAATATTTTGCTCCCATTTTTCATCAGTAATAGCAGTTCAAAGAAGAGAACTCTGGGGGTGGCTAGGTGGTGTAGTGAGTACAGCACCAGCCCTAGAGGCAGGAGGACCTGAGTTCAAATTTGACCTCAGACACTTAACACTTACTAGCTGTGTGACCTTGGGCAAGTTATTTAACCCCAATTGCCCTGCCCTCCCACCTCCAAAAAGAAAAAAAAAAAAGAGAGGACTCTGTTAAGAATGTACACTGTCCACTTCTAAGAAAATGGCTAAGCTACTAAAAAACTTCTTGACATGTACTATAGGCAAAATTAAATAAAGACTTCTAAGTAGTAGATAAATAAGAACCGTATAGATCTATGCCTAAAAAATAAAGTTATTAAAATTGGCAGATCTGATCTTTCCCCAACCACCTAAATTGGTTTAATTTGTCAAGTCATCATAATATAATGCTAAACCATACTTATGTCTTCAAACCATGAACCATATTCATATATTCAAAACTATCTAAAATACCAAAACCATACTTACAACTTTTAAAACAGTATCTATTTCTATTAGTGAGTCTGCAAATGGGCAGCCTCAAAAAAAAAATGAGTCTTAATTCTTTCTTGTTTTACATTCAATTTATTATGATTGTGTTGCAGTTTTTATTATTAATGCCTACTCCCTAAAAAGTAAAAACAAAAAGAGTATTTCATTTCAGCATTTTAACATTAAAACACAACTTTTTGGCTGAATGATTTTGGTAGTCACACAAGGCATACAGGTCAAATCAAAACTGGATGAACCCCCAAACGTGTTAGTCATCTCCATTTAAATTTATTTTAGCTTTATTGATAATTTTTCACAGGGGAGAACTGAATCTTGTGGTTAAATTGCTTTTGAATCCAATTAGGAAATATATAACTGCTTTCTAACATAAAGAACAAAAGTACCTGACAGAAAATTAAGCCACAATCATTTGGTCTAAAACAGAAATATTTTTTACCTTATTATATAAAGGTTGTGTATTGCTTTAAAAAAAAAAAAGGTAATATGGGAAACGACACAATGCTTCTTAAAACACAAGTGATGCCTAGGGACCCTCACTCTCCCTTTAATGATCCACTGCTCTCATTCAGCTGTCTTTCTTTTTTCAAATCTTTACATATGTGACAGCTCTCAAAAGTAGACCATAGACCATCTGGCATTTTCAGAGGTGTAACTTGTGCAAATTCAGCTCTACTGGGAGCACAATGCTATCTTCTGCCTGCGTTATAAAAGGTACAATAGAATGTAGAACTTATGAGTTGTTTTGAATTATTCATTTTTTTGCCTGTATATTCAAGAAATTTTACAAACTCTGCATTTTGTACTACATAATCACATGCGTTAAAGGTACAAAGAAACTTTTTGACACCTCTTTTCTACAGAAAGCTGGCATTTTGTTTGATATGTGAACATTCAGCATCTGTTATATCATTCTAAACAGACCGTATGCTTCTACAAAAGACCCCATTTTAAACTCTCTCTGTATGAGCAAAAAAATGTATTCTTGATATTCAGTAACGAATGCAATACACATCAAAATTTCAAATACAAGTTATATGAACATTCAGCATCTTCAAACCTGGATAGCATTGGTCACCCGCTTACCATATGTTTAAAGATTTTTTTTAATCACTCCTCACACTACACACAGCCTGATTGTAATTTTAATATCCATGATGAATACTTACAAATGTCTTAGGAAATACTGTGCTTTCTAAGTTCAAATGTTTTCAATCTAGAGAGAAACCAATAGATTTAGGTCTAGTGATTTTCAATAAGAATGATAAATATTGGAGTAATGATTCAATAGCATGAACCTCTTTTGATAAAAAAAAAAGAGATGGTGTAGCTAGTAATAACTATACATGAATCTGCTGCTTCTGAAATAGCAATAAAAAAGCAATATATTGCTATTGCATATAATCTATTAACATATACCAATGATGTTCACTCACTGGTCTCTTTACAAAAGTAAGACTTAATAAAATTACAAAAATTTCCCAGGCTTTTTAGCCAATTTCCAGGGTTATTTAATTGTGTGTGTGTGTGTGTGTGCAGTGCCATAAAATTTAATGGTTATAGATTTAAAATTTACAATAAAAAGATAAATGCACACTGAAAAATATAAGAGAAAGAATACAAATTAGAGAATTTCAGTTAACCAATCAATAAGTATATAATAAGAAAATACAAGATGCTCAGCACTTTACTTTTATGGTCAATGTGGATAAAGGTTCTAGGAAATAAATACTATCAAAAGAAAGAAGTTATTTCAATACATACCATTATGATACATTTTTCTGCTTAGTATAAGATTATACAATTTAGTGTTTGAGCTATTGCAAACCTGGAGGCACCCACCTTATAGATTAGTTTAAATTGCCTTACCTGTAGCAGACCTTTTTCATTTTGACTGGACCACAGTCTCTCAAGAACAAGTATGGTAGTTACCAAGGGTGTTTTCTCCTATCCATTTTTTTTTTGTAATGGTTTGGATAAAAATTCTTATCATGTCCTGATCCATTCTGGCTTGAAACTTTCATGTCAATACCAATTTATTGGGCACCTGGAGTTTCATTTTACTCGAAGTGTAAAGGAGAAATCATTGGAAAATCTGATGCTCAAGATACTCTATTGCCCAAAGACTACCCCAATTACCAGCTTAGGCATTTGTTTCTTGCTAATCATCTTGATTCTTTTTCCTTATTTCTTAAAACTACCATGCCCTAGAGACGAAGGTATCATCTAATTATAAGCTAGCCACTATTTGTTCCTCTTCAATGTGTTTTTTGAATCATCTTGCCTTTCTTTTTTTTTTTTTTTCATTTCTCAATATTGTTATAGAACCTATTTCCTTAGTAATTCTACATGGTCTTTTGGCCATTTTCCTTATGCATTAGTACTTCTGACCTTTTTCACCATCTTTCATTGTTCTATTTTTAAGGCAACACAACATTACACACTATACCTTAGAATGATATCCATATTGGTTTTTATACCAAATTAATTCCGTGAGAACATGTAGGATGAAGAAAATGTGTTGATGTAGAAAGGAATATTATATAAAAAATTAAAAGGAAAAAAAATTGTAAATTTTCCTAACTTTTGACCCAAAGATTCTACTACTGGGCCTCTATCCCAAAGACATATTATCAACAGAAAAAAAGACATGTTCAAAAATGTTCATTGGAGCATTATTTGAGATTTTTTAAAAAGCTACAAACAAAATTGGCACCCAGAAATTGGGAAATGGATGAAGAAATTATAATACAAAAATATAATGAAACATTACTGGATTCTAAGGAACTGAGAATGTGAGAAATTTGGAGAAACATGGAAAGATTTGCATGAAGTACAGTCTAATGCAAAATAAAGATTAAAAATCAAAAGAAAAATACATATCACAAATATAAAAACACAAAGTCAACAAAGGGACAGGAACTGGACTGGTGATTTTACTAGAATATGGAAACCTCTGGTAAGGAGGAAATTCCTTTTAACAATGTAGGTTAGTACCTTCTCTTCAACTTATAGTTTTAGAGATCTACATAAAGTGTTAAGGGATTAAAAGACTTGTCCATAGTTATATAACCCATTCAGTGTCAGTAGTGACACCTGAACCCAGGTCTTCCTGCTTTTAAAACTATGTACAAACAATGTCAATATCACAGATTTTTAAATTAAAGGACACGCCCATTTTTGTGCTAGCAAATGTTTAACAATTGGCTTCTGGGGAAAAACCATACACATGACACACTTAAGTCTAATATTCAGTGATAACATTTTCTCAATTACTTTTTTTAAAATTTATTTTTAGTTTTCAACATTTATTTTCATAAGATTTTGAGTTACAAATTTTCTCCCCATCTTTTCCCTCCCTTCACCACAAGACAATGTGTAATTTTATATAGGCTCTACATATACATTCATATTGAACCTTTTTCACATTAGTCATGTTGTAACGAAGAATTAGAAGCAATGGGAGAAACCACAAGAAAGAAACAAACAAAAAAGAGAGAGAGAGAGCAAATAATATACTTCAATCTGCATTCAGACTCCATAGTTATTTTTCTAGAGGTAGACCTCATTTTCCATCATGAGTCTTTTGGAGTTGTCTTGGATCTTTCCATTGATAAGAAGAGATAAGTCTATCAAAGTGAGTCATTGCACATTGTGACTGTTACTGTGTACAATGTTTTCCTGGTTCTGCTCATATCACTCAGCATAGATTCATATAAGTTTTTCCAGTTTTTCTGAAGTCCACCTGCTCATCAATTCTTATGGAACAATAGTATTCTATTACATTCATATGCTGTAACTTGTTTAACCATTCCCCAGTTGATGGGCATCCCCTCATTTTCCAATTCTTCACCACCACAAAAAGAGCTGCTATAAATATTTTTTGTACATGTGGATCCCTTTACCTTTTTTATGATGTCTTTGGGATACAGATCTACTAGTACTATTGCTGGATCAAAGGCTATACACAATTTTACAGCCCTTTGCACATAGTTCCAACATGTTCTCCAGAATGGTTGGATCAGTTCACAACTCCACCAACAATATATTAGTATTCCAATTTTCCCACATCTCCAACATTTATCATTTTCCTGTTTTGTCATGTTAGCCAGGTATGATATGGTACTTCATAGTTGTTTTGATTTGCATTTCTATAATGAATAGTGATTTAGAGCTTTTTTTTCATATGACTATAGATAACTTTAATTTCTTCATCTGAAAACTGCCCATTCATATCATTTGACCATTTATCAATTGGGGAATTAACTCAGTTCTCTATATATTTTAGAAATGAGGCCTTTATCAGAAACACTGGTTGTAAAAATTCTTTTCCAAGACTTTATGACTAAACAAGAATTAGAGAACATTATAAAATGTAAAATGGAAAATTTTGACTACATGAAATTGAAAAGCTTCTGTACAAACAAAGCCAAAGTAACCAAGATCAAGAGGGAGGTGGGAAATTGGGAAAGAATCTTTACAACCTATGTCTCTGACAAAGGACTCATTTCTAAAATATACAGAGAATTGAGTCAAATTTATAAGAATACAAGTCATTCCCCAATTGATAAATGGTCAAAGGATATAAACAGGCAGTTTTCTGAGAAAGAAATTAAAGATATCTATAAGCACATGAAGAAATGCTCTAATTCACTATTGATTAGAGAAATGCAAATCAAAACAACTCTGAGGTACCACATCTCACCAGTCAGATTGGCTAAGATGAGAGAACAGGAAAATGACAAATGCTGGAGAGGATGTGGGCAAATTGGAACACTAATGCATTGCTCGTGGAGTTGTGAACTGATCCAGCCTTTCTGGAGAGCAATCTGGAATTATACCCAAAGAGCTATAAATACTTTCATACCCTTTGATCCAGCAATACCACTCCTAGGGTTATATCCCAAAGAGATCATAGAAATGTTAGAAAGACCCATATGTACAAAAATGTTTATAGCAGCTCTTTTTGTGGTAGCAAAGAATTGGAAATTAAGGGGGTGCCCATCAATTGGGGATGGCTGAACAAGTTGTGGTATATGCATGTTATGGAATACTATTGTGCTATAAGAAACGAGGAGCAGACAGTCTTCATATTTACCTGGAGAGGCTTATACAAACTGATGCTGAGTGAGAAGAGTAGAACCAGGAGAAATTTGTACACAATTACAGACACAACATATGTGTGATGACCAACTTTGATAGACTGGACTCTTCTCAGCAATGCAGTGATATAAGCCAATCCTAAAAGACTCATGATGGAGAGAAATATGTGCATCTAGAGAAAGAACTAGAAAGAACTAAGTTTATATCCAGGTGGAAGCAAAATACCTGATCTTTTTCCTTCTCTTATTTGGTTTTATGTCCTCTTTACCATTTTTCATTCCAGCTGGTACAATCCATCCTTCCAACCTGACTAATGTATAATGTGAAAGTATTTACAGATCCTATACTTGACTATAAGCTGCCATGGGGGGGAGGGGGACAAAATGTGAAACTCAAGGAATTGTGGAATTGCATCCTGTAAACTAAAAGGAAACAAACAAATTTATAAAAAAAAAGAAAAAATTATTTTCCAGTTTTCTACAATAACTTTCTTAAGTCTAGATAATCAATAAAATATTAAATCAAGCCCTGATTTGTAGCATTTGTTGATTTCTGAGGTATAAATGCCCACACTGAAAATGTAACAAGTTGGTTCAAGCAGGCTCTAGCACACCCTTGGAAACATCTCTTTTCTGTTAAGAACTGATAAACTGTTTTATTTTGCATGTTTATTGAGAACTGTCTGCAGTATCAAAACAAAATCTATTCAATTTTAAATGAAAATACAAAGTTAGAAAGAGGAGAGCAAAAGGAAATAAGCTGGTGCAATGATAAAGGCTTTCTAAAATGTTTGGAAGACTCATCCCATACCTACATATCTTCAAGAAAGACTTAAAAATACTTAGAATACAGAGAATTAGCATTTGATTTTTTTAAATGCTAACATTAGTAAACATTTTACAAGAAGATCTTTAAAAAGAATTAGAGACTTCTTGTGCTAAAGCTTATTTGCAATAAATGCATATAAAATTCATTATGACAAAATGATTATTTTTAGGTCAATACAATTTTATTAAATGCCAATTAACGTGGCAGGTGCTGGGATAAAGCATTAGGGCTAGAGAAAGAGTGGGAAAAACAAAAGCACAAACATCCCACCCAAACCAGTTTAAAATAAGTATCAAGGGTTTACAATAAGATTGTATAATTTTTTATTTGAAGGAAATATAAAGATCACTAGTCCTAACTCCTTGTTATTTTTAATTGATCAGGCATCTTTTCACTTCAAGTGGAGCTTGAATGAGTAAGTCAATCAATCTTTACCCTTATACTATTCAACCAGAAGACACAATTAATTCAGACATTAAAAAAGAATCACAAGGAAAAAAGTAGCAATAAAAAATTTTCCCCATAAACCATGAGCCCTCTCTCTCACAAATATATAAACTGTCAATGGACACATTCAGGAAATGTTTATGAAATTAACTCTCTCATTTTTCAGATAAAAGAATAGAGATTTGTTGGGGTGGCTAGGTGGCACAGTGAGTAGAGGGCTGGCCCTGGAATGAGGAGGACTTAAGTTCAAATCCAGCCTCAGACACTTAACACAAAACTAGCCGTGTGACCTTGGGCAAGTCACTTAACCCCAATTGCCCTACCTTCCCCCTCCAAAAAGCAAAAAGAAAAATCTAAAAAAATTAAAAAGAAAAAATAATAGAGATTTGGACTTGGTCAAAGTCACATGGGTAAGTAATTAAAAGCATCAGGATTGAAATACAGGTCCTTCCATTTTGACCCAATGTTTGCTGCTATATCAGTAGAAGAAGATCACTAACTGGGTGCATTAGAAGTATAAGATGATAATGCTACAGTACTGCCAGCACACTGTTTTCTAGAATTACTGAGAAGCCATCTTCCACTTCTATAAGGATGTCTCCTAATATATCATTCAGGGTCTTCTGGCTGCTGTTGAAGTGTAAAAGTAAATTGTATATAGTTTTCTAGGAAATATATCTCAGTTTAATAAGGCACTATTTAAAAGGAAAGGGAAATTATGATTTAGTAGATGAATAAAAAAAGCTTTAAGGGCTTTTAAAGGATAGCAATTTATATCCTTTCCAAAATTAACATGTTAAAGTGTGAGAAGATAAACAATGAATAACAAAATCCTTATGCATCTTATTACACATATTTTCCTCAAAATATTTTTTAATCTCAAACTCTGATAGATTTGACCTTATTGTAAGTAAAGTACATCAATTCAAACCAACTTATTTAGATGATATGAGCATTCACATAACTTAACCAGAAAAGTATTTGAGTTTAAGTTGGGTCTCATTACAAAAATGGATTGGTTTTCCTTATAAATTACTGCATCAATTGTTTAAAAAATGACAAATTTGAAAAAGACTCTGGAAATGCATCTCATACATAGAAAATTCCTTTTAAGTGGAGGGTCTATTCTTCTTGTCTTTGTAATGTTTTAGAAACTTGAGTCAGACATGAAAAGGCCAAATTTTTAGATCACATAACCCTTTAGGAAAAGGTATACTCAGTGGTTATGCAAGCTTCTCTTTCTTCCTTTTTAAAAATGAAAACCTTCACTGGACTCCATGAGAATCTTCAAAATACATCAATAGGTACTTCTGCATAACTATCCACAATATTAACATTCATATTACAAGATGTACCTCTGTAAAGTGGCTTTTGTCAGCAATTATTTTTGAATATTTTGTTGGAAATAAATAGCATATACTGTATCTTCTGTAGCACAGAAAGCATATATTAACTAAATAACAGGGTACCATCAAGGCACAATCAATCTTTTAAAATCAATTTTTCATACTGAATTTTTTATGCTATGCTGACTTTATAAGGAAAATCAAGGATCAACCAACACCAACAATTTCTTTAGAAATACCTCTATATTTTATGAGGCATTTCCGATACAAATACATGCCCTTTTAGTGCTTTCAAAATGATGTCTATGAATATTTTTTAAAATTTGTTAATTTTCAAGCAGAAGTTTGAAAGACTCACTTTGATGATTCAATGAATAAATATTTTCTGCAGAATATCAAAAATACCATCTAACCCAAAGGAACTATTTAGCTGATAGACACAAATACAAGAATTTCAACCACTGGGTCATAAGTTATGAAAACATTCCTATCCCATTCCACTCATGTTTCATATATAAGTTTATAGGAAAAGATGGAGAGAAGAAAAAATAATCTATTTACAAAGTTATTCCTGAAAACAGCAATACTATTTTTATTACTATTAACTGGCACATTTCAGGTATAATCTATTCTATGAGCTAATTCAGTAAATTTTTCATTAAGTAATATCCAAGAAACTGAACAAATGAGCAAAACATATTGCAATGAATTTAAGTACAAGTCAAAGAAATCCACAACTCAAAGATTTAAGGATCTATTCTCAAAAACTGTTGCAGATGTAGCTTTTAAACACTGTGATGTAATTATGTTGACAGGAAGAGACAAGTGATAGAGCAAATCTGGGGTGTCCTTACCTTTACAGTAAGTACAGAAACCCTGGCTTCCCTGATGTTTCTTGCACAAGAGAGTTCCTCTGCCAATTATAGGTATTTTCACTAGTCACATCCACCATGCCTGAAATTCTCTACCTCCTCATCTCTGCTTCTTTTCTTCCAGTCCCAGCTAAAATCCCACCTTCTACAAGAAACCTATGCAATTCCCCCCCATAAAGGGCAGCTAAGGTGGCACTGGGTGTACAGAGTGCTGGACCTGAAGTCAAGAAGGACATGAATTCAAATCCAGCCTCAGATGCTTATCAGTTGGGTGACCAAAGTGACTTTCCTTAAGCACAGCTCTATGTCACTCCTCTACTCAATAAAATCAGATCCCCACTATCTCTAGGATAAAATACAAACTCCTTATGTTTGGTACTTAAAGCCCTTTACAACCTGGAACCAAACTACTATTATATATTACTCCCTTCTTGTACTCTATAGTACAGACTGACATTCTTGCTTGTACGACCCCCCATCTCTACCATCCATCCTTTTTATGCTGACTGGCCCTATTCCTAGAATTCATTTCCTTCTCTCACCTCAAAGATTCCCCTTTTCCTTTAAGGACTCAGATCAAATGAGATAATATTTGTTTAAAAAGCAAAAAAAAAAAAAAAAAACCAGTCAGTGCCTGACACATAGTAGGAATTATATAAATGCTTCTTCCCTTCTATTAAGAAGGAAATGAACAGACAAACTGTGTTAAATGCTGGGTCTCTCATTCAGCCACCTGAAAACACACAAAAATAGTTTCAAAGTTATAGTATAAAAAGTCACAGAATTTTGTTTTTGGACTCCCTGCTGAAGTAATGATACATGAGGCATAAAAAATTTAAAAGACATAATTTCTGGGTAATTAATCATTTTTATTAATTATTGCTAGAGGATAATTAATTAAAGGGTCATTTGCCTGCCTCTCCTTAACCAAAGATGGATCATGGAATATTCTTGAGCTCATATGCCTTGGAAGAGTGATAGGTCCAGACAGAAAGCAATCAACTCTGATTGGTTAACAATTAATGAAAATAATAAATATATAAGAAGAGGTGGACCTATTCTAATGAGAGGCTGGTAGAGGAGACTTTGATTACTACACTTTTACTCCCAGACCACCCCTAGCTCCAGGCAATCTAGATAAAGGATCTAACTCCACCCAATCCTGAGTGGAACAAAATGGATTTCCCTACTTGGGTGGGGTCTAAACAAGATTGAGGAGAAAGATAATCCAATCTCATTATCAGCAACATTCTTCAGATGCTGGCTGACAATTTACAAGGGGTTGATTTCTGAATGAGGAAATATAGAAGGTAAAAAGTCCTGGTCCTAATTCAATAACTGGTTATTAATACAAGAGAGAAATAATCATTTCTCTCAGATATTATTTACTGAATTTCTAAATTTTTCTTTCTACTCTAATATCCTGATTCTGACATTTTATTTTATTCTGAGGTTTTTATGCCCTAGTAGAGGGTCAATTTTTATGTATGTGCCATGTACTGTTGAGAAAAGGTATATTCCTTTCTATACCCATTCACCAGAGTTCTACTATATCTACCTTTTCTAAAATTCTGTTCACCTCCTTAACTTCTTTCTTGTTTATTTTGAGGTTAGAGTTATCACTTTCAGAGAGGGGGAGGTTGAGGTTCCCAACTAGTGTAATTTTGCTATCTATTTCTTCCCGTAACTCCCTTAACTTCTCCTCCAAGAATTTGGATGCTATACCACTTGGTACATATATGTTTAGTAATGATATTATTTCATTGTCAATGGTGTCTTTTAGGAAGATATGGTTTCCTTGCTTATTTCTTTTAATTAGCTCCTATTTTTGCTTTTGCTTTGTCTGAAATTAGCATTGCTACCCCTGCTTTTTTTTAGGTCAGCTGAAACATAATATATTCTACTCCAGCTTCTTACCTTTACCCTGTGTGTATCCCCCTGCTTCAAATGTGTTTCCTGTAAACAACATATTGTAGGATTATGGTTTATAATCCATTCTGCTATACCTAAGTACATTATTCCCTCCTTGAACCAATTCTGATGAGAGTAGATTTCTAACAATGCTCATCTCCCTCCCTTCCTTCTCTCTACTGTAATGTGTTTTTGTGCCTCATCATGTGATGTAGTTCCAGGATTTTTCCTGGGTTGGTATTTTCTGGGTTTCTCAAGGTCAGTTAAGGAGAGTGAGAGAGACTTACTGCTTACTCCACCATCTTGGCTCCTGGAAGACATAGTCCATTTTAGCAACCCATTTGTATATATATATATCTCCCTCCAAATGGCCAAAAGGGGCTTGACTCAAGTTTGAAGAACACATAGGGTCATTCAAAAATATCAACAAACTTCAAAGATAGTTATAAATAATCTAGATCCCAAATTAGATATGATTCGAAATAAGTGGAATCAACAAAACAATGTATTCATTATAAGTCACTTATGGGACATTCATACTTTAAATTTTGCTGTGAAGATTCAGAAAGGCAGAGAGAATGTCAGCAAAAAATAGATCCTTGTTGGGAAAGTATTTGTTAATCCTGTTTAATGGAAGCCAGAGCTAATAATATCAATGTGGTCTCTCTCTGATCCTAAATGATACCCTGAACCTAGAAATGAATCTTACATAGAGTAGGCCTTTAATAAATGCTTAATTGAACCCAGAGAAGGCACCATTCTGCCCCTTTGCAACTAAGTACAGCCAGCCAAAAGCAGATAATTTTCTACAGACTCTACCACTTATTTTTTGCCCAGACATTATTTTATTAGTGTAGGGAGCTCCTTGCTGAGGGAAATCTCTCTATCAAAGCACTTCTGCATCATTTGTTCTACAAACTTATCTCAAAACAGGGGTTTCTTAATTTGGACTCCCATGAAGTCCAAGGTTAGAATCCATGAACATGGAAAAAAAATCACATTATTTTCACTAATCTCTAAATGAAATTTAGCATTTCCTTCAATTATGAATTGTGAAAAAAAGAAAACCCCTATTATTCTGAGGGGAAAAAAAAAACCATTATTCAGTGACAAAAGGATCCAAGAAACACAAAAAGTTAGGGCAGTAAAGTGTCACAGAGTCAGAATAAGCCACCTCTCCATCCATGATACCAAGTTGCTGCACTTACTATCACCAAAGAAGCACAAATAAAAAACCCTTATATGAACATTTATGCGGTCTGATATTTGAGGGAATTTAAATAATTGGAAAAATAATAGCCAGTTTATGTTTCTCAACCTTTATAAGTGACCATTAAATGTTGGAACAAGCATTTTTCTGATATGTTCATCTAAATCTAATCTTCATATTATTGTTATTGGGAATGAATCTCTTTACTGAGGTCAGGCTAGAAGTGCTTTAATGTGATCCATTTTTCCAGTCAAGGCTGGCTCACCTTTCAATAGGCAGCCTGTAAATTCTCTGCTTTGGGGGAGGGGGTTGGGAGGAGGAGGTCCATATTGGTGAGACTTATGGAGGACACCCAATTGGCTCAGAACTTCTGAATTCATGTGATCCAATAGCCTGAAGCTTTCTAGCAACAAGGACCAAAAGCAGATACCACTAGACCCGACTGTTATTCCAGATTTTAAAACCTCTTCTGCCTGCCACTTGTCTAATATAGCAAACTATCAAAACATGAAAAATCCCAGAGTTTGCTAACCAAAATAAATGAAAGGGATGGGGGGGGCGGGGGGGAAGTGAGGGAGTAGGTAAATACAAATTTGATGCCATAAGTGATAAGACACCAAGAGTCATTTGTACCTAGGTGGGCATTTTAGCTACCACAAGAGAAAAGATTTAACAAAGAGAGGAAGGAAATACATAGTACTGGAGGAAATCAGAACTAAAATTACACTAAAATGACTAAATTGTAGGGATTTTATATCTCATTATTTTAAAAATATAAAAATGCAGAATTTTAGAGTCTATATTTTTCAAAGTTTTAATAGTTATGAACATAAAGTTGCAAACTCCATAAAGAGAACTGGGCCTTTTGTCCTCACTGTTTAACTTTGTGTTATACCTATCATCAAGCCTGCTTTCCAACATCAAAACTCAACCTGAAACTCAGTTTCTTCCTAAAGTTTTTCTTGAGAGTATTGGAAACAGGCAGCCCCAATCTTGCCTCAGTTTCACTAGCCTGCCTATTTCACACTCTAATGTATACTTTGTTTTACAGTTTTATATGCATATCTTAGTCAAGCTATACATGGGGTATCCTAAGTCTTAATACAGTTTTTAACTTTAATAACTCAGAAATGCACTAAGACTTTTGGGACACATTGCATGTGAGAAAGGTTAATCTCAAAATCCAGAAGATCTGGGGTCAAGTCTCACTTTAGACACATTCTGACCCTATGAAATCACTTATTCTCTGAGGAATTCTTAACCCTTTTTTTTGGTCCTATGGATAATCTTATGAAGCCTCCTGACTTCATGCTCAGAATTATGCTTTAAGCTGCATGAAATAAAATAGAAAAGATTACAAAGGAAACTAATTAAATTAAAAAGCTGTTTTCAAAATGCTGAAATAAAAAGTTCACAGATCACTCACTGCTCTAAGAACCCAAACTGAAGAGAAGGTTCCAAACTGTAAAAGGGGTCTAAAGGGGCGAGCAGGGGCAGGCCAGGAGGAGGCCTGACCAACGAGGGGGGCAAGTCATCCCACCAACCACAAGGGCCACTACCAGGCCTTTCACCAAAGGGCTGGGACTGGAAAGAGCAAGGTAAGAAGCAAATGCAGGGCCCCTGTCTGGGACAGCAAATACTCATGGGACAACCACACCATAGCCCACATTTTTTATTAAAAAGCCCCTATCAGGACCTCCAAGGACCAGGATGGCAGAGTGAACCCAGCATGCTCCAGCCCTCCCCCCCAACCTGAAAACATAGTAACTATTGCCCCAGGGTAAAACCCTCAACAGTAAAGGCTTGGGAACCCTAGGAGAAGGGCATGGATAGGGTCCTGCCTTGAAATGGGTAGAAAGCAGACTACAAAGACTCTGGAGTCCTACTATCCTCAGAGGGAGGAACCAAACTCAGAGGGAGACTATGTGGACTCCATACCCACAGCTGAAACTTCAATAGGGAACGGGTCCCAAGCACAGAAAGGTCTCCTAGATGAGCTCAAAAGGAACTTTGAAAACCAAATGAGAGAGAAAATAAATAATTCTTTTAAAATCAAACTTGCAGAATTAGAAAAACATTATAATGAAGAAAACAGCTCCTTAAAAAGAAAAAAGTATGATAAAAAGGAGCTCCAAAAACTAACCAAGGAAAATGATTTACTAAAAACCAGAATCAACCAAATTGAAACAAATAACTCTATGAGGAACCAAGAATTAGTCAAACAAAACAACAAGAATGAAAAATTAGAAAAAGAGGTAAAATATCTCAATGGGAAAATAACTGACCTGGAAAACAGATCCAGGAGAGATAACCTGAGAATCATAGGCCTACCAGAAAATCAGGATGAAAAAATGAGCCTGGACAACATTCTCCAAGAGCTCATTAAGGAAAACTGCCCTGAGATACTAGAACCTGAGGGTAAAATAGAAATTGAGGGAACCCACCAGACACCTGGTAAAAAGAGATCCCAAACTGAAAAGTCCTTGAAATGTTGTGCCAAACTCAAGAACTACCACGTCAAAGAGAAAATATTTCAAGTGGCCAGAAAAAAACAATTCAAATATTGAGGAACCACAGTGAGGATCGCACAGGATTTGGCAGCCTCAACATTGAAAGATCAGAGGGAGTGGAAATCAATTTTCCGCAAGGCAAAAGAGCTCAAGTTACAACCAAGGATCACCTACCCAGCAAGACTGAGCATATTCTTCCAGGCAAAGAGATGGTCATTCAATGATATAACAGATTTCCAGACCTTCCTGATGAAAAAGCCAGAGCTCAATGGAACATTCAACCTTCAATTACAAGATACAAAAGTGACATGGAAATATAAACAAGGAAAACAAACACACACACACACGGCCTGTTATTTAATAAGAGCAAACTGTTTATAGACAAGTAGAGAGTATGAGTATAAATTACACAAAATGACAATTAAAAAAAATCTTATTAAGGGCTACAAAGGGACTTCAATGGAAGAAGAGGAATGAAGTGGAAAAGGGTAAATTATGCCACATACAGAGGGCATAAGGAGGGAGATGAGGATTATATTAGCTTTTCCCTCACTGGTTCTGGTGCAAGGAGGGAATAACAACCAGTTAAGCATAGGACTCTATGGAGGAGAGACGCAAAACGTATCATATTAGAGGGAAAGAGGGGAGGGAGAGGAGCTTCGCATGAGATTTGTTCCTGTCACTCTTGGTGAGAAGAAGAAATAACACAGTTCATTAAGTATAAAAATATCCTACAGGCAGTGGGAGGGGGAAAGGGCTAGTAGGGTTAGTAGGGAGGGAAGAAGTAAGGAGGAAGAGGAGGAAAAGGGAGGAGGGCTTATAAAGGAATACTGAGGGAGGCGGTGATCAAAACGAAAACTATTAAGGAGGGGAAAGGAGAAGTGGAGAAAAAATATAAGCATTAACAGAGGAGGGAATAGGATGGAGGGAAAGAAACAGATAATAATCATAACTGTGAGTTTGAATGGAATGAACTCTCCCATAAATGGAGGCAGATAGCAGAATGGATTAAAAATCATAATCTTACAATATGCTGTTTATAAGAAACACATCTGAAACAGAGGGATACACACAGGGTAAAGGTAAAAGGCTGGAGTAAAATATATCATGCCTCAGCTAAAGTAAAAAAAGCAGGGGTAGCAATCTTTATCTCAGATAAAGCAAAAGCAAAATTTTATCTAATTAAAAGAGCTAAGGAAGGAAACTATATCCTACTAAAAGGCATCATCGAGAATGAAGCAGTATCATTACTTAACAAATATGCACCAAGTGGTATAGCATCCAAATTCCTAGAGGAGAAGGTAAGGGAATTAGAGGAAGAAATAGATAGCAAAATTATACTAGTGGGAGACCTTAATTTCCCCCTCTCTGAGCTTGATAAATCCAACCTCAAAATAAAAAAGAAAGAAGTTAAGGAAGTGAATAGAAATTTGGAGAGGGTAGGAATGACAGATCTCTGGAGAAAACTGAATGGGGATAAAAAGGAATATACCTTCTTCTCAGTGGTACATGGCACATACACAAAAATTGACCATGTACTAGGACATAAAAACCTCATAATTCAGTGCAGAAAGGCAGAAATAATAAATGCATCATTTTCAGATCATGATGCAATAAAAAGCATATGCAATAAAGGCCCGTGGAAAGACAGACTAAAAACTATTTGGAAACTAAACAATTTAATCCTAAAGAATGAGTGGGTGAAACAAGAAATCATAGAAACAATCAGTAACTTCATTCAAGAGAATGACAATAATGAGACAACATACCAAAATTTGTGGGATGCAGCAAAGGCAGTTCTTAGGGGAAGTATTATATCCCTGAGTGCATACATAGAGAAAAGTGAGGTAAATGAATTGGGCATGCAATTGAAAAAACTAGAAAAAAAAACAGATTGAAAATCCCCAACTAAATACTGAATTAGAAATAAAAACCAAAGGAGAGATCAATAAAATTGAAATTAAGAAAACTATTGAATTAATAAATAAAACTAAGAACTGGTTTTATGGAAAAACCAATAAAAATGATAAACCCTTAGTCAATATGACTCAAATCTAGTGTCCTTCCAGTACTGTCCACCCTATCTACCCAATGCAGGTAAAGTGCCTTGTACACTGAATAAAAGTTAAATGGAGATAAATTATGTTGTCTTTGGGCTATATATGAAACCAGAATATAACAACTTCTTTAAAATAATTGAAAGCATCGTTCATTAGTTGATGTCACAAAACACAACCTGCATCTTCCCAAGGTTGGGGAGGAGCAGTGTAAGTAAAATGTAGGAAGGAATTTGGGGTCATAAAAAGGAGCCAAAAAAAGTTTTCCAGATAACAAGAAAGGAATGAAAGGCTTAATTATGCTTGAACTAACATGTTTCACTCAGGTACATGTTATTTGTAGGAAAATAAAATTTTAAATTCAGCAAAAAATATGCAAAATCAATTCCAAAAAGCATAGCACATTTGAATTTGAATAAATGTACATCTAGAATATAAGGAATAATACTTGAGCCAAACTGGTATCTTACTTATAGCAATGAAAGTAATACTAAAATGCCTGATAGAAATAAACAATGCAGAATTTAGTTTGTTAAATGAATTGTTTGCAAAATAAATCTAGTTTGACTAACTTACCTGAGAGATTAACAAAAACAAGAGGATTTTTTTTGTTACTAATAATTAAATCTCACCTATTTAATCCTTTCAAAAATAATAATCAGTTTAATGTATAAGGTTATTATTATTATTAATTAAAGTATTTGATCAAAATATTCCATTCCTCAAATCATAGTATATGGCAGAGTTCCTTCAATCAATATTATTCTAAGTTTTTTTGCTTTTTTTCTAATTTTAACCAAAATATCCAAAAATCTGATCTTTTTTATGTTTTAGGTTATTGATTCCCCCTCCAAAACTATGATAAGATCTTCAAAAAGTGAAATATGAAAGCAAAAGTTCATAGCTTCTAAAATTTACTTCATTTCTAAAATTCAGTGTAGAAAAAATGAAATGGAATTTACAAGAGGGCAGGGCTTGTAAATAAGCATTATCCATAGAAGACTTCAACATTAGACATTATCAGGACTGATCCTAAGGTTCTTTAAATACTATAACTGGAAACCACTAAAGGCAATATCTCTTATTTGTCCAAAAACTAACAAATTTACTATACAGAATGTAGAAAAACAAAAAAGAGCAAAGCTTCAAATAACCTGAATACTAAGAGAATGGAGTAACTCTGATTGGCATTTCTAATACTTATAAGAAAAACTGCCACCTCTTCCAAAGATGCATAAAAGACCACTTCAGTTAAAGAGAAAAGTCATGTCAAAAGTCATTTAATAAGTGTTCACTCTAGCCTGTGAGCAGAGTGACTACAAATTTTAGAAATGTGCAGATAAGACAATAACAATTTTCCTGGTTCCAAAGTTAAACTATCTCTCCAAACATAAACACCAGCATTTGGAATAAACTCATATAGGACAAGAGTTGGTTAGAGTATGCTCAAGACTAAGATTGCCAAGACATATTGAACTAATATTATTCCATCTAGCTTTAGTTCTCAAACTAACACCTTTTCATATAACTAAAATACCAGCCAGATCACACCAACCCTGAAACTCACATCTCATTAGTATCTCCTACCCTAGGGTATTTCCTTCCCTCTGACTGCAAAGATTGGAGGGTAGACAATGGAGAGGTCCTCCTACATGTTGTAGTGACTGTTGAGCCTGAGCTAATATTAAATAAATCAAAATTAAAAATTCTATTTTGAATGAATGAATAAAGCATTTATTAAGTGCTTACTATGTACAAAGCACCATACTGTACTAAGCCCTGGGGTTAAAATAGAAAAGACAGCCCCTGCTCTCAAGGAGCTTACATTCTAACAGGGGGAGATATTACAGATAGAATATTTCAGCTACTGCTGACTTTCATATGTCAGAAAACCATGTGTTGATGTACACTAAAGAGAAATACCCCCCCAAAATCCCAGTGAATAGGTGATTAATCATAATAGGATGATGCCACCTACATGGATGCTTATTTTAAGAAAAGATCAGAGTAAACCCAGTGAGAGATTCTCCTCCAACTTTACAAGGCACAATATTAATCTCTAGGAAATCACTATGCTCAAGTAATTTCAATATAGCAAAGACCTATGGCATTCACAAATCCTTAGCTTTCAGTAATAGCAGATAATATTGTCCTTTATCTCTAACAATCTGAGCACTAGAGTACTTTGGCTATGAAATGATTTTAAAAACATGCTCCCCGATTTAAAAAAAATGTGCTTGCCCCATTAATTGAAAATCATATTTTGACTATGAAACTGATTTAGATTAATAGTTATTAAAACATCTGAAATTTGTCAATATTTCTCACTGAGTACATTTCAAATAAAACCCAAGATCTCTTTAGAGTAGTATGATCTTTTCAGGATGCTTATAGAAAGACAGTGTGCTAATCCACTAAGAGGAACTTAGCAATTTTTAAAGAAGGCATTCCATTTTTGCAGTAATAAATTATAAACAATGCATTGACCAAGAAAGATGCTAAAGTTGCAAAGAACAGAAAAGGAGAAATGGGGAGAACATGGGGGAGAAGAGAAATAGCAAAGCCGAGAAAAACATCATGAAAGACAAAGGAAACTGCAAGGCATAATTGAAAAAGTATTGAATTACAGTTGTTGGAATACTTAAACTTAAACCTTGGCTCTGACTCTTACATGACTTTAGACAAGTCATTTATTTTCCCTTAGCCACTATTTCTTCAACCGTTAAGGAGTTAATTTAGATTATTTATAAGTTCTTTTCTAACCCCAAAACTGTATAACCTGATATGAGACAGAGAATATCTGGAAGAAAGAATTATGATTACTATTCTACCACTCTTAATTCTTAGTCCCTCCCACCATTTTTTTTCAAAGTAGCTTTATTAAAATGAAAAGTATTACCAAGCATATAACATATTAAAGAATATTATTATATGTTATATGATATGCTATATAAATATAGATTATATAACTATATAATATGATTACATATATAAATATAAAAGTATAATTAAGGACAGCAGCAGATGGGAGTGCTGGGCTTCATCAGGGAGAATTGAGTCCAAACACTGTCTCAGACATTTTCTAGCTGTGTGACACTAGGCAAGTCACTTACCCTATTTGTCTCAGTTTCCTCATTTGTAAAATGATCTGGAGAAGGATACACTCCAGTATCTTTGCCAAGAAAACACCAAATGGAGTCACGAAGAGTCAGACACAACTGAAATGAATGTAACAACAAACCCCTCAAGTACTTTACTTTTCTGAGAAAAGAAAAGAAAATATTCTATCAGCTGGCTGAACAAGATTTAGTCAATTTCTTTAAGCCATCACAGTGACTAGAGGGTATGAACACTCTGGTGCCAACCTGGAAAAGGATGAAGGACTATCTCCCCAATGCTGAAGAAGGCAGCTTTCTGCTAATTCCTTGAGCCTATTTTAGGGTGTCAGGAAGTGACCTCAGGTAGATTGAATTTTTCCATGGCTAAAAGCTTTCCTGGGTTAGTGAAAGATGTCTGCATGAAAAACCAGTTCACATCAATTCTTTCCAAGTTTGTAAGTCAGTGGAGACTGAAAGGTAGCACAGAGAGAGACTTGACTGAAAGACTCTGGAAAGATTAATAGATAATGAGTTAGGGAGAAGAGGATGGAGAGAGTGATCCTCATGGCAACCATAGTTCTGACCAGACCTATGTATGTACAGAGCACTGCTCCTAAAAGTACTCTCTGGGAGAATAAGAATCCTACTTGCCACCCTACAAAGAATACATACCAGCAGCAGAGTTGCAATGAATGGCTATCAGTCTGATGCAGTGTTGGAGACAATGGTTTAATAGAGAAGCATGCAGCATTTGAAGTCATAGAACATGAGTTCCTTGCAGGCAGTGGCTGTGTTTTTGTCATTATTAGTTACCCCAGCATTTGATTGTTGTTGTTACTTTACTTTCTTGGTAAAAATACTGGAATGGCTTGCCATTTCCCTCTCCACTGTGTCCCTATGTAATATGAGGAACTGAGGCAAACAAGGCTTAAGTGATTTGTCCAGGGCCACGTGGCCAGTAAGTGTCTGAGGCCAGATCTGAACTCAGATATTCCTGCCACTAAGCCTGATCCACTGCACCACCTTCTTGCCCAGTTGCACAGTGCTTGGTACTTAGTAAACACTTTAAGAAATGTTTATTGAATGGCTGTGTCTGCCAGTGTAACCTTGGAAAAGTCAATTAACCACACTGGACCTCAGTTCCTACATTTTTAAAATGAGGATATTAGCCTAGAAGGCCTCTAAGGTCCCCTCAGGTCACTGCCAGTCATCCTTACTTTTGTCCTGCACTGGACTATGATGACTCAGGAAGAGAGTGTGGTTGATGACTTTGTGCAACTCTGCTTCACTTAAATCTAATTCATGAGCAAACCAAGACATCACCCATGATGCCCCTGGTCATCTTCAAAAATGAAGGACAAATACAACAAGAAGTTCTAAATCTCTGATCTCATAATATGAATCGGATGGTTTCTAAAAATCTTTCCTTTGGGGGGAAAAAATACTAGTAGGCAAGGTAGAGTTCAACATATACAAAGCAGCTTTATTGTACACGTACTCAATCTCAATCTCTTCAGTGTAATGGATTTCAAAACACTTAATGATTTCCAGAATGATTCATACTTTACATCAGTAATTCATCTATCATTTATATCTATCTTTTCCTGGTCAAAAATGCAGAAAAAGGCAACTGTTGTTCAGTCACTACAGCCTAACCCCAAGCTGTTAAAAGCTTCAGAAATCAAAGGTAGCCCTTTAGGAAGTTAAAATGAAAAATATAATTTTAAAAAGAGAACCTTCAACTTTTAAAAACCGCTACATATTTTGGGGGGCGGGGCTTGAGAAAAAAAGAACAAACAGCATAAAGTAGGGTTTTTTTAACTGATATCCATGAACATGGTTTAAAAAAAAATATTTTTATAGCTATTTTTCAATATAACTGGTTTCCTTTTTTATCCTAGTATTTTATTTTATGCCTTTAAAAATATTTTTCTGAGAAGGGTTCCATTAACTTCATCAGACTGCCAAAGGGCTCCACGACACAAAAGGTTAAGAACTCCAGTCTTAAAGGTTAGAAGAAAGGGAACTTCCACTGTGTTTTATTCTGATATCTCACTGGCATGTAGGAAGTGACTCTACATCCTCAATTCTATGCCAATGGAGCACATACTTTGGTAAATCCTACCAAGACAGGAAGGCTTCTGATGTGGCCCTGAATATATACTGTCTCATCTAAATACCAATCTAACCAAATGCAGAGGCTTATCACTAGACTGACAATGAAGGATGAATTTTTTTTTTTTTACCACAGCTACTATAAAAAAATTGTGTACTAACCTATAGAGGAGATAATTTCCTCTGCAGGGAAGTATCCACACCAGACAAGAGAAAATTAAAGGCAGTCAGAAAACCAAAACAGTCAGTCTACCAAAGAGAAAAACCTATAAATTAAGTTGTTGTCAGAGATTCCTCTAACATCCTGAGGAATGATAACTAAGTTCAATACAAGTCTAATCCACACACAATCTATAGGAAGTCATTAAAGTTAGCAACCAATATGAGGCATACCTTCATGAAACATCACGTGGCCCCTACTAATGCCAAACTTGAAGGAAAGGGGGAATTAAAAAGAAATGGATCCAGAAATATTTGGCTGTACCAGTGAAGCAAAGTGGTTAGCATTTCAAGGCTTATAAGTCTACCTTAGGAAAGAGAATCTCTAAAGTCCAGTTTTGACGTAACAGCTACTCCACCAATTCTGACTGACAATAAAGTATCCCAATAGAAAGCACAAATAATTCAGTTCTCTAGATTTTTATTTGAACTTAAGGCACATAATGGAGGTGAATCAGGAGTCACCATCTGCCATTAGATTGTAAGCTCCTTCTGGGGAAGTTCTGTCTTTTTTCTTAATTGTGTCCCCAATGCTTAGCATAACACCTGAATAGTATAAGTATAGTATAGTATTGGTATGGTATTGTATAGTATGCTATGCTATGCTATGCATAGTATAGTGTAGTATAGTATTACATTGTATTATAAAAAAGTTATCTACCCAGCCATTGTTTATAATGTTAATTCATTTTAATTCAATACAATGTTAATATAGGTAACAAGTCAAAAAAATTTTTTTGCTTTATTTTATTGTTACATAATAATTACTGTAAAAACAATTAAAGATGGAAACTGGAGTAATTTCAAAAATTCCGTCTTTCCATGTCACACTAATTCATCTACAATTAATTGCATGCCAAGAAATAAAAAGAGTGAAGGTCATATATTGAAGTTATTGTAATTCCTAAAATTCTCTAAATGTTGTAAATAAAGTAAAAGAAAAACCTGAACAGTTAAAATATGGATCAAAATGTTTATTTCAAATTTACATTTCCTTTGACTGTACATGTTCTTCCTCCCTCTCCCTCCCCCCACCCCCTGATAAATACATGTATGATTCCAAGAGAAAAAGCTAACACACATTAGAAAAATCATAGAATGTGGTTTCAAAAACTCTTACTGGTAGCACCTTTCTGGGCATTTTGTTCCTTTGCCACCAAAGTCATTATTCTAATAAATCATTCATTTAAAAGGCTACTCTCCATCGTAGTGACCAGAGATTAGGCTCAATTCTTACCAAAATATCAAGATATCACAAATAAAAGGGTGTTTGGAAAGCTAAGCAAAGGAGATCACAACTATTTGATTTTAATACAACTATATTCTAGCATCTTGTGGAACCTATTTATTGTAACTCTATTCTTTAATTACAAGAAACAAAACACATCCATTTCTCTGTAACATGCAACTATACAAACAGCTTTTGTTTGACAGAATAAAATTTTATGTAATTAGATAGTGGAATAAATGGTGAGGGGAAACAAGGTCATCTGTAAAATGTGAGCACATTTATTAGAATTCTGAGACTACTACTACTTGATTTTATATTTATCTTCACAATATAGATAAATCTCAGTTCCCTGAAGTATCAGACTCCATTGGGCATTGGAGGGCTGGGGCAGGGGGAGGGCTGAGGAGGAAAGCTCTTACCTGTCAAAAATTATCATAGATTTCTCTAGTATTTGGTCCATTTATATAGAGAGCACAGTGATCAAGGGTCAATTTTACCAGGAAGCTGGATTGTTAAAGAGTAAATTTAGCAAGCAAACAACACACTAGTCACTGAATGAGTTTGTCTCTCTGTAACCTAACAAATTTATTTTGTTTAACAGTACCAAAGGCAGGATTTTGCTGGAGCCATATTGACCTGACTATGCAATTTTCACTATCAACTTCTATATCTTAGAAATGAGCAAACACAATAAACCAGGACCTCATTTATTGCTTGCTGAATTTCTACACTTTAGAAAGTAATAAAGAAAATGCTAATAATATAGAGTATACATAAAAGTATGTTGTGCACTTTTCTCCCTTGGTAAACTGGTTGTTAAATCTTTACTAACCCAACCACTGACCAAATCCTATATTGTTGTTCCATTATTCAAAAAATGATCATTTCTTATTGATTCTCTTAGAATCATAGTATTTTTTTTTAAAGCAATTGGGGTTAAATAACTTGCTCAAAGTTACATGGCCAGTTATTTTGAAGTATCATAGTATTAAGAGCTAAAAGAACCCTCAGAGATTATCTAGTCCTACCCCCTTATTCTAAAGATAAGAAAAGTTAGGCCCAGAATGATTAAATTAATATCCTGAGGTCATATAGGAAGCAAATCCAGTAGAGTTAGAATTTGAACCCAAAGCTAGTATTCTGTCGGCTCAGTTTAGGAACTCAACACTTGCCTGATCTGGAAACAAACTATAGGGAAAGTGGTGAGATATCTCTCCCAGTTAATAATCTGAACTTTATGCTTTTGCAAAAGAGAACCAAAAGGGAAATTGACTGCATTCCTTTCTTTAACCCAATGCCCCAGTTACTACATAAACCCTGCCACGGGATGTTGTCCACAGACATCCTGAACAGGAGGCCAACACCTCTGGAAAATGGAGTTAATTGCTAAGTAAATCTAGCTTTTGGCTGTCACTAAATGTTCTGTTTATGCTTCAAATACAGTATGCTTACTTTTTCAAGTCCCAGAAATATGGAAGTTAGACTAACTGACTTGTCATGGGTGGGTATTTCCTAATTTTTCAGGAAGTATCTCTACATTTCCAGCCATCAGTGATTTTACCAGTTCTTCACTAGTCTTCATGTATAATCATTAACAGCTCATGAGATTTCAACAGTCAGTTCCCAAAGCACTCTAAGAGGTAGGTTTCATCAGACCCGGTAGATTGGAAACTCCATAGTTCAAAGTAAATCTTGTGAGAATTTATAAGAATTAATTAAAATCTCTGTACAGCAAAATTTCTTTATGGCATTTTCCAAGGGACTAAGTTTTAATGTTATATGCAAAAATCCACAGAGAGTCACTGAGACACACATCAAGATGGACTTCACTGAAATACACAGTATTCACAGGTCTATCCAAGTACATATTTTCAAGGAATGAAGTAAGATCTACACTCTCCATCAGTAAAGGAAAAAAACAAAAATGCCAAATTGGCTCAACCACATCCCCTCCCCTCCAACCCAGGAAATACTATTCTAGGCTTCCAAACTGTACACTATCTTTCAATTCATTGTAATTTTGTGTCTCAAATGCTAAAAATATTCACTGCAATCTATCATTATTACCAAACAAGCTGAAATTCTCTGCCGCAGTTTCTGACTTTGGGGACTTAGCTATATAATTTTATATTTAATACCTAACTGGTAATGATTGGGAGTAGGAGGTTTTGTTGTTGTTTTCTTTTTTTCATTTTTGAGAAAGAAATAAGATTTACTCAAATGAAAAATTGTTCCCACCTCACTTTTTGCATAGGACTAAACCCTACAGCTTGCAGCATCAGCATACTTGCACTTAAAATGCTGCAGATATCACCAAAAAATAAAAGTGAATGGATTACTTTTTTCCAGTATATGCCAGTGCCATGACTAGGAGTAAGAGTTTAGAGTTAGGGAGACTTGAGTTTAAATCCTACCTAAGACACTTACTAGTTATGTGTATATCACCATTTGCCTCAATTTCTTCCTCTGTAAAATGGGAATAATAATTGTACAACTACCTCGCTGTGAGAATAAAATGATATCGTATTTAAAAAGCACTCTGCAAACCTTAAATAAATAATAAGCTATAACATTGTGACCTCTAGCTGGATAAGCAACCCTGAAGAAAATGTTTGCTCAGGATTCATCTGGTCCTGGGCTAAGATAAGGCATCATTCTTTGAGATGTAAAGTTTTAACTAATCAGAGATCAGGGTAGTTAATTATTCCATTTTTAAGGTAGGTCTTTTTTGTAATAAACTATAGGATTAACAACAACATTATAAACACAAACAACTTTTTAAAAAATAATAATTATGATCAATGGAATGAGCAATCACAAATCCAGAGAACCAATGATGAAGCATTACTCTTCTCCTGTTAAAGGGGTGATGAACTCGAAATGTAAAATGATACATACATTTTTTGGACATGGCCAAAGTGGGAGTTTGACTTCCTTGACTATGTTGGAGGCAGCTAGGTGGCACAGTAGATAGAGAACTAGACTTATAGTCAAGAAAAACTGAATTCAAATACAGCTTTAAACATAAACTTTCTGCCGTAGTTTCAACATTTGTAAAAGGACATAATACTAGCACCTAATTCCCAGGCTTTGTTATAAGGATAAAATGAGATAATATTTCTAGAGTGCTTTGCAAACATTATATGTCCGTGATGATGATGATGTTACAAGGGTTTTGATTTGGAAAAAATAGATGCTTGTTAATTGAAAAGAATTAATAATAATAAGGTCTAGAAGAGGAAAGAGATGAGAACATTTTATGTACACATCCAGGGAGAACTTAAGAGGATAATAAATTGTTCCTTTTTTGAGTATACTACATAAGAAACTCAATCTTGTATCTTAGCATATGTCTTTCTAATCCTAACCTCATTGAACATCTATTGATTGCACTATTATGGTACAAGCAGTCCTTTAGCAGAAATGTAATTTAGGCAAAATTAGGGTCAAGAAATGGGCAGAAAAATTTAAATTGGATTATTTTCCAAAATTCAGTTCATCTTAGGAACACTCTCCTATTCACCATTAAGAGTTTTAAAAATCCTTCTTTCCATCAATTTTATTTCCACATTAAACACTCAGAACAACCAGGTCTGTTGAATGTGGGTAAAAGACAAACAAAATGGAAAAACCATTGACTAGTACTTTTTTCTGGTACCATAAAGATTTCTTAAAAAGAGGTAGTTTTATTATTTTACTTTTATATTGTCACCTTACACCCCAAATCCTACATTCCCCATATACCCAGAGGAGGCATCATTTTAGCAGTGTAAACTTCATTATACATAAGATGGTGCTTCTGGAGCATGCTAATTTTTCAGTGCTCTGTGAAAGAATAACCATTAGTCCATTTCTGAGTAGCTAAATAACAAAGACTATCTTCAGCATTTTAATATATTTAAGAATTGTTGTCCAGCATGTTCTGGTATAGAAAGATAATCAGTCTATGTTTATTGGATACCAACAATGTGTTAGAGATTATTTGCTACTCTCCCTTATTTAAGTAACTTTTACTAAATTAGCCAAGTCTGAACTTTTATAAAGGAGGAATGGTTGAAAACTGCCCCTAATAAATCTTCGCAGGCTCTTACTATATTTCCATAGAATTGAAAGAAATGGCTGATATTGCAAAGTTTCCAAATACACTATTCTCCCAAGTAGATGCTTTATCAGCAATTTATTTTAACTCTCACATCTCCTTCTCATAGGAAATTGAAACTAATTATGCATTGTCCCAACTGCCCAGATACCAATGAGATACAATACAGATACTTATATTGTTAAAAATTTTGACATTGTTATATTTATTAATACCATTCTTAGATAAATAACATTTCTATTATATAAGATTTTGTTTTATTCTGCTATTTTTAATTAGAGTAGTTGCCAAAAGTCTTTATAATATATACTGAGGGTCATTATATACATATATGTGTGTATAGATGTATATGTGTGCATATATACACATCCACACACAAATAATGTACCTTTCAATGGAGTACTACAGTAAAGAAGTATTTAAGAATACTAAGTGGAAGTATTATGTTCAAACTACAGATTTTAATAGCAAAATTATAGAGAGGAAGCATAAATCTTAAATACTTTAGAAATATAAAAAAGGGGGCCTTTGTCCTTTAAAATAAATCTCACATATGTGAAATACATTGATTCCTGCTCAGCATATGTTCTACTTTAAGATAATTAAGTCTTAAAGATGGCGGTATAGAAGCAGGAAAACTCCCTGAACTCCCCCCATAACCACCTCAAATACTTATAAAAAATGACTCTAAACAAACTTTAGGGCTACAGAACCCACAAAGTGACAGAGAGAAACAAATCTCCCACTGAAGACAACCTCGCAGGCAGAGAGGAAGAGTTCATCACATCCTGCTGGGAGCAGAGCCCAGCCCCCAGTGAACCCATGGTTTTAACCTCAGGGCAGCCCAACAAGCCACCACTACAGGGAAGTAGGGAGAATAGATCATCAGCAACTGCGGCAGTTTCCAGAATTATCAACCCATAAATGCCAAAGACAAAGTGAGCGGTCAGTATAGACTTTGGGAAAAGGGAGTCCAGGAGTGCAGTCCGGCCTCTGCCCCCCAAGGGAGAAGTGGCTGAGGTGCAGTGGTGGCACATGTATGGCTGCTTCAGAGCTCCTGGCCTGCAGATTGTAGGGGGACCAAACAACCATTTTGAGGGGTAATCGCTCTTGCTTTAACCTGCTTAGATCTGGACTGCTGTCGAGGGTGGAGGTCCTGGGGTAGGTGACCAGTGAGCCAGACCATGTGGAGGCTTTAGACAGGGCAGCCAACTAATAGCTCCAGCAGCTGTGAAAACCCCAGCCATTTGGGACAAAGCTCACCTCTCTGGAAGCAGAGTTCTACTGTGGCAAAAAGCACAAAAATCAAGTAATTGAGTGGCAACATAAGGAAGCAAAGCAAACACGGCAATCTGACTTGAGACTCCTATTTGGGGACAAAAAGGATCAAAGCATGGAACAGGAGGAAGACAACAAAGTCAGAACTCCTGCATCAAAAGCTTCCAAGAAAAATATGAACTGCTTACAGGTCATAGAAGAGCTTAAGAAGGATTTTGAAAACCAAATAAGAGAAGTGGAGGAGAAATTGGGAAAAGAAATGAGAATGATGCAAGAAAATCATGAAAAGTAAGTCAACAACTTGATTGAAGAAAATAACACCTTAAAAAACAGACTAACTCAAATGGCAAAAGAAGCTCAAAAAGCCAATCAGAAGAAGAATGCCTTAAAAAGCCAAATTTACCAAATGGAAAAAGAATCTCAAAAGCTTACTGAAGAGAATAATTCCTTCAGAATTATATTAGAGCAAATGGAAGCTAATGACTTTATGAGAAATCAAGATACTATTAAACAGATCCAAACAAATGAAAAAATAGAAGGCAATGTGAAATATCTCACTGGAAAAACCACTGAGCTGGAAAATAGATCCAGGAGAGAGAATTTAAAAATTATTGGACTACCTGAAAGCCATGATCAAAAAAAGAACCTAGAAATCATCCTTCAAGAAATTCTCATGGAAAATTGCCCTGATGTTTTAGAACCAGAGGGCAAAATAGAGGTTGAAAGAATCCACCGATCACTTCCTGAAAAAGATCCCCAAAAGAAAACTCCTACGAATATTGTAGCCAGGTTCCAGAGTTCCCAGATCAAGGAGAAAATATTAAAAACAGCCAAGAAGAAACAATTTTAATACTGTGGAAACACAATCAGGATAACACAGCTTCTACACTGAGGGATCGAAGGGCTTGGAATATGATATTCCAGAGGTCAAAGGAGCTGGGATTAAAACCAAGAATCACCTACCCAGCAAAACTGAGTATCATGTTTCAGGGGAAAATATGGTCATTCAGTGTAGTTGAGGACTTTCAAGCATTCTTGATGAAAAAACCAGAGTTGAACAGAAAATTTGACATTCAGATACAAGAAGCAATACATGGGAAGGTAAACAGGGAAAAGAAATCATAAGGAACTTATCAAAATTGAACTACTTACATTCCTACATGGAAAAATGATAATTGTAACTTATGAAACTTTTCTCAGTATAAGAATAGTTGAAGGGAATAGAAATGTGTGTATGTATATGTACATATACGTATACATACATTTATGTCTATATAGGAAGGTATATGGGCATATGAATACATATGTGAGTGTGTATATATGTGTACAGGTATACACAGATGGAGGGGACAGGACCAATTGAATAGGAAGGGATTATACTTAAAAGGTGAAACTGAGAGGTAAGAGAGGAATATAATGAGAAAAGATAGGAAGAGACAGAATGGGGTAAATTATCTCATATAGAAGAGGTAAGGGAAAACTATTACAATGAAGGGGAAGAACAGGAAGGCAAAAGGGAGTGAATCAACTTTACTCTCATTGAATTTGGCTTAGGAAGGGAATGACATACACACTAAATAGGGTATCTCACCCTACAGAAGAGTAGGGGGGAGGGGAATGAGAAGGGGGTATGATGGAGGGGAGGGCAGCTTGGGGGGGAGGGAAGTTAGAAGCAAACACTTTTGAAAAGGACAGGGTCAAAGTAGAGAATGGAACAAGTTGGGGGCAAGATAGAATGGAGGGACATATAATCAGTCTTTTACAATATATCCACTATGGAAATGTTTTACATAGCTACACATGTACAACCTCTATTGAATTGCTTATCTTCCCAATAAGGGTGAGTGATGAGGAAGGAAGGGAAAGAATCTGGAATTGAAAGTTTTAAAATCAAATGTTTTATATATATATATATATTATTTTTTTTTTACATGCAACTGGGAAATAAGATATAGAGGCACTGGGGTATAGAGATCCATCTTCCCCTACTGGAAAGTCTGAGGGAGGATGGGGGAGGATATAGGAGAGAGCAGATTGGGGGAAGCGGTATACAGTGGGATTGCTGTTTTGGGGTCGTGGGTAGGGGAAAGACAGGGAGACAATTTGTAACTCAAAATCTTGTGGAAATGAATGATTTAAACTAAAAATAAACATAAAATTTAATTTAAAAAAAGATTATTAATTCTTCTCTATGTGTCTGGCACTGTGTTAGACACAGAGGCTCCAAAGACAAAAATGAAATAAGCTTGGGAAGCTTATATTCTCTCATGAAAGACATGTATTTATTCCATGTGTATATACACATATACATACACTTATAAATACTTTATTTCCACAGGATATAGTATAAGGATATATAAACACATACAAATTAATTACAACATAATTTAGACACATACATATATACTTATTATTTTTCCACAGCATATAGCAAAATAAGCATATATAAATATATACAAATTAAATCCAATGTACTTTTAGAGGATGGAGAGAGGTACTAACAGATGGAGGGGAATAAAGAAAGGTCTCAAGCAGTAGGTGATATTTGAGCTAAGGCTTAAGTTAAATCAAATGATGCCACCAATACTTTTTTTTAATGCTTTTCAGTTTTCAACATAATTTCATAAATATTCTCCCATGCACAGCATCCAAATAAAATACAACCAGTAATAATATTATTTCTTTTTTTCTTTAAATGCCAAAGAATTCCAATGCTGAAGCAAAGTACATGAGGGCATGAAAGTCATACAAAGTGAACAGTGCCTAGCACAGTACCCTGTATGTAGCAGTCATTCAATTATAAATGTGTTAAATGAATCGAATGAAATGAATGAATAACCTAGCAAAGCAAGGCAGTAAAGCTAGAGAGCCAATAACTGCTCTGTCAAAAAGATTACATTTTAATAACCAGTTTATATGAATCATTTATAATAATAATCATAATAGTTGACATTTATATAGCGCTTTACCAACCACTTCCAGTACACTATTGAATAAGTCATATTCTATAAGTTTCAGCTACTTTTCACACCCTTATATTTGATCCTTTACATTTTCTTCAATAACTCAACCAATCTATCTACAGTAGAGTTTGAACAAGGAAGGGAGGAAGGAAGGAAGGAAGGAAGGAAGGAAGGAAGGAAGGAAGGAAGGAAGGAAGGAAGGAAGGAAGGAAGGAAGGAAGGAAGGAAAGGAGGAAGGAAAATCACAAAAGCTAACTTAGCCACTTGATCTCTTTCTCCTCCTATTTCCTTTTAGAGCTGCCCTGCTCCACTCCCGCCCCAGTCTCCCACTCTATTTGTTCCTTCCTGTCAGATATCAACTATACTAAGGTATCAACTTTTCTAAAACACATCTTTACTTGATCATATCCTTAAGCTATAATCTTCTTTCCTCTACCTTTGCTGCTCAGTTTGATTAAAAGTAGTCTTTATTCTCAACCCTATACTTCTCCATCACCTACTTACTCCTCAATAAAAAAAAAGTTATCATTTTTATATCCACTGTTCTACCCAAATTGCTTTCTCCCAGTTATCTAAAGTTATTTAAAGGGGGGAAGGTAAGGTATTTGGGGTTTAGTGACTTGCCCAAGGTGACACAGCTAGTTAGTATCAAGTGTCTGAGGCTGAATTTGGACTCCAGGGTTGGTGCTGTATTCACTGAGCCACCTAACCATCCCTAAAGACTTCTTAATGATTGAACTCCATGACCTTTTTGTAGTACTTATCCTCCTTAATCTTTCCATATCACATAAGACCAAGAATTCATTCTTTTTGTACACTCTCTCCTCTCTTGGATTCCAGACAATTAATTTCTTCTGCTTCTCCTCTTATCTGTCCTAACCAATCCTACTCAGTCACTTTAACTGATGATTCTTGCTCCTCAAGCTTTGAGCATTCCCCCCAAAAGCTCAGCCCTCCTCTCTCTCAATACTCTGCAGAACTTCAAACTCGACTTATCATCTCCCCACTAACAATCTGCCCCTGATCCTAGTTTCCATCTTTTTATTAACAGAAGAACCATGCTCCCATCATCCATGCTCAAAACATGAGCCATTTCTGACTTTACCCCCCCCACTTTCCCTCCCACCCATCCAATCAGTTGCCAAGTTCTGTAGATTCTACTTTATTTTTCACATCTGCCCCTCCTCTCAATTTGTACTATCACAATCCCCCCACCATTTCATGTTTTCATCACCATCACCTGGGCTACAATAATAGCTTTCCACTTGGCCTCTCAGCATCCAGCTTTTATACAAGCTTTCAAAGGAATCTCCCTAACATGAAGTGTAATGTGCTGGCAGAAAAATGCAGAATAAAATCATGGAACAATTAGTAAGAAATTCAATTTGACCGAAACACAGAATTCATTTTAAAAAAAAGAATAGAATGAAATGAGTAAGAAAAAATAAGTAGGAGCCAGATTGTGAGGTGTTCTAAATTCCAGGCTGAAGAATTTATACTTTAGCCTAAGAAGATCCAATTGAGGCATCGTGGCTTAGGGGGAAAGAGGGTCAGCCTCCATATCAGAAAAGGCTGAGTTTAAATCTTGCTTCTCACACATACAAGTTGTATGACCACAAGGAAATCACCTCAATTCTCAGTGTTTCAAGAAACTCTCTTAACACTATGAAATGTAGCTGAATTTCCCATATGCATTCATCCCTGAAAGGAGTTTCCACAATAGATTTCCCTATACAAATTAAATCACAGGTCCAGACCTAAAACAAAAAATGCATAGGTCACTCAACTCAAAAACTTTATGAATACTTCCTTCCCACTTCTGCCTAGCTCATAAAATACAAACTTTAGCCCATATCCTTACAACCTCATTTCACTCCATTCCTTTTTATAGATCCTTCAAGCTAATCTACTCAATGTTATGTGATCTTATCCCATCCTATTTTGCCTGTTCATTCTCTTTCTCTCTCTCATACACACACATACATACATACACAGACACACAGACACACACACACTGCTTCCTAAAACACACTCTTCCTTCCCTGCAATTTCCTGTTGAAATACCAGCTCAGAGCCATCTCTACCATGATCGCTCATACAACATCATATTCAGACCCTTTTCTTTGCCCATACTGTACACTTATTTGTGTTCTTTCCTTATCTTGTCTCCTCTCCCTCCATCCTCCAAATTGTATGGTCCTTGAAGGCTAGGACTGTGCTATATCTCATAGTTAAACCCAATTGCCTTACCCTGGGCTTATTTTAAAAAATATTGGTTGAATTAAATAGAATTTGCTTTTCTTGAGAACTAGGAACTATTATTCTTCTCTCACTGCCTTCTACTTTGAAATCTGTTAGGAAACTTGAGGCCAATACCGTTGTTGACTTATAATCTTACATACTTTCTCTGTCTCTCTGTCGTCTTCTCTCTCCATCTCTCTGTCTCGCTATCTCTCTCCATCTCTCTCTCTCCCTCCTTCCCTCCCTCTCTCCCGCCTGCCCCCTCTCTCTTTTACACACACACACACACACACACACACACACACACACACACACACATACACATTCACAATCATATTTAGAAGTGAAAAGGACCCTGAAGACCATTTAGCCCAAGCCCCTCTTTTGTCTATGAGGAAAATTAGGTCCAAAGACACTAAATAATAATAGATAGCATTTACAGAAAAATTTAAAGTCTTGCAAGGTGCTTTATGTATGCTATATCATTTGATCTTCACAATAACCTATGATATAGGTACTGTTATTATCCTCATTTTACAGAAGAAGAAACTCAGGTTACTAAATTCAGTAATTTGCACAGGGTCATACAGCAAATTTTGAACTCAGGTCATCCCTGGTTCTAAATCCAAAGCTCTTCTCATGTTGCCATGCTGTCTACTGTTCAATGCAAATGCTCAAACTGCTAAAAGAAAAGCTATCATGACATTTCTAGCCCTGATATACAGTGACCTCAATTACTTACAGAGGTTGCTAATGAAGTAACACTAGAACCCAAAGCAGACATTTTCTACTGTAGAATGCAGATCTAACTTTGCTACTTATTCAACAATTTTTCCTCACTGTAAAGTGGGAATAACAAATGTCTTGCTTAGAAAAAAATAAAATGAGATAGATTGGGAAAACACTTTGTAATCAATATGCAAGACAAATGCAAGATTCTATAATTAACAAACTGTTTTCTAGCAACTGAGCATAAACTTCATCTGCAGAAGCTGTCTTCTTTCTTATCAGAAACAAAAAAAAAACAGTACCACACAATTTCATAATGCATTATTTCAAATAAGCTCAAGACAGCTAAGAAGTCCAATTAAAAGGCTAAGTCTGGTAAAGATCATACAGGCCTTGCTATTTTGCTCCCTGTGCTGCTGACTCTTGGAAAGGGATTGAATCTGTTCTTTCACTGATATAAGGAACTTTCTGGTGAAAAAAACAATGCAGGTCCACACATCTCAGAAACTTAGAACCCTGGAGGGTTCCCTAGAAAGAGGAAAAAATTTCTCAGGGTCCCATAACTAGTCTATGCCAAAGGAATGCCTCAACACAGGCATTCTTAACTCTAATACCTATTCTCTATCTATCACACCACACTGCCTCTGTTGTCTACTACATTTATATAAAAATCCAACAGATAATTCTGGTGCTTACTATCTGGCGTTAGAACTTGAAGAATTAATTCACTCCTCTTTTCAAATAGTAAATAATTAACTGCACCCAAATTTAATCTGGTGCTGAATAATCAGGAGGGCTTGTAGCATGGCTCTCTTCACATTACAAATGGATTTCAAAGAAGCTTAGACTTTAAAAAGGGCATTTTTACCCTGTTCTTGTGCCATGGCCCCTTCTGGCAATCTGGTAAAGCCTAATGAAGGGAATTAAGTTTTTTAATCACATAAAATAAAATAGGTAGAAAAACAAAGGAAACAAATTATATTGAAATAGTTACTAAAATATGTATATTAAAAATATATATATATAAAACCAAGTTTAGAGACCCCAATTTAAGAATTCCTGCTTTAAGGAAAGGAATAGTATCATTCTAGTCCTTCAGGTCTGAAGTCTTCCTAGTCATCATAGATTCCTCACTGTTTCTCACACCAACAACCCCACTCCCCCACATCCAAGCTCTTAACAAGGCCTGTTGATTTCACCTTTCCAATTTCTCTCCAATGTGCCCCTTTCTCCCCTCTAACTCTGTCACCCTGCACTCTGGTGCAGGTCCTTATCACCTTATACCTTGATTATGGCAACAGCCTGCTGATGGGTCTACCTGCCTCAAGTCTCTCCCTACTCTAACCTATCCTCTACTCAGCCACTAAAGTGCTTTTCCTAAAACTCAGTTCTAATCAGGTTAACACACACACACCCACTTACCCCCATCAATAAATTCCCTAAGTTTCCTATGACCTCCAGGAGCAAATGGCTCTGTTTGGCATTCAAACCCCTTGATAACCTAGCCCCCTCCCACCTTTCTGTCTTCTTTCACCTTACTCCCCTAACATGTACTCTTCACTCCAGTAACAATGGCCTACTGGCTAGTCCATAAACAAGACATTTCATCTCTGGACTCCAGGCATTTTCTCTGCCTGTTCTACACACCTGGAACATTCTTCCTCCTCCACTCCAACTACTGACCTCCCTGTTTCCTTATAAATACCAACTAAAATCCCACCTTCTACAGGAAGACTTCTTCATCCCCTCTTAATTACAGTGCTTTTAATTCTTTTAATTATTTCTTATTTTTCCTGTATACAGCTTTATTTGTGTGTATTTAGTTGTATGTTGTCTCCCTCATTAGATTGTAAGTTCCTTGAGGGCAGGGACTATTTTCTGCCTCTTCTTGTATCCTCAGTGCTTAGCATAGTGCTTTATACATAGCAGGCACTTAATAAATGTTTATTGAAAACTGAATTAAATTCTTTATCCTTCACTCTATAGTATTCTGTTCCAGGGGAAGAAAAATATGATTATAAGAGTAGTAGATACTACGTAAAGTATGAATTGGGGAATTGTCCCTTCAATATATATTACATACATAGAAGTTTATCTGTTTGCTTTTTTAAATTAAAAAAAAGTATGCCATTCACCTCCAAAACTAATGAATTTTAAAATCAGTTTTATTAAAAAAAATATTCACAACATTGGTACAGTGGAAAGGGTGCTGAGCTTGGAACCAAAGAACCTGGGTTAAAGTGCCAGCTTTACCATCTGTGCAGCCTCAGGCAACTCAGTGGACTTCTTTGGGTCTCCGGTTTTTTTTCTGTAAAACCAAGAGTTTGGACTAGCTGGCCTTTTCAGTTCATTCCAGCTCTCAGTTTATGGTCTCATGTTCCTATGAAAACTCAAGACTAAAAAATTTTGTCAAAATGGAAATGCTCTCAATAAAAAAATTTAAATAACCCCAATTTAGTCTTAATCTCACAGAATTGTTAAGGTATGGCTTACATTTCTGAAGTTCTGGGTTCAAGTTCTACCTGATAGGTATTGGCTTTATATCTGGGTAACTCACTTAATCTTCTAGTGTTCCCAGGAACTCTCTTAGACTTTAAATTGCCCATAAAGTGCCAGTACACATTGGTACAGTGAGTGTCTGCATCAGAAATCCCCTATTCCAACAAAATCACTGGGCCAATTCCCTTGCATCCTCATAATACAGCAGTATTTATTCATATGTAGTTAAATATTATAAAATAAAATATTTATTTGTAAGAAAAGAGTGATAGCAAGAATTCAGTCTGACCAATGAACTCTAGGAAGTTAAGAAGATAACAATAAATACTCAAAAGATTTTTTCTCTGTTTCATGAGGCATCCATTATGGTTGTTCTCTAGGATACTTGAAGGGAAATGAGAAAAACAGTGAAAATGAAGCTTTCAATCCCCAAAGAAGGATCCCTACATAGATGTTACTTTATGAAAGGGAGCAATATTAAAGATATGGAATGATGGACAGCAACGAACGCTTGAAAGCACAGACTTCATTTAATCTTATTATGATTGCATTGGTATTAATCAATTATTTATGACAATTTGAATCTGTGGGAATCTTACTTTGTTTCTTAAATTTCACAATGCCAAGGTCTCAAAGTACCAAAGAAAATGTATTTAATTAAATAATGTTCCAAAACGGAGAGAATTTTTCCACCCACTTATTTCCCGGGCACATTCTATGACACACTTAATGCAATTTTCACCCTCTAATACCAGAATCGGAAAGTATTCTGAAGAGATTCCCCAGAAAGATCAACACGGATAACTTTTAGGAGACAATTTTTAAATGTATATTTTGACTATAGTATACTGCAAAGCTCACTCTGTATGTATTGTTCTCCAAACTTTTATCTGAATTCAAAGAGTATGCAGCACCTGGGACTAGAGGACTGAGAACCTTTAAAGATGAGAGCAGTCATCTTCAATATTTCAAGTGAGATCTACCAGTCAATCATGAGTTCTTACCTAGTTTATCTCCCAACCAGCTTCCCTGACATACCCAACTTTCCTGGGGCTCAAGGGCATTAGTACAATTCCTTATTACCACTAAAACCTCCTTCTCTCTGGTTAGCAAGGATGCACAACAAGAAGGTAGAGGGAGTCAAGATCATCTCACATCTCCTATGCCATCCTACTCCCAAAATACTGTCAGCAAATCTGCCTCCCTTTGTCACTGGTTATAACACTCTGGGGGTAGTAAAAATAGCTCCTCATCAAGATTAGGTTGCAAATCTCTGAGTGAAGGAAGGATTAAGATACTAATATAGACTAATATAGGCTGTGGTGGTGGTGGTGAGGTGGTGATGGTGGTGGTGGTGGTTAGTGGTGGCCCTTTATTTTCAAAGAGGACCAATAACATTACAGGTGGTGTCTTGAATTGCCAGTGAATTGGATTTAAGCAAGGCAGAGCTGCTCAAAGTTGTCAGCCTCACTCTCTCTACCTAAGTCACAGAAGGACAGACATGACAGACTGATAGCTATAAGTGTGTGTGTGTGTGTGTGTGTGTGTGTGTGTGTGTTTAAGGTAGATGATAAAAGACACCTGAGGCATAAATTCTTCAAATTCCAACTCAAATGCTACCTTTTCCATGAATTTTTCTGATACCCTTCCAAGATAGAAATATTTTCTTTCTTGGACACTGAAATCCACAGTATCTCTTATGAATTTTTCATATTCTAGTTTCCATTATATCTGAATTCATGTTATTTGTGTATTTGTGCCTATTACTTTGTCAGCTCCTTGACAGTAAGGACCATGTCTGTCTTCCTTCCTTCCTTCCTTCCTTCCTTCCTTCCTTCCTTCCTTCCTT
>NW_027186645.1:11964574-12040775 GCF_028583685.1 Petaurus breviceps papuanus | reverse complement strand
CTTCCTTCCTTCCTTCCTTCCTTCCTTCCTTCCTTCCTTCCTTCCTTCCTTCCTTATTTAATAGTCAGACTTCTGCTGATGACCTTTTTCCACCTTGAGCAAGTGGTTTTCAGACAATAGACATATAAGTTAATACATGAAGCCTTTACTGTTTGCTAAGCCCTACTAGAACTTGACTTCTTCTGGAACAGCCTTTCAAAATCCAGATGACTTCAACAATGTAAACAGAAACAACAACAAATTAAACTAAACACTGTGTAATTCTGAAGACCAATCTGGGCCCTCAATGAAAAGAAAAAATGAACCTCTTTCTCTATTTTGCAGAGGTAAGAGACCATGAATACTGCAAATATTATTAGACTAGGGTGATGTTAGTTTTTATCAATTGCTTTTTCTTCCTATTTAAAAAAACTCTGCTACAAGGTATGGCTTGCTAGGGTATAAGAGGAATATATTGAGAAACTGGTCATTTAAAAACAAGGGATCAATAAAATGTAATTATTAAAAAAGAATACAGGGTCACCTTCATGTAGGATGAGGTATCTAAGTAGGATTTCAATGAAAGATCTACATAGAATAGTTGTCAGTAAATGTGTGCTGAATTGAACTAAAAACAGTTGTAATTAAATTTGGTAGCTAATTGGGACACTATGGAAGAATTATAGAAGAGGATTTTTTAAAAACAGGATGTCATGGGGAGATAAAAATGAGGCATGTGATCTGAAAACATATTCCTCTTTAGTACAGTTTGAACCACTATCTTTTGCCAGGTTAGTTTGTATACAGCTTACCATTTCACAACCCCATTACATTCCTTAGGCAAAGTCAAGTTTACAAATCCAGACAAGCAAAGTTAAATATTGGAACAAACTAATTACTAAAAAGTGTCTCTAAAATCATAATGAATTTCATCCCCTGCATATCTGTAGAACTGAACAACAATTTTAAATAAGCACACAGTAGGATTACAAACATCCAGGAAAGGGAAAGGAAAGGAGGAAAAGTCAGAGAAAGAGAGGAGAAGGAAGGGAAAGGAGGTATTGGAAAATTAACAACTGGAAATGCTTAAGGAAAAAAAAAACAATACCCTGAAGATCATCCTTACAAAAAGGAGCAGTGTGTGGACAAACAAAACATGGGGGGAAAATGAATCACTAGGGCAATGGCAGATATGAGTATTTGTAGAGTATTTTGTTTAACATTAATAGGCAAAAATAAAGATATGATCAGGAAGCACTATAAAAATTTACACTGGTATAGCTGTATACCCTAAAGCCTAGTATAAAAAGTTCTAAATAAAATATTTTTGAACTTATCAAAAAACTGTTTTAATAGTACACTAAAACCGTTTATGCTTTCTCACTAAAGTAGCAGGTGCTCAAGTACATCCCAACAAATTCCAAAACAGTTTTTCTAGATAGAACTGGCATACTACCTTAACATAATCAGTAAGCCTTAGAGAATATTTTTCTGTACACAAATACACACACACATAAAAATGCTGTTTAGACTTGAGATAAAAAAACAGTAGAATTTGTCTACTTGTAGGGTAAATCAGAATCTTCCCCTACATACTTTCCCTACTATTAGGGAGTGACTAGGAGGGGATATTCAAGTGGGAAAGGGAGGGTAGGAAAAGAATAAACTCCAGAGCCTGCCGTTCTTCTATTTTGGCAACAGCCAATCAAACAGGGTTAGTGAGGCATAGGTGATCAGGAAGGGATATTAAAGTGGGAAAGGGAGGGAAGGAAAAGAATAAATTCTAGAGCCTGCCATTCTTCTATTTAATAAACAGGGTTAGTGAGGCATAGCAAAATATTTTTCTTCCCACCTCTCCACAACCCCTATCCTTCTTCCATCATCATCTTTTTTCTTTTCCACGTTAGAAAAACAACTGTATATGAAAGCAATTAACATTTTTTTTCAAATGTTCTTTAAAATATAATTGACAGGCACCTTTTTGGTAAAGGTAGGAAATGATCCAATTGTTCTGGATCTCCAGTTGGAATTATTCATGAAAACTGAGTAACTTGTCTGTACTCTGATACAGAGACCTCACTACTGGTCCTATATCCCCAAGGAGATCAAAAAACAAAACAAAGATCCGATATACCAAAATACTCATAGTACTTTTTGTGGTTCTAATGAGCTTCAAACAAAGTAGATACCCATTGATTGAGGAATGCCCGAACAAAACTATGGATGTAATAAAATATCATTGTACATTGAGAAATGAAATATAAAAGGAATTCATAGGAACATGGGAAGAACTAAATGAAAACACGCAGAGCAAAACAAGCAGAACCAAGATAACATACACCGAGACTATAATAATTTAAATGAAAACATCACTGAAATGAAGTAGAATTCTGAGTGAAAAATTATGAATTGTCCTATAGCAGTGGTATTAAACTCAAATAGAAATGGATCTGAGTTTGATATTTCTGTCCTAGACTAACAGCTAATGAAACATATATTGCCTCTCACAACAGAGAGGCAGAAGATTACTAGGACAAAATCCAGTGTTTTGTACATTGGTTAGTGAGTTGATTTTTTTTTTTGCTTTTTGGAGGGGGAAAGGTAGGGCAATTGGGGTTGAGTTACTTGACCAAGGTCACATGGCTAGTAAGTATTAAGTGGGTGAGTTGAATTTTTTGCTTAGTTGTTTTTCTTTGTCAGAAGGGAAAGAATAAAATAACTGAAGACAAAAGGCATCAAGAATGCTGAAGCCTGGGGCGGCCAGGAAGCACAGCAAGAGCACCGGCTCCAGTGTCAGGATGACCTGGGGAATCGAATCCCGGGCTCAGACACTTAGCACCCACCCAGAAACACCTGGCTGTGTAACCTTGAGCAAGTTACTTAACCCCAATTGCTTAGGGGCGGCCAGGTGGCTCAGTGGGTAAGAGCACCGGCTCCAGTGTCAGGATGATCTGGGGATCAAATCTGGTCTCAGATAGTCAGCACCACACCCAGAAATAACTGGCCATGTAACCTTACTTAACCCCAAGTTACTTAACCCCAATTGCTTTAAAAAAAAAAAAAGAATGATGAAGCCTTCTGAAAGAAATTCAAATGATCATTTCCAATACATCAAGGTTTACACCAAGGCAGCCCAGTTTCCATATAATAATTTCCAGCACAATAATCATACATATGATTAACAAAACCAGGAACCAATCTTACTCATGGTGCTTTATATAAACAGTCACTCGGCAAAATTTTGGAATGAGTTTCATTACAGAGAAATCCAATGGTCAGCTGGCAAGGGAGGATGAAAGAGATAACAGTTTCCAATTAATAAAACAATGCTAACTATAAAGATTCCTTAAGAGAAAAAAGGAAATGCCATGGGAAAAAACATCATGTGGTTCAGTGATTTAAAAAAATAATAACACAAGAGCTTCATAAGGTTAGGGTAATTCTGAATTGGTGTCAGAGGATGGCATCTTATTAGAAATTAAGCATCTTAACTAAAATAGCAAAACCACAAAAAAAAAATGAAGAAAATAGGTTAAATAGGATAGTGATTGCAATCTAAGTATAGCATGTTGATTAGAACATGGGAATTCTGTAAAATCACAAAGGAGAGAACTATTTGAACTAAGCAGTTGAACCTGATGAGAATTCCAACAGAAGAGAAGCTAAAGAAACTTTTATGGAGAAAAGGAATAACATTTAGAATTAGAAGTCATGTGTATAAAGGAAATGTCCAAAGCTATAATAATGAGTAAAAATTTTCATAAAAGTTCTAAGATAGAGATTCAAGGCACTTTAATAATGAAGAAAAAAGGGGGCGGCCAGGTGGCGCAGTGAGTAAGAGCGCCAGCCCCGGTGTCGAGAGACCCGGGATTGGTTCTGGCCTCAGATACTTGGCACCCACACAAAATAACTGGCTGAGTAACCTTGAGCAAGCTACTTAACCCCAACTGCTTTAAAAAAAAATGAAGAAAAAAAATGTAAGCATTTACATAGAGCACATTGTTAAGATGGAAATATTGACCCAAGTGGCATAGAGTGCAGAGGGGTCCTTAAAAGCAAGACGACTTGGGTGAAAGTCTTGTCATAGGCATATAATAGCTACAGGACTATGAGCAAGTCACTTAACATTTCAAATATCCCCTTATTTAGCCTAGAAGTTGTAGGGTAGAGTCAGAAAGACCTAAATTCAAGACAGGCCTCAGACTCTAACTAGTTATGTGTCCTTGAGAAGGTTGCTTAGTGTCTGTCTGTACTTAGTCTCACTGGTAAAATGGGGATAAAGATAGCACTTACCTCATAGAATTGTTGTGAAGATAAAATGAAATAATATTTATAATGCCCTTTGCACAGTACCAGGCACATAGTAGGTGTAACACACAATAGATGTAATATAATACCTGACACATAGTAGTAAAACTTGTTATCCCCCCAACTCCAGCCATACTAGAAGTTCTTTTAACCACTGAAATCACAAGCCTGTACAAAAAAAAAGACCCAAATGCAAAAGACATGCATGTGCACTAATGTGTAGATGTGTAGGAATATAAGTAATCCCCCAAAAAGACCAAGATCAAAATGTCACTCTTATTCCATCTCTATTCTAATTTTAAAAAGAAAAGTTGGCTATCTAGCTATTAGTTTATGTATGTAATGGGTTAATTAGAAAAATTAACATTAATTGAAATGGTCATATAACACAGTAACATTTATTTTGCAAAGATGAAAAACGATCATTAAAAATAATAAACAATATTAATATATGCTAGGTATCTCAAGAAGAAAATGGATAAGGTTTCATGTATGTCAGGTTATTTTTGCTTTTGTTCTGATATCCTATAACTAAAAATCATAACTTTACAAAACCTCAAAAGTAGAACCCTAGTTTCTGAATTTAAAGTGCAAAAAAAATTTTTCTCTTGACTATGGTATGCACTGAAATCATTAGCACCAAAATAGGGTTTTAATATATAAGACTTCTCAATAAAAATTATACAACATTTCTTAATTTTTCCCTAATTTGATAATGAAACATTTCTCAACTTGAGTGGGTGGGCTCATTTTTCAACAAAAATTATACTAATTAGTAGAAACTTTCCATGTATTACATTACCTCAGTGGTCCTAATTCTGATCTAAGGCAATTTGTATTATCCCAAGGGTAAATCATCTATGTATCTCTATGAACCAATCATGACCCACAAGTGGGTGGTCCATATGGGTCAAGGTTAGAGTTGACAACAATTTGGAAAATGCTCAGCTTATACAGCTTCAGAGGTACACCCTTTAATTAGAGAACAATTTCCAAAGCGACCACTCCCTTGACTTTCCAGAGCTCAGTTCTCAGAAAACTAAATCAAAAACAACCACAGCACATGAGGCTAACAGTCCATTATATAAATTATCTCCTAAAGGAGTCTAAGAAGGAGGGAGGCCAGCATCTGGGGAAATGGAGAGGTAAGCTGCCAACCCTAGCTACCCACCCCTCAAAGGAAAGAGGAGAAAGTTCTGTCAACCAGTGGGAAAGAACTCCTCCTGGCTCTGCAGCTGTCTGAACTGGTTCCATGGAAGCAAGGAAAATAGAGTGGGTAGTTCATTTGAAAATGTTCCCACACTCTTGCCTGTTTCTTTTTTCTGATGGCCCCACCATCCAGCACCGTGGTGGGAGCACTAGAACCAATTCTGTGAGAGCCAGCTGTCCGCCTCATCTCCTCTACTCAGGGAGCTGCCACAAGGCTCCCGTAAACTAAAGCCAACTCTCTCTTGACTCACCACAGATGTTACTCCCTGCTCCCTCCTCCTCTCCTGGAACAGCAATGAGCCAAAGCCCTCTTTCCAGGGTCTATTATTGTTGTAAAAGATTTATTGGGTCCTTACAATGTGCTAGATGCTAGAAGGGAGAGGGAAACACATGCTCCTTGACTGCTCCGTTGAGAGAGATGTTATGTTGCTCAGGGACAGCCAGCAGTTCTGGATGCCTCTGAAGGCCAAAAAGAGGAAAGTCAAGTTTAAGTAACCATTTCTTTGGAATCCTTAGGCAAAAAGGAAAACCAATCAGTAATACTAAATTTGTAAAAATACTCTGATTTGAGAGGTTTTTTTAAAATGATGATTTTACCATAGGGTAGCAGATTGCTGTGTATACACACACTGTGGAAATGGAACATGCATACAATTGTCAATGTATGGACAATCAGGATCAATAAAAGGAGCGACAGTTGGTTTATGATAATTGTAAGCAAGATATTTGGTCTGTTTTGTTTTTGTTTTTAAATATTTGTCAGCTGCAATGCAGAGAGTACCACTGTAACTTGCTGGTGACAGTTCCCTTCATGTTGCTAGTCAGTGTCAACACCTGTGCCAAGCATTGTGCTAAGTTCTGGGGAGACAAAGAAAGAAGTAATTCCTGATCTCAAGAAGCTCACAAGTCTAATGGGGCAGAGACAGCATGCAAAAAAATTATGTACACACAAGATACAGACAGGATAAACTGAGGAAAATTTCTCTTGTTGCTCAGCTCTCAAGTTTTCCCAAGAGCCATCTAAGAGATGGTAACTGTAAATCTATCCATGCATTCCTAACAGTGACTATCACTATAAACAAGGTAAATGTTTTAAATGTGTCAGTATGCTAAGCCAAGCTCTATCATCTACACAAAAGAGAAAAAAGTTTTATGTAACAATAACTCGTATTTATATAACACATAATACTGACAAAGCACTTTCCACTCATTATGTCCCTATGAAGTGGGAAGGGCTTGTACTACTGTATATTTAAGTCAAGTGACTTGCCCTTGGTCACACAGCTAAACTATCAGCTTTGAACTCTGAGCATCTTATAATTCCAAGAATCTCATAACTACAGCATTCTACCCCAATCATGTGTTTGAAGTTTACTGAGAATTTAGCTGTAAATTTAAATCAACTTCTTTGAACTGATTAATCTTTATTTCCTACTGTTGTAGGAAATTAGAAAGTTAGAATTTTTCCTCAGGTGAATATGATTTCATTAGATCATAAAATCATTGATTTATAATTGGAACTATGTCCCCAACATAGACTAAGTCCCATATTTTCTAATAAAACTTCCTCATTTTACAGATAAGAAAATTTATCTGTAAAAGTTTAAGTACCTATCCAAGGTTACACAGACAGTGAAGGGGTTAGGGATATGAATGCAGAACCTCTCCAAAGCCAGTTCTCTTTCAAATGTATCATATTGTTTCCTAGCAAACACCTTGCAACAATATAGATTTTGAAGTCAATTTAAACACATACAAAATAATCCACTGCAATTCAGTTCTACTCAATGTCATGGATTTTTTGTTTCACTGAAAACTGCATTTAGCTCCTTGAATTTGTGTAATCTAAGTTTTTTATCTTATTTTGTTTTTGCAGCCTGAGAGCACACAAAGTTCTAGCGTTAGTGAGTTTTGAAAAAATAAAGTAGTGACATGGATTGTAGTCAGTGAGAAAATTTACCATTCTGTAAACTTAAAGTACTCAAGGTAAATAAAGTTTTCCAAAGACTAAATTCCTCCCTCCACTCTTTGTACAATTTTGTAGTTCTTTCTATCTGATCTCCTCTAAAATCCCTTAGGTCCCTTTGTCCCCATTTCTTTCACCTACACTTTTCTAAATCTAAAACCTACAAATGGAAAAGACCCTGTAGTTGCAGTGAAAATAAGCACGCACTTTTAAGCTGCTTTGAAGGTAAACTGTCTCTGTTTAAAAAATAAGTTAGTAAAAGTTACATGTATCCTAGAGGAGAAAGAAGGCATAAAACATAGGTAATGAATACTATGCCTAATTCTCCAGTGAATTAACAAAAATGACTCTAGATGCCTGAGCTTCCTAGTCAGAGAAATGATGGTAGTAATAACCCCTTGAGTCTACATTCAGTTGCAAGTACTGCCATATACATTCACTCTAAGACCTAGAGAATAAACAAGTAAGCATGTAATCAGGAATAAAGAAGACTTCACAAACTTAAATTTCCACAAAGCTCCTGGCCTTCCAGTTGAGTAGGACTTCTTTAAATGTGGCAATAAGGGACATTTTTATGGGGCAATGTGGTAGCTATTATTCATAGAATCATAGAATCCCATGAGTTGGAAGGGACCTAGGAATCTATTCCATTGAACTTTCCACCAAAGGCTCAACCTACCACTACTTAGAAATTCACCCTCTCAGAGCCCAAGACTAAAAGGCCATAAAAAGTTTGCCCAAATATATTATATGGGTATGTACCCTTCAGATTTGGTGGATGTCCCAAGACCTCCCAAATCACCACACCCTGTTGACCAAAAACATTTCTAAGATGGAAATGAAGGCGGCCATATCTACTGCAACCAAGTGCTACTGTATTCTTTTTTTTAGTTATATTTTAAAATTTTATATATTTACTTTTAGTTTATAACATTCAGTTCCACAATCCCTTGAGTTTCAAATTTTCTCCCCTTCCCTCTCCTCTGCTCTTCGCCCCCCCCCTCCACCATGGCAGCATGCAATCTGATATAAGCTCTACAAATACCTTCACATTAAACATTAGTCATATTGTAAAGAAGATTATAACCAATGGAGTGAACAATGAGAAAGAAGAAACAAAAGAAGAGAGAGAGCAAGTAGTTTGCTTCAATCTGCATTCAGACCCTGTAGTTCTTTCTCTGGATGTGAATATCCCTTTCCTTCATAGGTCTTTTGTAGTTGTCTTATAACCTTGTATTGGTGAGAGGAGCCCAATCAATCAAAGTCGGTCGTCACAGGTACGTGTCTGTAATTGTGTACAAAGTTCTCCTGGTTCTACTGTATTCTTGCTGAATATACTTAATATTCTAACCTTCTGTTAGTTGTTCAATGACATATGAGAGCTATATTTCATCCCAGTATTGAGCTTCACCTAACAGGGTACTGGCCTAAGTCAGGCCTGCCACTAAAAAATGTTACCCACAAATAGGAATCTATATTAATCCCAGTAGTTGACCTTCATTCTTAGCAACTTTCCAGCTAGTTCAACCATTTCAGTACTTCCTGTTTTTACTTCAGGCAGCCATAAATGGGCAGAATTACAGAAAATCAGGGGCAAAATATATTTGTGGTATCTATTTGTCATCAAAGTACTCATTTTTCTTAGTATATATGATCCTGCTTTCTTTTAGGAGTATGTCATTGGACTAACCTAAATTAGTACAGGAGGGAAGCTAGGTGGCACAGTAGATAAGAGTCCAGGCCTGGAGTTAGTAAGGCTCATTTTGCTGAGTTGAAATCTGGCCCCAGACACTTACTGGCTATGTCACCCTGGTCAAGTCACTTAACCTCAGTTTCCTCATCTGTAAAAGAAGCCAGAGGAGGAAATGGCAAACCACTTCAATATCTTTGCTAAGAAAACACTAAATGGGCTCATGATAGAGTTAGACACAACTGAAATGACTGAACAACAAATTAGTATTAATGACTTATCTGATTCAGAAGCATTGATATTTGGGTCAACTAAAAAGATTACCAAGTTCAAGTCTAAATAGAAACCTGAAATATAGACATTTCTAAATTGTCACTATTCAACTTTGGTCAAGTGACATAAGTAGAATTAGAAGAAACAGGTGGAATAAAATACTATAGGATTTTTACATTCCATTGGATATAGACTAATTTAGAGAGGATGATGATCTAACAAGAATTAGCAAAACATAATGGATGGAGGAAAGGACCTGGAGTCAAGAAGACTCTGAGTTCAAGTCCTATTTCTTACACATGCTTGCTGTGTGACCATGGGCAAGTCAACTGACTTCTGTGACTCAGTGTCCTCATCTGTAAAATGATGGGATGGAAATTGTATGGCCTCTAACTTTAGTTCTAAATCTATGGCCCTATGAGTTAAACTCCAAGTGCCCCTGGCATCTCTCTCAAGCTATAAAGCTACAGAGGAACTGCTGATATGCACCAGGTGGTGGGAGTTTTTACACTAGCTGTTGCCCACACCAATGAGAGAACTTTAAGATATACCTCAAGAGATGATTAGAAACATTCTAGAGTGAAACAGTCAAGGACTGAGAACAACTACTTTCACAATCCTGGACTAAAAGCTAGATTTGGACCAAAACAACAAAAACACAACAAATGAACAAAAATTGAATATTATTACACTTACAACCTTTAGAACAAATTAATTTTCATTTTGTACCACTGCACACAACTAGAAGTCAAATACATGCTACTTATATCTTGACTGTCACAGAACCTATATACAGTTTGGGGGTAAATGCAACTAACCAAGCAAGTGAAAATGTTATATATGATTCTCTTTGATTTTGCAAATAAAATCACAAAACATACTGATATTAACTTCCTTCTTGGAGTTCTAAGAAATCTAAGAAGTTTGCCTTCTCAGGTATGGATCAGAGAAAACGCTCTTGGCACTCCCAATGACTTGTCTTATGCAGTTAGTATTACTGTCAAACACCTCCCTCCTTTCCCTAGAAAATCAGTTGGCCACCACTGCAGCCACAAATCCATCAGTGTGGTAGCCAAGAAAAATCTGTTTGCTTTTTGATTCTGAAATTTAAGCTTCAGAATAAGGTCATAAATGGTAGTGATTCTCACTCCTAGACTGTAACACTCCAGAATGTTTCTAATTATCTCATGAAGTAACTTAAAATTCTCTCAAAAATCTCCTAGAGAAAATTAGCTTAATTCATCTGAGTTTTAAAATAAGCACTCAAGAATCATGCGATTTGTTATCAAGGATAGCCCAGTATGTGCTGGCTTAGATACTAAGGGACTAAAATGATAGTGATATAAGATTTGCGTGTTTGTTTTAAGGTACTTCCCACGCTGAAGACAATATTACACTGAGATTCTGTTGTACAAACTACATAGAATTTTTAAGAGGTGGTCAGACACCCAAGATGACAGAATTTTAATTGTCAAAGTCTGGTAGTCACTGATACTCTGGAGAAATGACTTTCCTGCACCTCAGTTTACTCATCTGTTAAATGAAGGGACTGGACTAGATGGGTTCTGAGATTCCTTTCTATTTCTAGATCTATGATTTACATGGAATCCTACTTAGGAGAACCAGTTAATCTTAGTGTAAAACCACAGCATGAAAGCTCTCTAACACTATTCTTCTATACCTTTCACCCCTATGAACTACACACTTAAAAGGGTTTAAAATTCTGGGAACAGGGAGGGCAGCCAAATAATCTTTCCATTTAGGCAAAGGCTAGGATTCTCCCCAAAGTCTTCCAGTAACCTTTGGCTGGCTATCCCATGCTGGATTGTGAACTCACTAGTTCCATTACTGTGGGAAGGGTGGGAATTGGCCTCATGTATATATTTGTTTCTGGACTGTATTTATAATCAAGGATAAGAACCATTTCAGGAAATAACACTGTTGACAAATTTCAAGAAATAACAGGAACACAATTACATGTGACACATTTAACTGAGTCAATAATTCTTATTTTTATCTTGCCAGCAAAGTAAGACTAAAGCATTACAATTTACTTACTTCTGATGAGATCGCCATCTGAACGATTTCCCCAGATGGACTGGTCTTGATTCTCTCCATGCATAAATAGACTACTGGCGGGTGGTGTGATAGCTCTCTCTGTGTTGTCTTGGTCACATTTTTCTAATAGAAAAAAAAATTAACTTTACTTTTTGCCACCAGATTTTCTTGTTTAGGTTTCATTTAATGCATTTGTATCACAAGACTGGCACACAACAGGAACTTAATAAATGCTTTTAATTGATAGTATTCCTTTTACTTCAAGGATCATCAATTTAGATGTAAAAGGGACCACAGAGACCATTTACTCTAATCCCTCTAATTTTAGCTGAGGTTCAGAGAGGTTAAGTTGTTTTTTTTTTTTTGCCCAAGGCCACACAGGTAAGAAACATCAGATTTAAAACTTGAACCCAGATCTTCTGACTTCAAAGCAAATGCTCTCTTCATTTCACCATGTTGCAAATGATGAGAATGAATTCAACTTAAAGGGTTTTCTAGAAGCTTAAAGATCTTATGAGGCAGCATGGCACAGTAGGTAGAGTCATACCTCTGACACACTGTCCCTGAGAGCCTAGGCTTCCAGTACTCTAGGTAACTGAGACTATAAGTGAAAGAAAAGGTGCCAAACTACATTGATAAAGGGAGTGTCCTCTCCCAGTGAAATCACAGGTCTAGTCCTGGTCCCTATTCTTAAAATCCTACTACTTTAGGGAGGAGGAAGAGATTATCCTTTCCAAGTATTGTCTCCAAGTAGCATTAGGTATTATTATCTCTAAAACTTTTTAAAGAAAATTATGTATTTTGCCTAATGTTCTAGTGTACCTGTTTAAATATTCCTTAGATATTAACCCAGTATTGTTATTCCAGCTTTGTTAAGATAAGTCTCTTCAAAATCATAATGTTTCAAATAAAACAAAGCCAACTGAATTAATTCTAATACTTGGGTTGTCTATGTATGTGTATCTCATGAGCAAATCACTTACTCTTCAGTAATTTCAGAAAGATTGAGGAGTTCTGCCAAAAGTCTGTTTTGTATTTTTTATGATTCAACACATGACAATGGAAAGATACCACATGGAACTAAAAGGAGTGGGTATATAAGAAAAGAGTATCTTTAGTTCTATTATTACTAAGAAAGAACTGTTAAATATTTTTAAATAGCAACAAACATAAGTCTGGTGAATTCTTAACACTTTTTAGCTTTGTAAAACTTTTATTCAATATTATTACAAACAATATAGAATGATCTTTATGATGCCATGGAATTTATCTTTTTTAATGGTAATTTTAGAATCCTCTCTTCCAAATGATAATGAGCTCTTTTACCAAATAACCAAAGGGAAAAAATTACTATTGCACATAAATTTTAACCAATAATTAGAGAATCTGTGAGTTCATCAATATGACCTTTGTATCTATCTCCAAGACTAAGTGCTCAGCTTCTATTGCAAAGAAAAAAGGAAGGAAGAAAAGACAGGGAAGAGAAAAAGGGAAATTAAATTTAAGAAGGATAAATGTAAAGTTTTACATCTGGACTCAAAAAATAAACTGTACAAGAACAAGACTGGAGAGACATGGTTAGATAACAGGCCATGTGAAGGAGATCTGTGTTTTAATGGACTCCAAGATCAAAGAATCAACAATGTCATATAACAGTTAAAAAAGTTAATTTAATCTCAGGCTACAGTAGCAAAATCATGATATTCAAAAAGAACAACTGATAGTCCCGCTGTACCTAATCTGACCAGATCAGAGTGGAAATTGTGTGTGGTCAGGTTTAAGTGCCACATTTTTGAGTCTTCGAGTAAGATGGATACCACTTGCTGGGAGGAGTTTCTAGAGGTACAGGCATAGGACAGACTAGGTGACTTCTCCTGTGCCTTCCAGTCCTGAGAGTTTATTTCTGTGAAAATGCAAGTTCTACCAAAGGAGTACAAAGGAGCAAAATTTCATATTTCTTTTATACACTAATATTCAGGGGGGCAGCTAGATGGTGCAGTGGATAGAGTGCCAGGTCTGGAGGCAGGAAGACCCATCTTCCTGAATTCAAATCTGGCCTCAGACACTTACTAGCTATGTGACCCTGCCTGAGTCATTTAACCTTGTTTGCCTCAGTTTCCTCATCTGTAAAATAAGCCAGAGAAGGAAATGGCAAACCATTCTAGTATCTTTGCCAAGAAAACCCAAAATGGAATCATGAAGAGTCAGACATGACTGAAAAGCAACTGAACAATAACAAAAATCTTATTTCATAGTTTTTGAAGGACTTTCATACATTATTTTACTTGATCTTCCACCCCCCCCCCAAGAGAGTTAGGGAAGGCAGACACTACTATCCCCATTTTACAGAGATGGAAGCTAAGCCTCAGAGACAGCCAGTTATTAATCCCAAGGTTCCAGGATTTCTATCTAGCAGGGCTAGACCAGGAAGTCACTTCTCCCAAGTCCCAGCATATTGTTTTTGTTTTGTTTTATTTTTTCACTAGAACATAATGTTTCCACCCCAAGTCCAGTGTTAGATACAGGATAGTAACTGATTAAATACTATGATTTGAATTTCCCTGACTCTTCACTTCTATGAACAGGATAATCTGTGTCGATTATCTGTTCCATGATTTGCTAATATTTATCATTTTATATGATACATGTCTTCTTCAATATTCATTTCCCTAAAACACTTATGAGGTACACTGCACTATTTTAAACACCACGGTGGAGGTAATAGACTCAATTTCAATCGTTGAGAATCTTATGAAGCTTAATTTTATAGAAGTGAACATAATTGACACAATTGTAATCAACAAGATGTACAGCCACAGAACCAGACAGTCTGGTGGCACATTTCAGTTAACCAATCAGATTCTGGGTATTAAGACAACTATAAAATCAGTCTCTATTTCCAGATTTTCACTGCTTATAAAACCATGTATATTAATAATGGCAATTTGGAATTGCCAAATATTTTGGCAGGGCTGAATCTATAGCATACACAGAGATATATTCTAAAATAGCATTTCTACCTTAAATATGGGATGTCCCAAAAGTGTTCTTAAGGCACTGCACTAAGACTTTAGGGACAACCTGTACATTGTGACTCTGGAAGATTTACTGCCCAAGACAGGTGATACATATTGAAACATGCCATCAGACATTTTGTGCTTTTCTAACATTTTTATATATGCCTCTAGTTACTTTATTCTTCAGTATTGTAATTTTTCCCTTAAGGAGAATGTCAATATCAATGAAATGGATGTAATAGACTTCCTAAGCTCCTCTCCTCATATAATGTAATTGGAACATAATGCTATACAATTATTTTTTTTTAAATTGAGAGCACCCTGAATGTTGAAATAGAGCAATACTACTCATCACCAAGTGTCACAGTATTCTGAATAATCATAGAATATTATCTAATCATCTAATTAATATAAAGGTATGTTTTTTCTGCCAACATGTCAAAGATAACTTAAGAGAAGAGAAAAAGAAGCACATATATAATTCTATTAACAGACAAGTTGAAAGAAATAGTGTGGTGCAGAGGTTAAAACACTGACAGAAAATCTGGATTCCAGTTTAGGCAATTAGGTGGCATGGTAGATAAAGGGCTAGGCCTGGAGCCAGACAGACCTGAGTTCAAATCCAGCCTTACTTTAGCTGAGTGACCTGAGGCAAGTCACAATTCCACTTTCCTCAGCTATAAAATGGGGATAATAATAACACCTACCTCGTGGAGTTGTTGTGAGCATCAAATGAGATTATATTTGGCAAAATATCTGGCACATAGTAGGCCTATCTACATGCTAGCTATTAATATTATTGTTGTTATTACTATTAATCCTGCCAATAAATAGCTCTATATGCATGATCAAATCACTTAATCTTTCTCAGTTTCAACTTCTTCACCTGTAAGATAATGACAATGGGCCCTGCCCACATAGCAGGGAGAGGGAATTATAGATCACAGATGTAGAGGAGAAGAGGACCTTAGAAGCCATGGAGTCTGATCATTTTGCAGATGAGGAAACTGAGGCACAGAGAGAGAAAGTTAACTTGCCCAATGTCACAAAACTCACAAGTGACTAAGTTGGGATTTGGGCCAAGGTGGACTAATTACAGTCCAGTGTCTATCTGTGAAAGCGACCTGCAAAGTGCTATATAAATGTGAGAGATTAATTTCTAGATTACAACAAGAAACTACAAAGATCTTAAAAGTAACACTGGAGGGGTGACTAGGTGGCGTATTGAATAGAGCACCAGCCCTGGAGTCAGGAGGACCTGAGTTCAAATCTGGCCTCAGACACTTAACACAAAAACTAGCTATGTGACCTTGGTTGGGCAAGTCACAACCCCAATTGCCCTCCAAAATACAAAAAAAAAAAAGTAACATTGGTCCAAGGTACAGGGTTGTACTGCCATTTTTTAAAAACTATCTGCAAAACAATTCACAGTGAAAAATCTTATCATTTATTCATTTGTCATACTCCCAACTCTTATACTGAGAATACCACCAATCCATCCCTTCATACTCAAGTTCTTCCCCAGGGCATCACACCTGCAATGGCTACACTCTCTTGCACAAAACCCTGCTGACTGGATCCACTACAACTGCATGTTACATAATCTTAACTGTGCCCTCACTGCAGCTAGGCAGTCTTTTTATATCTCCCTAATCAATTTAGTCTCCGACTCACCACAGGGGCTATTCAAAACACTTCCATCCACTTGCAAGTCTCCCATAGAACCTCATCTCTCTTTCTAAATTCACTGAAAAAACTGAGGTCATTCAATGAACGTTTCCTCTTCTCCCCTCCACCTCACCTCACATCTCTCAGATACCTTTCTTCACTATCTCCTCCTTCACCACTGTCTGACATGAAGAAGTGACCTTTCTTGTTATGGTAAACCCCTCTACATGCACAGGTGACTCCATTCTATTTCATCTTCTCCAGCAGATCTCCCCCTATAAATACTATTCTCTTACTAAGCTTCAGTCTCTTATCTACTAGTTGTTTCTGTGCTGCTGAAAAACATGCCTATATCTTCTCCATCTTTAAACCCTCACTTGGTCAACAACCTCCACTATCTACAATCCTATATCTCTTCTTCCTTTTGTGGGTATCTAATGCCTCAGAAAGCCATCCGCAAATAAGGCCTTCATTTCCTCTACTTTCACTCTCTTCTAAGTCCTACGGCTTTCATCTTCATCATTCAAATGAAACTGTCTCTCCAAAGTTATCAATGATGTCTTCATTGTTAAATCTAATGGTCCTTTTTCATTACATCTTACTTCTCTTCCCACAGTTCTTGGCCAGACAAATTGTCCTTTCTTTCTTCACACAATGAACTTAATTCCACACACACACACCTTCCTCCATGCCTTTGCACTGGCCATCTCTAATACCTGGAACACATTTTACACTCTTCAGTTCGCTCAAACACCATCTTCTGCATAAAACCTTTCTTGATTCTTCTCCTTCCCCCAATCAATTCTGTACTGTATAACTATTTTATATTTAATCACTGTGTCTAATTTAGTATTTATTCTATATGTTTTTGCTTGGTACTATATATGTATGTTTATATGTATGCATGTACATGCATGCTGTCTCCCCCAATGAAATGTAACCTTATTGAGAATAAGGATTGTTTAATTTTTTTGCATTTCTATCCCCAGAGCTTAGCACATAATAAATACCTGTTGATTGAGTCAAACTATAAGGGAAAAAAAGGAGAAATGAAGGAGATTTGACATTGCCATATTTTAAGTTAGTATTAAATCTATGTGGTACAAGATGTAAAAAAAAAGCTGTCAAGTGAAAGATAACAGATAAGAAAATCTCAGAAGAAAATGTTTATAGCAATATTCACAGTGATGACATCATCAATCCCCAAAATAATCAAAGAACAAAAGATGCTGTAACAAAACCATTATTTTATGAGTTTCAGTTGCTGCTTAAAGATGTCTTCATTGATATAGTGGCAACATTTGCATCTAATTCTTTTTTTTTTTTTGCTTTTTGAAGGGCAGTTGGGGTTAAGTGACTTGCCCAAGGTCACTCAGCCACTAAGTGTGTCAAGTGTCTGAGGCCAGATTTGAACTCAGGTCCTTCTGACTTTAGGGCCAGTGCTCTATTCACTGAACCACCTAGCCGCCCCATGCATCTAATTCTTTCTATCCTGCTTTGTTAACTCTGCATCATCTCATATAAGTCACCTCATCCTTTGAATACTTAAAATCACTTTTGCCTCTGACACTTATTGGCTGGGTGACACTAGACAAGTCACCTGACCTTTTAGCCTCCTAGACAACTACGACTATAAATGCAAAAAAAAAAAATTTGGCTACCTGTACTGCAATCATTTCCTCATCTGAAAGTTCTCTAGGTTGATGATATAATAGGTGTAGTTCCCATCCCTACTCATACCTTTCCTTACAAAATAGTAATATTCCATCAATTCTATATAGTATACATTTGCTCAATCATTAGGCAGTTTCTCTTTAAATTCTTTACTATTTAATATAGTATGTGTGTATGTGTGTGTGTGTATATATATATATATATATATATATATATATATATTCATACAGATAGGTCTTCCTTATTCTCAGTAAACTCCTTGATAATATAAACCCAAAAAAAGGCTGCTAGGTCAAAGCAAACCTGTAATTCTGTAACTTTTCTTCCATGACTCCAAACTGTTTTCCAAAATGGCTGGATCAGGGACAGTTAGGGGGCATAGTGAATAGAGCACTGACCCTGGAGTCAGGAGAACCTGAGTTCAAATCAGGACTTCAGACACCCAATTCTTACTAGCTGTGTGACCTTGGGCAAGTCACTTAACCCCAATTGCCCTGCCTTCCCCTGTTGAAAAACAAACGAAAAAATGGTTGGATCTCAAAGTGTAAGGTTGCATGTAGTGTGAATTATAATCACTCTGGACAGTTTCATTTAATTGCTTCCAAGGTTTCTTCATTGCAAGGGATACAATGGGCATCTATAGATGTGTTAAGGCAAAATTTATCACAAATTTTTTTAAAGAATTGTTATAATACATACCCACAAAATGTAATTTAAAAGAATTTACTCATAACTACAGGATCTCATATTTAGACTGGTAAGAGAGACCTTAAGTTGCCAAGTTCCATCACCCCAGGCAACAGTCAGTCAACAAGCATTTATTAAGACCTTACTATATGCCAGGCACTGTACTAAGTGCTAAGGATAAAATAAGAGGAAAACAGTTTGTATTCCATCCTCTTCAAAGAAATTACATTCTAATGGGGAGTATAGCATGCAAGGATATATAAGCTCTAAAAAGTACATATGAGAGAGATGATAAACAGAAAGACAGAGTGGAAGTAGAAGGTAATCTCAGAGGGAGTACCTCATTTTATAGAGAGGAAGGAGATTTGCAATTTGCTTAAGATCACACATGTAGTAAACAATAGGTTCAGACTCTGAACCCGGGTTCTCTGATTCCACATCTCATAGTCTTGCCACTATATCCCTTAGCAATGACTGTTTCACCTAGAAACCTTCTCATAAGGTAGGACATCCCCAGGGAATGTTCCCACCCTTTAGAGGTTCCAGAACCTTGCTCTATTACTGTCCCACTCTGTTTTATTGGCAAAATTCTTAAACAAGTAGGAAAGTTTTCACTATCTTTTTTCCCCTCATATTTACCCCTTCCTTCCTATTCCCACAAGCCACCACTCTAATTCAATAATAGCTGCTACTATGTTTATGTAGAGTTTTGTGGCTTACACAGACACTCTTCTCAGAACTCCATACAGTGGATAATAGAGACAGATTAGCAAATGGAGGATCAAAAGGGCTTGATTTGTCCAAGGTCATACACAAAGCTATCAAGGTGGCAGAGCTAGAACTCACTCTAGGTCCTCTGTTTCCAAAAATACCTGTGTGTGTGTGTAGGTAGGTATGTATATGTGTAGGTATGTATTATGTGTATTATATATATATATATGTATGTGTATACACACACTGCTTTCTATATGCTACTCTATACTACTTCTTCCTCCCATCATACTGCTAGTGGCACAATGAACAGAATGGTCAGTTTGGAGTGAGGAAGACCTGAGTTCAAATTCTGCCCCAGCTACCAGCTGCGTGACCTTGGACAAATCACCTAACCTCTCAAAGCCTCAGTTTCCTCATCTATAAAATGGGGATAATAACAGTCCCTACTTTATGGGTTGTTGTGAGAATCAAAAAGTGCTTTCCTAACCTTAAAGTGCTATATAAATGTTACCTATTGTCATCATCTGAAATATCAGAATGTTATCACTGAAAAGTTCTTCAAGGATGAAATTAAACATCAAAGAAATTAAGTGACTTGACCAAGATCACACAATTAATAAATGGCAGCTAGTATATATACTCAGGTCTTCTAATTAGTAATCTCGTAGCTCTTCTATTACATGATGCTGCCTTCTCACCACTGAGTTACTGTACCTGCATCCCATACTCTTCTGCCTCCAGTGTCACATTCATCATGCATACTACAGACAAAAATTATTCCTAAAATGTGATTTTGATCATGTCACTGTCCTGCTCCAAAGTCTTCAATCCTCTCAACTGCCTAGATTATGAGGTCAGCTTAAATCGGAACTCCAGAGTCTCCACAATCCAACTCCAAGCTACTTTTCCACAGCTGCCCAATCAGGTCCTTTCTCTAGTGCTTACCTCTAAATGACCTAAACCAACCAGCTGGAGACTCTCTAACCCCAAAGCAGCATCACAGCCTACTGACCTAAGTAGATAAGGATGGACCACTCCTAGCTTGAAATGATTTTTTTTTCCTTCTCTGACACACCAGGTCAATATGTGATCAATAACTGTATCATTCATTCCACAGTTGATTGATTGCATGTTACACTGTGACATCTCTTCTATTATTTTCATAAACTCATTTAAATCTTGTAGTATCATTAACTCTTTATCTTTACAGTCTTTGTTGGAGGGATGCCTCCAACTATACTGCAAATTTGTTGGAAAAAGCAAATCAATCCTATTTTTTCTGAATTCTTCAGGGTGCCTAGCATGGTGCTTTGCAAGGAGGTGCTTGATAAATATTTGCTGATTTGATTTTCCATTTTGACATTACAATGATGAAAAATTATTCAGATGGGCAAATACTAACCAGATTAGTAGTCAAACTTGAAACTTCCAAAAGGACGGGAGTAAAGGCACATGCACATGAATCATCTTGTTAGGAATATGTGGGTGTGAATATGAAAACAGAAGTGAGAATACATCTAGAAGCCCAAAAGTTGAGTACAAACTAAAATAACTATCTTCTCAACAGAACCTATTTCCTGCTGGAAAATGCCACTAATATCTATAAAACAAATCTGTTTGTAAAAGGTAAAAAATCAAAGACTTTCCTGCTGGAGGATATTTGTGTTTATATAAAAAAAGAACTATTTAAAATCTGGGTGACTTTATTCAATTGCATTCACTGCCTCCCCCTAAAAAAGTCATTCAAAACATAAATATGCTTAAATATAAAGAGCAATGATTAAAAGAACAGGAAGCAGGGCAGCCAGGTAGCACAGCGAGTAAGAGCACTGGCCCCAGAGTCGGGATGACCTGGGATTGAATCCGGGTTCGAATCCGGGCTCAGACACTTAACACCCACCCAGAAACTCCTGGCCATGTAACCTTGAGCAAGTTACTTAACCTCAATTGCTTAAAAAAAAAGAGAGAGAGAGAACAGGAAGCAACAGCTTTAATCTGCATCATTGTAATACTGAAGTGAAACTACCCTAAATTTAGTCTAATCTCAAACCAGAAAATCAGAAGAGAAATTTAGAAATCATGCAATCAGTCTACTGCCTCCCAGAAGTACTATGCTACACTATCCCAAAAATATGGCTTTGTTGTACATTTTCCACACTTTGTATTTCAGCAAATTTGTCAAGGGTGAAAGGCATAATGGTCTGATGCTGCCAATGCATTTTGCTTCTCTTTTTCCAGAATCTATACTTCAAAACCACAACGCTAGCTGACTAACTTGCATACTGTGGCTGGACCCTTTTTGAAATGAAATCACTTTATCTAGACCCAGGAAATGAGGTTAAAAAATGGGGAAAATGCCAACTCATGCAAGCTTTCTACAGACTCCCTAATAATCATATTAATATAACCACTGTCAATACTGGTATAAAATGAGTCTCCTCACTTTGAATTTCTCTATCCAAAAGAAATCACTAGTCCAGTCTCTCGCTCCCTAGCAATACTTCCTTGGCTCTGGGCTCTCATAGATGTGGGGTATATATTTCCTTCCATGCAGACTAAAACCTCAACATACCTTCTCCTGAAAGATTCTTAGTCACGTTCTCCCATAAAGCCAAGACTGATTTTCTTTCTATGTATCTGTCTCTGTCTGTCTCTGTGTCCTTCTCCTTCTCTGTAAGCATCTTTCTCTCCCTCTCCTTTTCCCTCCCCTCTTCGCTCCCCTTCTCCCCCCTTCCCTCCCTCCTTCCCTCATCAGTTCTCCACAAAGCTGCCAAAGGGATTTCTGTAAAGCACCACTCTGATCAAGCCAACACCCTACTCAACAAGCTCCAATGGCTCCCTATTCCCCAGAAACAATTATAAAGCCAACACCCCTACTCAACAAGCTCCAATGGCTCCCTATTCCCCAGAAACAATTATAAACTCCTGCAGTGAGTTGGCATTGTAAAGCCCTTTACAACCTGGCTCCAACCTACCTTTCCAGCAACAATGTATGTTGCTCTCTTTCATAAACAGTCTATAGACTATAGTCTAGTCATACTCTCTTGCTGTGCTTTAAACCACATTTAATCTCTCATCTCCAGACCTTTGTACTATCTTTTCTCCAAGCCCCGATTTCTCACCCTCCTTTCACTCAAACTCCCTAGTTTCCTTCAAAGCTCAGCTCAAGCATCACCTTTTACATGAAGTCTCAGCCTAGTTACTAGTGCTTTATCTGCCCCCCCCAAAAAAAACCCTTGTATTTATTTTGCATATGTTATATATCTCCTCTAACAGAATGTAAGTTCCTCTAAAATCAATGTTTTTTCCCCACTACTTTATGCCAAGGAAAAGACTCACTTTTGTCTCTGACTCACCAGCACCCTAGCACATAGCCTGGCATACAAAAGGGGCTTAATAAATTATTGTTTTATTATCTATCCAAATGCCTCCAAGTACTTCTGGGGTTCTTATATTACAGCTAGCAGGGTATCACATATATTAAAGTCCATCCCGTGCAAGGCAAGAAACCTCATTCAAACAAGTCATTCAGACAAGATCTTTGCTGTTTGGGAATATCAAATGACCACGGAGCACATTTTCAGGACAAAGGAATAAGGCACTGATAACTACAGTAAACATAGTTTTGAAGCCACAGCAGAGACAAAATGCTTACAAACTCAAATTTAAAGATTATTTATGCAGTCTCCAGTCAAAAGCACCTAATTTCTGATAGTCCCACACATATAGTTGGCAAGGTGTAGACAGGTTGACCCTTCCCCATCCACCTCAAGACCTTTCCTCCTTGGGACTAATGGCTAACCATTACCCCGATCTTTACTCCTGAATTCCTTGCCTTGCATCTCTCATCCCTATTTGGTGTCCTAGTTGCGAATGAGCATCAATGACCTGGTCATGTCACTTGCTGAAACCTATCTGACCTAAGCTTTCTTCCCCTTCCTATCACTTTCTACTCCATCAAGAACACAAAGCAATAATGTTGCCCCTTTTTACTTCTACTTTTTATCAGGAAAAATTGAATCAATTCTACCTTAGGCTATCTCTTCTTCCCTTTCTATGTTTTGGCTTGCACTGCCTCTCTTACTTGGAACACTCTCTGCTTGACTCTTCCATATCCATCTGTAGCTAGACTTCTTAAAGGTCCAAACCCTCCATAAAGCCTTCTCTTATCCCCCAAAATTGAAAATGATCTTGCCTAAACTTTCTTTTTTCTATCTCTTCTTTGTCCTTGGCACATTCTCTTCTAATATCACACTTATGAACATGTTGAATTTCACCTAATATACTAAATGTCTCTTGAAGTCAGAGATGAACTAATTTTTAATCTTTGTATCCAAACTACAGTGCCTTGCACAAAATGGATACTGAATAAGTATTCTTCGAATTGAACTGGTATAGACACATCCTTTTTAACCCCCTTAATCCTCCTTACATGTAATTTCTATCTAGTTATATCAGGATAAAACCTCTCCTACTTCCTATTGTTCATGAAAGAACAAGATAAGATAGATACAATCTGATGTACATCACAGGTTTCAAGAGAAAAGGCTTCAAAGAGTTGAAAAAAGAGATAGGTAGTATCCTACGGCCATTAATTCTACCAATGAAGTCAACCCCAGAGGGATAGCGTACTTTAAAGAAAAAGATCCCACCAACATGGAATTTGAACAAGGAAGAAAAAGTATATCTATCTAGTCAGTCAATAACTATTTATTAAACACCTATTAAGTGCCAGGTGCTAAAAAGAATGATGTAGATAAACTCATTAGCCAACTTAGGTTTGAAAAACACATGTATGATAAATGGACAGATGGGCACAGTAACAGAGGATCCCCATACAAAAGAAGAGTAGCCAGTCTTACAAGAACAGAGAATACTCATACCAAAATACAGAAAAAGGTGGTGCTGGAGAGGAAGTCAAAAAGACAACAAAATGGTCATTTACTTGCAATGCCCAGTTTTTGGACCAATGTCCAAGATACGTGACTTGCCCAAGGTTCCATAGGTACATAATTGGAATCTGAATCCAGGTCCTCTCACCAGAAATCATGTTTTTTTCTCCATAACATGTAATGCTGCTCAAGTTGTATAGTAGGATAATAGATAACAGAGAGAAGGAACTCTTATTTTTCTTCTGCTTTTCTCTATGAGGAGGAATAGTCTATGGATCGAGGAGAAGAGAAGAAAAGTAAATAATGGGAATTCAAAAGCCAAGAAATGAGGAGAAAACAGTAAGAGAGTGCTTAGCTTCCCTTAATTAGCTCAAATCATTATATCTTAACTTACCACACCTGAGTATTTAAAAAAAGCAGCAGCTGTTATTGCAGAGTTGATATAAGTAATCTCTTTAAAAACCATAAAGAATGGGAAAAATACCAAGGAGTTAGAGATGCAAAAATGTCCTAATTTTCAACAAAAGGATAATGAGAGCAAGAAAATGTTTGAACTGTAGGCAGTTAAAATTTATATTCTTGAAAAAAATAGAATTTTAAACCTCTAGATAATTTTGGAATTTTAAAATTCCAGAAATTCAAAGAGAGGATTTTTGAACATTTATAAAGGAAACAGTCATCACCAAGAGCCAGCATGTGTTTATCAAGAATAACTCTGCTAGCCCAACAGTATTTCCTTTTTTGTTAATATCATTACCAGACATTTGATTAATTTATTCACTAAAGTCCTTTCATAATGACCTTAGATTGTCAAAGTTCTGGTAGGTAGTACCAAGTTGGAAAGACTTCAAATGCAGATCCAGGAATGGATGCATGTCTGTTATCTACAGATATCAGAAAGGCTGAGTTCAAAAAAGGCTTATCATCAAGATGTTTGTAAGGTGATAAATGTTTTGTCCATAGAAACTGTTAAAAAAAAAATCATTTACTATGTCATATTAGATTTGTAATCAACATCAGTAGAGGGTATGTATGTCGGGTGTAGAAAGGGATTTCATCACCACATTAAAGAAATGACAGATCATTGAAGCATTGTAAAGCATAAGCATGATAGATTCATGGAATACCAAAGACACGGCATACTGTATTTGGAAAAGGCGTCTAACAAAGTTTCTTATATCTTTGTAGATAAAATCAGCAGCTAGGTGGCACAGTGGATAAAGTGCTGAGCCCGGAGTCAGGAAGATTCATCTTCCTGAGTTCAAATCTGGCCTCAGACATTTACTAGTTATGTGAACCTGAGCAAGTCACTTAACCCTGTTTGCCTCGTTTCCTCGTTTGTAAAATGAGCCAAAGAAGGTAAACCACCACAGTACTTTTGCCAAGAAAACCCCAAAGGGGATCAAGAAGATTTGGACATGATTGAAATAACTCAATAACAGCCATAGTAACACTGTACAACCTACCTCACCAGGCACTTATGAAGAAGGTGCATTGCAAAATACTGTGGTGCTATATAAATGAGTTACTATCACTGAGGCAGCTAATGGCATAGTGGATAGAGAACTGAGGCTGGACTTAGGAAGACCAGGATTCAAATCCTGCCTCAGACACTTACTAGATATGTGACCCTGGTCAAGTTATTTAACCTCTAGCTGCTTCAGTTTCCTCAACTATAAGATATGATAATAATCATATCCACTTCACCAGGTTGCATGAGGAGATCAAATGTAAAAGTGCCTAGCAACATATAAGTGCTTATTCCCTTTCTTCTCCCCATTGAAAAATTGGACAATACCCAGAGAAAAGTGAGTAGGATAATGAAGGATTATGGACCATGACACATATGGAATTTAAGAAGGAACCAGGGAAGTTTAGCCAGAAAAAAAAAGAGACTGAGTGAGGAAAAAAAGTGAAATATAATCTCCTAGAAGGCATAGATCATTTTGTTTTTGTAGATCCAGCTGCTGTTCAGCCTTTTTCAGTTGTGTTCAACTCTTCATGACCCCATTTGGGGTTTTCTTGGCAAAGATACTGAAGTAGTTTGCCATTTCCTTCTCCAGCTCATTTTACAGTTTAGGAAACTGAGGTAAACAGGTTTAAGTGACTTGCCCAGGGCCAGCACAGTGGTCTAAACACAGCAAGCACCTAATAAGTGTCTGCTGAATCTAAGAGATGGATTTAAACACTGACATGATAGCTATCTGAGGTCTTCTGAAGGGCTATCAGGTAGAAGATGGATTGCACTCTTTAATCTTGGCTATGGAAGTCACAATTCATTTTAACAAACTGACTAAAGCTCAATTTAAGGTAAAGCTTTCAAACAATTTGAGCAGCTCCAAAAGTTGAATGAGTGGCCTCAGGAGGTAGGGAGATTAGCTATCACTGGATATCTGCATACAGAAGCTTGATGATCAGGGATTACTGATGGATTTGATGACCTCTGAGGTCCCTACTGACTCCAGAGATTCAGTGATTCCATATTCAACTTGTGATCTAAAAATCAACCTAACACTGGCTGATCGTAAAAATATCAAATAAAAAAGTCAATAGTCTTAAAATGAGGCATAAAAATGAAACTTGACCAGGGTCACATGTCTATTAAAAGAATAAAAATATAAAAATAAAAATGAGGCATCTGTTAAAGAAAAATAGATCTTGAAATTGCTGAGGACAGATAAAAAGATAGATAGACAAAGATAGATAAGTAGACAAATAGGCAAAAAGAGATAGACAGATGTATAGACAGATATGAATAAATATATCTATATTTAGGGAGAGACAGAGACAGGGGTTCAAAGCCAGAAAAACCTAAATTCAAGTTCAGGTCTGATATACAGGGGCCTTGGCAAATCACTTAACCTCTTAATGTCCAAAAAAAAAACTCTCTGATACCATAAGATGTACAAAAGGTGACAATCTGCTTTGGTAGAAACATCTTCCACATTAGAAATTCACTAAACCAACAGAATTACAAATATAGGCCAAAATAAATAAGGTAGATAAAGAAAGAAGGAAGAAGGAAAGCTTGTTTCCTCTTCTAATTAAATTTGTTTTCTCTTCTTATTAAACTTTTACTCAAGTAACAGCATTCAAGATAAGGTTTTTAAACTATTCATTATTTTTCTGCTTAATTTTACTTAATTGCTAGCACTGAAAAATATTGTAATATTAATTATATCAAAATGTATAGTACATTTTAAGATAATCTTTTACAAACTAATTACAGTTGACATTTAACTTAAGTGCTGTATAGTTTACAAAGAACTTTCCTTAACATTTCCCTGTCAATGAAAAGTATTGTTTAAACTTCTACTCTGTATCAAGCACTGTGTCAGGCACTAGAAATACAAGTATGAAGAAATGAAACAACCCCCACTTTGAAGGCACTTACCTATTACCTGAGGAAACATATATAAATATATACCACATAAATACAAAGTTGATAAATACAAATATATACAAAGTAGTTAAATCCCAGGTAGTGTGGAAGGGGAATATATACAAGATAAATAGTGCAAGTATTATAACCAGTTAGTAAATGAGGAAACTGACTCTTGGAGAGATTAATTATCATGTCTATTTTCACAAGGCTAGATAAGTACAGATGTTGAAGTCCAGGTGTGTTTCTGTTTCATACGATATACTGATTTCTCTAGAAACCATAAGAATCTCTCACAGAATCAGAATTTTTAGAACTGAATGTTTCTATGGAAAAATTAATCCTAAAACCCCAATGACAAATTTACAACAAACTTTTGGAAGACTACCCAGCTTTTCAAATCAAGGGCTTAATTTGCTGTGTATATTGTCCTCAGTCATGCAGACTGACTTGGGCTCTGAAGTCAGAAGCAACAGGAAAGAAAGTTACTGATCTCCCTTGGAAGGTATGCGATTTAATATTCCTTCATAAAGATCAAAACCAATTCTGTACAAGCCTTCGACTTCTATAGAGAAATGGTGCTATAGAAATCAAAAGGATGAATGTATGTATGTCTATACACACATACATATGATATATATGCATACATTTTATGATCTGATATAGATTTATAAATGTGTATAGATAGTGATCAGAACCATTTTCTCCTAGGACGTCTTATTAGGTATTTAAAAGTCTTGGACATCTAAACTACACATCTAAAATAAAGCTTTTTCTATGTAATTCCAACTTGAAAACCTGCTCCCTGGCTTCTATTTCAGATTATTTTTAATTAACTTCATTGGCATTTTGCATCCTGCTATGAAAAGTCCGCCTAATAGTCTCAGAGGATCCTCCCAAGAGAAAAGAATGCATTAAATCACACATTATCACATTATCGTGTATTTCAGTACTTAGAGTCCACATATTAAAGGCTTGGCAAAAGCATCAGGGAAAAAAAAACGCATGAATAACTTTGACTGGCTCACAAATATTCATATAGTATTATCCTTCATAGTACTAAAAGTTAGAATATTGATTTCTTGTTTCTCCATATTTATCCCAGTAAACACATAGGATGACTTGAAAATTCTATTCCTATCACCTTTGCGTAATATACTAACTAGCTCTGGGACCTTGGGAAAATCTCTTGACCTCTCTGGGTTTCAGTGTGGAATGGTGGAAAGTGCAGTGGATTTGGACTCAGGGGACCTGGTTCAAAATTCCAGCACTAAGACTTACTAGCTCTATAACCACAGGCAAGTCATTAACATCTCTGGGCTCCAGTTTGTTCATCTGTGAAATGGGGATGATAATAATTACCCTCAGGTTGTTTTGAGGAAAACACTTTGTAAAACTCAAAGCCCTATATAGAAATGTAAATCAGCCAGTTTCACTATTAAGATAAACCTTAAGTTTATTTCCTAGACTCATACTGCTTTATAAATGAAGGCACTTGTCTACGTGGTTTACATAAGATTCATCACAAACTAACATCAAATCACCTGTATATTTATCTTTTTTCCTGATAACATGTTTAATTCAAAAGTAGTTTAATCAAAAAATAAAGATTATTAGAGTGGCCCCTGAATAGGACATGTTCTTGTTTTTGTGCAAACATAAGTTCTTTTCAAGTTTTCTCCAAATATAAAAGAACCACCTCCAGATATCATAGCACCACCATTTTTCCAGTCACCCAAGGTCAAAGTGTAGAGTCAGCTTTGGGCCTTTCCTCCCTCCTCCCCCATATCCAATCCATTAGGAAGTACCCTAGATTCTACATCTCTGACATGCATCCTTTTCTTTGTATTCACAATGCCAGCACCTTCTTCAGGCCTTCATCCCTATATACTCAGACTTCTAGAATCTTCCCCCTAATTGATCTCTTTGCCTCTAGCCTTCTGCCTCTGACCCAGACCTATTCTTCCTTAACACAACTGCCAAAATAATCTTACTAGGGCACTAACCTATGTCACTATCCTACGAAAGAATCTTCTATAGCTCCCACCTGATCCCAGGATAAAATTTAAACTCCTAGGCTAGGTCCTTCATAAACTGACTCCAAACTGTATTTAAAACCTCATTATGGGGGCAGCTAGGTGACACAGTAGATAGAGCACTGGGCCTGGGGTTAGGAGGACCTGAGTTCAAATACAATCTCAGACACTTATTACCAAGTCACTTAATGCCCAATTGCCTCAAAAAAAAAAGCCTCATTACATATTACTTCCCTTAAGTTTTCCAAAACTGATGTGAGGTCTCTTGGCTCCATGAATTTGTACAGGGATTCAAATCCCCTGTCTGGAATGTTTTTCTTCTTTACCTCCCTTTTCAGAACCTTTCTGTTCCTTGATTCAATTTAATAAGTAAAAATTAAGCATCTATTATGTGTGAGACATTGTACTTGGCACTAGGCTTACAAAGGCAAAAATGAAAAACAGTCCTCAAAGAGTTTATATTCTAATGAAGGCCAAAACATGTAAATAGAGAAATAAGTATAATATGATTTGAGATGGGAGAGAGTACTAATAAGTAAGCAGTTTAGGAAAGGCTTTTGGTAGAAGGAGACATATAAACTAAGCCTTAAGCAACATTAGGATTCTAAAAGGCAGAGGTGACAAAGGTATACACTTCAGGTATGTTAGGACAGCCCTTGCAGAGGCATGGAAGCTGGAGGTGCCATTTTAGATTCAGCCAACAGCCAAGTAGACCATTTGGGCTGGAACATAGAATGCATCAAGGGTGATAATGAGAAATAAGTTCGGAAAGGCAGGAACCAGATTGTAAAGGATTTAAATGCCAACTTGAAGAGACTGAATTTTATAATGGAGGGAATCCGGAGTCGCTGAAGATTTTTAAGCAAGAAGTGACTTGGTCAGACTTGTGCTTTAGGAAGTTTACTTTGGCAGCTGTGTGGAAGATGGACTAGAGAAGGGAAAGATTTGAAGCAGAAATACCAGTGGAGGGCTATTGAAACTGTGCGAGCTTGAGGTGATAGAGGTCTCAACTACGGTATGTGAATGGAGACTAGGGAATGGATACGAGAGCTGTGAAGTCAGGATTCACAGCACTGGGCAGCTGATATGGGGGCAAAGTAGAGCAAAGACTGACACCAAGACTGAAAACCAGAGTTATTGGAAGGGTCCTCAACAGAAATTGGGAACGGGGAAGGAAGAGTGGATTTAGGGGGGACGAAATGAGTGGAATGTGACGTGAATTTGAGACACCCATGAGACCTCCAGGTGGAGAAATCCAGTACAAGTTGGTGACAAGAGGATAGAGCTCAGGAAAGAGGCTAGGAGAAATGGGCCACCTCTTCCAGGAAGCCTCTCCTGTTTCTCCCAGTTGGAAGTTTTCTTTGCCTCTTCAAATTCTCCTATGACCTCTTCATAGAAATGTTCAGTTTGAATTAAAGCATTTTCAATCATTTCAAAGTAACAGCAACAATATGAAACTTATATGTAGGTCAGATAGAATCACTAGGGCAGTGTGGTGGCAACAAGAATACTGGGCTCAGAATCAGGAAGATTTATCTTTATGAGTTCAAATCCAGCCTCAGGTGTGACTCTGGGCAAGTCATTTAACCTTTTGCAACTCCTTATCTCTAAAATGAGTTGGAGAAGGAAACACTCTAGTGTCTCTATCAAGAAAACCTCCAATGGGGTAACTTAGAGTCTGGCATTGGCAAGACTGAAATGACTCAACAACCAACAGGTAGTATTATGTTGCACAATGTTAAGATATGGAAAGAGATTTTGTGACTATTTAAATACAGATTTCACCTTTTGCAATGTATAGACTTGGTCTAAATGAGTTTACTTTATGCTGACATAACTTCTGAGTTACATAAAACATTTCAGGTCTGCTTGTATTTGCCAGTATTTAATAAAGAAGCCACTAGGTAGTATTTTAGTAGAAAGAGTACTGGACTTAAGGTCAGGAAGCCATGAGTGCAAATTCAGCCTCATACATTGACTATAATACTGGGCAAATCATTTAAATTTGTTTCAGCCTCAATTCTTCATCTGTAGAATGGGGATAAAAATAGCACCTAATTACCAGGGCTTTTAAGGACTGAGCAAGATAATACACTCAGAGAACTTTGCACAAAAGTGCTATATAATTATAAACTATTATAATTTCTAAGATTATATTTGCATGGAGTTTTTAAATAAAGTTTCAGTTAACTTCCGTTACTTCCTATCACAAATTCATTGATCTATCTATACTTTAGAGGATTGGCTGAAGAAAAAGACTATAAGAGGTCATGACAAGCAAAGTAGGAGAAAATTCTCTATACAGATATTCTCTACCTTGACCTAGAAATCCAATTGAAGTAAGTTAATTTTCAATTAAAATTAAAATCAAGTTCATACACTAAATAAACTAGTTTTAAACAGCTTACTCTCAAAAGTCATATAGTAAGTACTGCATTGATCCTTAGGGTTTGATGATATGACATTCACAATGACCGACTCTACAGGTGAAGGAACTTGTCATTGTAAGCTCTTATAGCAACTGTGAGGATAATTAAAAACTAAAAATAAAAACACACTATTAAAATAAGGATTAATAACCTAGAAGGTAATTTTTTAAAATAACAGTTTTTCAAAAGTTCCAAATTGGTTTTATGACACAAACATTGTTTAGGGTGATGAATGGCCCCTGTCTGAGTATAAACAGCATGTTGATTAGTTAAAATGAATATAAAGGTCATGCCTAATGACAAGAAAATTATTCTGTTGACAATAATATGTGTAGAACAGAGATGGGTTCTGGAAAAACACCTGTTTATCATTCCAGCTCTCTGTGTGATACTTTTTTTTTGGTAGCCAATTCATTTTTTATTTTCTCTGTTCAGAAATCATGAATCCACTTTTTAGAACAGAAAAATAACGATAACTATAATTCAATTTTACAGCCCTCCATGCCAGAACATTTTTCTTTAACCATGGGTATTTTCTGGTTTCATCTGCTCAGGTTTTGATTTACTTCTTCTCTCTCATTTCCTTCCATGTCCTTAAAAAAAAAAACTTTTCCAGAAGCATATAGTATTGTTATTTAAAAAGGAAAAAAAAAACTGTTCAGCTATAAATTAAACTGAAAATCAAGGTCCTAGATTAAGTTTCTTAACTCTAAAAAAGTATTTGACTTTGATATCCTTTATCAGAGGTCTTTGAACCAGAACTTTCAGTGGGATTAAAAAAATGTATCAGAAAGCATTGGTCATGTTATGGATGACAAACGAAAACAATGGGTTATCTTCACTAGAAGGAAGCTATTGTCTAACTTGTTTATAAGGCTGCTTTGGAAGTTACCCAAGTGCAAAACTATTCTCTTTGACAAACAGTACAGGACAAGAGAGTTAATTCACTCTTATGAAGTCTTCCTTTTTAAGGCACTTATACATCAAAACAAATGACTGAGTGAAAACATATGCATGGGACATTTCAAAGAAATGGGTCACAGGAACCAAGATTAGGAAATGGGTTTCAAGGCAGCCTCCTGGACAAACAGATTAAACCTGGAGCACAGACATGTTCACAGACCTACAGCATTCCAAAATCTGCTGAGGATAGAGGAATTTGAGAGGCATTTCTAAGCACTGTTTCCAAACAGTTTCTTCAACTGTAAAAAAAGGGAGCTGGACTAGATGGCCTCTGGTTCCTCTTCCAACTTGAGATCTATGATCCTATGAGTCTTAGGTCCTGGGCTATAAATGCATTTGCCTTCAAAATGAAGTTCTTCAATTCTGTTTCTCCCCAGCATGGGGAAAGAGGGATAGAGTTCCTAGCAGCTGATCCTCTCCTAGGTAATAATTTTAAGTTCTATACAGGCGAAAGGTCAATGCTACAGAAGTTAGATCCACAGACACCAAATAATCCCTAAATGTACCGGTCATTTTTTTTTTTTTAATGCAACAATTATAAAGAAACTTTAAAGCAAGCAACTTACCCCCAGGGAGTGAGATGAAAAAGCTGCTTTCAGACTCAGCTCCATGCTTTGGCCCTTCAGGCCCAGGAGGAAGAGGTTCTCCCACTTGGGACATCTGCCAGCCCTCTCACCAAGAAATATAGAGCTTACACCCCTCTGACACAACTAACAGACGACCCTGAAGGAACAAACAAATGAAAGGATTTTTATGTGTTGCATTCGGGAAACTGCAACTGGCAAGGGGGAAAAAATAACATTTTAAAAGAAAAGCACACCACCCACCAAGAATATTTCCTCCCCATGCTCCCCTCCCCAAGCCCCACCCCTTGGGAAGTTTTGATTTGAAAAAGAGAAGTAAGCAAACTATTACAAAGCCACTCGACGGCCAAAGTAAAGTTTCTGCTAGTCCTGGGGGTGGGAAGGGAAGAGCTCGAAAGGGTTGGATGTGTGGGTGCTGGGGAAGGGGGCGGGAGGGAGGAGAGGGGCTCAGAGTTGGAGTTTGGGAGAAGAGGGAGGAGGAGCGAGCAGAGTGAAAGGGGAGGGGGGGACATGAAAGCCCCTCCTCCGGCGGGGCGGTGGGGGAACCAACAAACCAACTCCACCGAGCTAACAAACTTCACTTACGTACTCGGCATCCCTTTCTACGAGACCGGCACGCTCTTCCCCTTCCTCGTTCCCCCTGCCTCTCCTACAGTGGAAAGTTAGCGAACCTCTCGGAGCCGCAGCATCTCCGGTCCCGCGACCGTGGCCGTGGCCTTGGCCTTGGCTGTGGCCGCCGCTGCCGCTTCTGCTGTCGCTGCCGCTGCTGTTCCCTGGACTACTAGTCTCAGTCTGCTGCGCTGGCTCCGCGCACCCCGCCCCTTCCCCGCGCCCTGCAGCACCCACCGCTGGGGACCTTTCACCCTCTACCTCCCCTTCTCTCTTCCTCCCTCCCCTCCCCTCCTACCACACTTCAGAAACACTTTTCTTTCTTTCTTTCTTTCTTTTTTCATCATTTCCGGATCATGAAAGCATCTAACTGTTGGCGGGTGGCCACAACCACTGAGACTGAAGGGAGGCGCAGCCCGGGGTCCTGTTGCCCGCCTCGCTCCTCCTCCCCACCCCCTGGTCCGTGTCTGGGTCAGGAGGCCAGAAGGCTGCGCAGTCCTCTGGCCAGGAGTTTAGAGCTCAGACTTCACCCTATTAATGGGCCTTTGGAAAAGAGGATGGGAAGTTAATGCCGCGCACCGCACCCCCTGCTCACACACACACACACACACACACACACACACACACACACACGCCCTTCTAATATAGTTTTCCTCCACTTTCCAATTCTGCCTCAGGCGAAGTTGCAATCATGAGAATGCCCTGAGGGAAATTGAAACCCAGCACAGAAAGGGGAAAACTGAAATCTGGTCGGGTGTCCAACTCCTGGTCTTGGTAAAGAAAAACTTCTGAAATCAGGTAGAACTAGTTGGCATGGGACAACAGGAAACGGTTTGGACAAGCAAACTTGAGCTGCTCAACTTGAGACAGATGCCCTGACCCGGATCTCAAATGGTTATTCTCAGGAAGGACAAAATGTATCAGCCTGATAGATATCCTATGTATTAAGTGTAGAAATTTTGTGTAAGGATGTCAAGGAGGTGGTAAAAAACTGTTTTAAATTAAACACTTTGTACTTTAGTTTAATGTGCTAAAGTGAATAAGAATTGTAAAACTCTATGAAGTCCTTAATAATGTCCCATATAATGTTTTGTAAAGTCCTATCAATATTAAAATGCAAAATCAACGTTTTTAAAAACTAAAGTAGTCAGACTTTGAGTCAGTCCAAAGGGGAAAAATCATAATGTAATTATCAAACTTGAAAGTAAATGTAAATGAAGTAAATGTGTCACTACTGGTGTCTTGCTCATTTCTTTCCTAAAAGAATTACTCAGAATTGTTACTTATTCACATGTCCCATATCTTAACTTTTTGTAATCATCTTTAAAAGTCCCTAAAAAACAATGTTTCCCTGATAAGTTTTTAAAGTCAGTTGCTGGGTGAATTTGATTCTCCTACTATACAGCTGGCCACTTGACCAGGGGTAAATCTGGCATAAAACTCCTGCTTTCCTTAGATTATACTCAAGTTAGCACTCTATCTGGACTTGTATTTTTCCCTAATTGTAATATGAATATAAATATTGCTTTTCTCAAAAGATTGCAAATTTGCTGTGTTATGCTGAAGTGCTTGTTGCTTAATTTATTCTTGTTAATTGCTTGACAAATAGATCCATGTATATCATAATACAATGCATATAGTAGGTCATAAGCTGATATTTGTTGAATGAATAGTCATCCTGTATCCCCTTTCAAATCCACCTTCTGATGCCTACTATCTTTGTTACCTTGGGAAAGTCATTGAATCTTCCTGTACCTCAGTTTCCTTATCTGCAAATGGGATTCCATAATTTTGTAATTTTATGAAAATGTTAATGTAGTAGGAATATTCCCTGAATTTCCACAAGTGCTCACAGATTGGTCCCCAGAAGGCAGCTACCACCCCCAGATTCTAAGGGCAACTCTATGGGTGTGTCTGTACCCCTAATACCCTAGATAATGAGTCCCTTCCAATGTGCTTCCCATAAATAATCAGCCAGTAGATCATCAGCTCTTTGTAAAGGTATTTGCTAAGGTAGCATAGTATACATATTTATATATATATATATATATATATATATATATATATATATATATATATATATATATTTAAAAGTATATAAGGTAACTAGCTATAAAACATTCTCTCCAGAATATTGGGGTACACCTTCCCACAAATATGTATAGCATCCATAGGAAGAACAGGCTGAAATTTAGCATATATTAATGAGGCACAAGTGTAGGATGCATGTCTAGCAAAAGCAACTAAAACTTCTAGTTCTATAAAGCCTGGAAATATCCTCTTTTATTGTAGAGTTTTCATTCCATAGACTGACTCTCAAATGTCAGGGATCATACTCCATGAAACTTCTTCCTCCCTCTGGTCACAATCTCTCGTGTTGGTGTGAGTGTGTGTCTCTCCTTCCTGCTGGATGTAGTATCTCCTTCTGGTCCAGTGGCTCTCTTCAAAGCTATATTTCCAATGTGGAGAATGGGAAGGAAGAAATTCTCTTTCTCCTCCCCACAGGGCTTCTCCTTAACTGGCAGTTCCAAGTTTGCAAAGTCTCTTGAACTGGAACTACTGAAATTCATACAGGAATAATCTGCTTAAAGCCCCCAGAGGTTTGGTCAGTCCTTTTGCCCAGCCAATCACTGAGACAACTGTTTGGTCCAGTCAAAGATTTATTCCCACTTCCTAAAGATATCAAATCATAGATCAATCTTATATGGTTAATTTAATAGCTCATTAACACCTTGAGATCATATTCTGTACTGTATGTGATTAGAGCAACTGAGGTGGGGAGGGGAACTTTTCTTTTTCATTAGAAAACAAACTTCAACAGTAAGGCACTAGGGGAGGCATGTAGATCAAGAGCACTTCCTACAAGAAGATAATTTGAATATACTGTGGATGTTGAACGCTAAATAAGGTGACCAAAAAAAAGAAATTTATTATATTTTAAGAGAAAAGATATGACTGATTACTGAAAGAAGTCATTTTAAAATTGACTATCTGTATACAGTCAGAAAATCACCACGTTAAAGATCAAAGTCAATACCAAGCTAGAAGAAAGGATCAAGAAGTTGGAACATATAACTGTGAGGCAACTCCAGCCTGGCATAGCTACGCATGTGGTTGAATGGACAGTGAACTGGCCCCCACTTGATAAGGAAGAGGAAAATGAGTCTACTTGCCCTGGGAAAACTGTGCATGGCTTACTGATCTCAAACATCTTCCTGAAACAAAGGCTTCTTTTGGAACAGCAATATTCTTCCACTGATGGCATGTGCCTTGTGAGTCATGGAATACCAAAGTCTCTGAAAACCTGAAGTTGGAGGTCACCCAGAGGAGAAGCAGACATGAAGGCTAAAACATATTACCTATGAAAGATGCCACAGGAGAAGTGGTTTAAAGTAAATTGTCAGAAAGCTGTATGACCCCCAAAAGGAGATGGTATAGTCATATAGTAAGAGTGAAAGATGACTGGTAGAAAGTCTTCTTGCCTTATTAATATCCACAAAGTATCAAGAGAGCTAGAGGAAGGCCCGAGCATATGGGGTGATCCCTATGAAGAATTTGTGGGAGGACATGGACGAGATGAGAAGATGCAGACAGGTTGTGATTTATAGCAAAGAGAGTACCTACACATTGATGTATCCAAGTAAATCACAATAAGGTCTAATTATTAGAGTATAGGGTCATTGTATAATGATGCAGTAGGAGCATTCCTGGGCCAGAGGTCATGTACCCTACCACCTACATGATGGAAAATATTTTAGACTGAAGCAGGGGTTCTTAACCTTGGGTACACAAACTTGGGTTTTTTTTTAAATATATTTTAATAACTGTATTTTATTCATTCCTTTGCAATCCTGTGTATTTTATTTTCTGCATTTAAAAACATTATTCTGGGGCAACTAGATGGCACAGTGGACAGAGCACAGGCCTAGGAGTCAGGAGGACCTGAGTTCAAATTTGGCCTCAGACATTTGACATTTACTTGCTATGTGACCCTGAGCAAGTCACTTAACCCTGATTGCCTCACCAAAATAAACAAAAAACCAGCATTATTCTGAGAAGTCTAGGGGTCACTAGACTTCCAAAGGGGTCCATTACACAAAAGAGATTAAGAGTCTCTGATCAATGGACACACAGATTTTGAAAAAGCATCTAGGCCCCATCACTTATACCTAAAGCTTATCCAGAATTATGATGGAAGTTAATTTCTGACTTACAAATTGTTTTGTCTGCATGTAGTGGGCCTTACAAGTCAGCCTTAAATTTCCTCAGGTTATGGAAGACTACAATGTATAGTCCAGTACAGGGAGAGACAGGGCTGAAAGCCTTAGGTTTTTTAAAAAGCATTTGAGGTGAATGGGTGAATAGTGTCATTATAGTAGAATTCAACAGTGTTGTAGTTTAAATCCAGGGGTGCCAAAAACTGTTGAGGTGGGGGCCTTTGCCCACCCAAAAACGGTTGAGGTTTCATGATGTGTTGGGATGGAATTCAGAGTCAGACCACCTCTAATCTAAGTATAGGCATTTTTTGAGATTGCTGTCTCTCATGAAGTGGCTAAGTTCCAAGAGGAACCAGCAACTTCAGAGAAAGCAAGATGGATTTTTATAGGGTAAAGATGCAATTACATAACAGAAATCATGAATACTAAAAAGGCAGAAGGGCTTTGTTAAGGGATTAGGCAATGGAGGAGGGGTCCCATCTCTGGTCCGGTGGTTAAGCATTCTGGTTGTGCTGCCCTCCAATTGGCTAGTTATTGTGGTCCTGTCTGGTTAGGTATTGTGGTCCTGAATTGTGTTAGATGGATGATGTGATTGTAGTTGAGTATAAGAACACATCTGTTTCTGTAGGAATGGGTCTGGGGGCAGTGACTAGGTAGAGACAGTAGCTAAGTTCCCATCACATGGACACAGCTGCTGTTTCTGTGGAAACTAAGAGTTCAGGGACACGCTTGTTCCAGTGAGCAGTGAGGCATATACAAAGAAGTTAGGACATTGGTGAGCGAGGGGCTTGGGAGGAGGGGGTTTAGGTAGGTACAGTGGGCCTGCTTTTCAGTGGGGCCAGGCCTATAATGAAGTTAGAATGTTGGGGCTGGGGGCAGCTTTATTAGGATCTCATCAACAGTGTGCAGGGATCAAATCATCTTCATGTTGAGAAGTATAACACTTTAGATACTGTTCAAATATCTAGGTCATGTCCCCTGTTGTCCTGGGGTGATATGCCATAGAAAGAAGAATTTTTACCTGGAAAACCACAAAGAGTAAGCAGAGCCCAGAGATGACAGATAAACTAGATGTAACAATCAGAGACAACATGAAAGGGGAAACTATGCAGTGAGAAAATTATTTTCAGAATTAAGTGTCCAGTCTTTATAGGACTAGGAAGTCCAGGAGAACAGAGGAAATGAGCTATCTTGGCCAAGATTTTTACCACCATCAGAAATGGCTTTGACACCCTTGAACAGGTCCATAGCAAAGACCAGTATTACTATTACTTAGGAGTAGAAGAGAGACTATAGGAATTACAATTAGTCTGCTGGATTTCCATAAATATGAAGTCTTTCTGCTTCTTCCATCCCCAGATTTTCAATCCCACATAATATGACATCTGCTGTTAATGGTCATGGTGGCTGATATTGAGATGTCATCTTCCCTCCAGATGGTGATCCCATACCTTAAATACAACCTTTACTGGGAGTAATCCCTTCTCCCATATTTACTGTGGTCAACTTGTAGAAGTAATACAAACATACTGTGGAGTGGAGGAGAGTAGAGTAGTCTATGAGATGAGAGCCACAAGGAAACAAATTATTTTTGTAGGTTGTGGTAGGTCAAGGTGGGAGTCAAAGTAAATTGGCTTTTGAGATCCTCGAATCTCCCTCCTGGTTTTGCTATCTAGAAGAATGCCTTGGGCTATTATACTAAGTAAGACTGAAGTACTATCAAGAGAGAAAATCTGGGGATGAAAAAGGTGGAGACATCTCACAAACCTAGGGAATTGCTTCATATATTCATATATGGAAGCTCTTAACTATAGGATATTTTCTATGTCATGTAGATACACAATATCCTCCACCAAAAGGCAATCTTTCTTTTGTCACCTTTCCATATCCTGAAGAAGCCATTATACACCATGAAAGAGTTTGGTCAATACCACCAACCCTGCATAATTTCCGGATCAAAGACCCCTTCCCTGGCTACCATATGTCTTCTCTTTCCTTATTAGAATATGAGCTCCTTGAGGTCAGGGGCTGTTTTGCTTTTCCTTTTTGTATCCCACACACTTAGCACAGCCCATAGCACTTAATGCTTTTTTATTTGTTCGTTTATTCATACATTCATCTATCATACCTTCTCTCTCATTTTCAGTCCCTTCTTTTCTACTGGCTTCCTCCCTGACCATACCTACAAACATGTGCAGGTTTTGGTACTGGTTCATGAAACTGTACACCTGGAAATGGTACTTCAAGGACATTCCACTGGCTCAATTGTGCTTAAAAAAAATCCCTAAATTATCTATTAGAAAGGAAATTCTGGCTCTGGGCTTGGAGATGGATGTAACTCCATGCAATGCTCTGAGTCCCAAAGAACAAATGGATTATGCCACACTACCCAATAGATTTATTCTTTCATAACACAGCATATTTCACTTTTTGTACAGCTCTGATTGACAGGAGAATTTTCCCTTACCTGCAGTTGAAATCTACATCTTTATAAGTTTCTTTTCCTTCAGTCTCTGCTCTCTTAAATAAACAACAAAAAATTCTAGTACCTCACGTACATTAAAGTCAATCCCTGAAGAGAGCAAAAATGTTTATTCCCCACCCTCTAACATGAGTTCTCCAAATTAAAAAAAAAAAAACTCCATTTCTTTCTACCAGTCCTCATATGGTATAATCTCTTTTCCTGCTCACCCTTCTTTGGTCTTTCAATGTCCTTAAAAAAGTCTACTGCTGAATTAAATACAATTTTCCAGATGGATTCTAAAGGCTGAGTACGATGGGACTACTGTCTGCCTTACTTTGAACACCTTGCCTCTGTTAATTCAGCTACTGGAGTCAGAGGACCTGAGTTGAAAACTCACCTCTGATGTTCACTGCCTATAAAATCTTGGCCAAATTACTTACCATCCCTAGGCCTCAGTTTCTTCATATTAAAAAATTAGAGATTTGGACTGAATGTCTTCTGAGCATGAGATCTATGAATGGTACAAGTCATGTAAAATTATTTGACTTCTATGTCACTCTACTGGCTAAAGTACCAAGTTGTATCTCAGATCACCTCTTGTTTAGTCACACTTTTCCCATCATATCCTTGTAGAGCTGGGTTGGTTTGGGGTTTTTTTGTTTGTTTGCTTTTTGGAGTGGGGGAAGGCAGAGCAATTGGGGTTAAGTGACCAAGGCCACATGGCTAGTAAGTGTTAAGTGTCTGGGGTCGGATTTGAACTCAGGTCCTCCTAACTCCAGGGCTGGTGCTCTATTCACTGTACCACCTAGCCGCCCCAAGTTGGGTTTTTTTAACCAAAGTTTTGGACAGGATGTCTAGCCCTATTAAATTTTATCTTAATCATAAAACACTTAAGTTTTTCTTCATTATCTTTCTGTGTAACTAGTCTAAGTTAAATGATTAACTCTCTGTGTGAGGTGAGGACCTCCAAATGTGCTTGGTTTTAAAATTATTGGGCTGTGTTTTCATCGTCCGAAGACAGATTGCAGATCTTCCTAAATGAGATCCATAACCAGTCAAAAGGGCTTGTTCTAACCATACTGAGTGGATGAAGAAATGTCGATTGTCCAGAATACAACAAGCAGTTATGTGGATAAACTGTAGAACTTCTCCAAACACACACACATGTGCACATACATGTAGTAGGCTGGAGTTAACCTGGCTGATCTGTTGCTTTAGGTCTGATACTGGAATAAAATAAGATACAACTGGCCTGGGGAGCGGCCAGGTAGCACAGCGAGTAAGAGCACCGGCTCCAGTGTTGAGAAGACCTGGAGATCGAATCCTGGGCTCAGACACTTAGCACCCACCCAGAAACACCTGGCCATGTAACCTTGAGCAAGTTACTTAACCCCAATTGCTTTAAAAAAAAAAAAAAGATACAACTGGCCCATCTAACCTTTTAAGAAAAAAAAAAAGGCTTACCAGTGTCTCTGATAAAGGCCTCATTTTTAAGATAGATAGAGAATAAGAATACAAATCATTCCCCAATTGATAAATGGTCAAACTATATGAATAGGAAGTTTTCAGAGGAAGAAATTAAAGCTATCTATAATCATATGAAAAAATGCACTGAATCACTATTGATTAGAGAGATGCAAATTAAAACAACTCTGAGGTATCACATCACTGGCTAACATGACAAAACAGGAAAATGATAAATGTTGGAGAAGATGTGGGAAAATTGGAACACTAATGCATCGTTGGTGGAATTGTGAACTGATCTAATCATACTGGAGAGCAATTTGGAACTATGCACAAAGGGCTATAAAATTATGCATACCTTTTGATTCTGCAATATCACTTCTGGAGTTGTATCCCAAAGAGATCATTAAATAGGTAAAAGGACCCACATGTACAAAAATATTCATAGCATTATTTTTTGTGGTGACCAAGAATTGGAAATTGAAGTGATGCCCATCAATTGGGGAATGGCTAAACATGTTGTGGTATATGAATACAACGGAATAGTATTGTTCCATAAGAAATGATGAGCAAGCAGGTAGACTTCAGAAAAACCTGGAAAGACTTATGTGAACTGATGCCAAGTGAAATGAGCAGATCCAGGAGAACAATGTACATAGTAACAGCCACATTATGCGATGACCAACTTTGAAAGACTTTTCTCTTCTCAGAATGCAATTATTTAATACGGTTCCAAAAGACTTATGATGGAAAATGCTATCCACATACAGAGAGAGAACTGAGTCTGAATATAGATCAAAGCATACCATTTTCTCTTTTTTTTTTCTTTCTAGTGGTTTTTCCCTTTTGTTCCGATTCTTCTTTCATAACATGACTAATGTGGAAATAGGTTTAACATGATTGTACATGTATAACCTATATCAGATTGCATGCTGTCTCACAGAGAGGAGCGGGGGGGGGGATTAGAATTCAAAATCTTGAAAATTGAAAATAAATAAATTAACCCATTTTTAAAAGAAGGCTTACGTGGGTTACATAGCCTAGGAAGGACATTCAAAGAAGGAAAAGGATATTCCTCAAGAATATAATTGATTCAGTTGAATGCTTCTTTTCTATGCTATTGTTGGTCATGCTATAGATCTTCCATACAAAACCTGAGGGCTGATGCCCTGTATATCAATATCTACCCCTTTAGAAAGCTTCCCTTTTTTCTACCTCATCAGAATTGTTGAGGGTTTTTTTTTTCCAGCTGTCAGAATTTGGTTTTTGAGAATTTCCTGTCCCTTTTGAGTTGCTAGATGTAATGCAAGAATGTAAGGCCATAGGATTTTGCCTCTCCTTTTTTGTTTCCTAAACTCTTTGAAATTTGTTCTCCCAAAAGCTCAAATATGAATTGGGCCATGACCAGCTTTCCTTTCATTTTCTATCAAGAATTCTAAGATGAGATACTTCTTTCCAAGACATCCTCTTCTAGTTTAGCAATGAATCTTTCCTTTTTAGGCAAAATCCGATCCAGGATAGCAGTTCTATACATCTTTGAAAGTAGAGTTTCCCACTTTTGAAATACTTCCTCACCTTTTGAAGAATGAACTTTTTATTAAACTAATGCAAGAATTTATCAGTTTTTTCTTTACTCTTAACAAAGAGCCCCAAGAGTCATCTAGAGAGTGGAAATCTCTCATTGCCACTGGGTTAGGCCTCTGAGTCCCTTTTTCATCTGTTTTTCAAATTCATCATCCATTTTTTCATGATCCTGGTGAGTAGAATGTAGCATAATCTTATTTCTCTTTCTCCCTCCTATTCATTCTCATGGTTTCTGAAAGAACCTTTCCCTATTACCTCCTTTGGTGATTTTATCTACTCCCATGCATTCAATTATAATTTCTACACAGGTTGGCTAGGTGGCGCAGTGAGTAAAGCGCCAGCCGGGAGTTAGGAGTTCGGTTCTGGCCTCAGACACTTTAATACCCACACAAAAAAAACTAGCCGTGTAACCTTGGGCAAGTTACTTAACCCCAATTGCCATCCAAAAGGCAAATAATAATAATAATTTCTATACAAATAACTCCAAATTCTATATCCAACACCAATCTCTCTCTTGATTCCCAATTCTATCTGTTTAGTTGCCTTCTGGACTTCTTCTGAATATTTCACTGACACCTCAAATTCAACATGTACAGAACTGAATTTAATTATTTCTTCTTCTAAACCTTTCCTTCCTATTCTCTGTTCTGGCTGATGCCAACTTTATCCTTCCAACCACTCAGGTTTGAAAGCTTAGGGTAATCTTTGGCTCTTTATCTTTCCCTTGAATGCCCACATTTGATTAGTCACTGGTTCCATACTATTTCATAAATCCCTCCTTCCCCTCCTTTCCATTTTATGTGTTCAAAGTCTAGTTCAGATCCTCACTATCTCTCATCCTACCTACTGGAACATAAGCCTAACTAACCTTCTCTTTTATAGGTTCTCACTTTTTCTAGGGTTCCAGGTGAGTCAAACCACTGCTACCACCTCAAACCACTACTTCCCTCAGACTCAAGAGCCCAGGAGCCCTAGGAATTGCAATTTCTTCAGACTACATGCACAGCTTCCAATCTGATTCTCACAGCCATCCCTGGGAGGGGCAATCCTAGTGGAGAAGGGGACAAACATTCAACCAGCACCAACACCAACCACTAACTAGCTGCCAATGATGAGCAAGTAAGCCCAAGACTCCTGAGAATAGAAATGCCTCTATACCACTGGCCCTGCTTCTCAGCCAGCCCCACCCTCCCTCAACTGTCATTAAAGGAAGCTACCCTTGTGGAGAGAAACTTGGCAACTTTCTTTGCATCCTGCCTTCTCGGCAGTACCAGCTGAAGACCCAGAAAAGAAAGTGCTTGTCACCAAGATTCTTGGCACTGTCAAATAACTAAATATTATAGTTCTGTTATGGAGATGGCATATACTTTGTTGCTGGGACCACTGGACCTCTCCATCTGACAGGCAACTGAAACTTCCTGTATGTGTTGCCTTTTCCTATTAGAATGTGAGCTTCTTGAGAGCTGGAGACTCTCTGATTTTTTTTTATCCCCAGCACTTATTACTGTACTTTTTCATTGGTTTCATCCTTTACATAATTATTGAAGTAATTTTCCTAATTCAAAAGTATGACCATATATGTTAATTCTCTGCTTAAAATATTTCAGTGGCTCCCTGTTGCATTTAAAGGGCAAAACAGAAGTTGTTTCAACTTACTTTTTGGTCTTTTTTTCACTTTAGTCTCCTTCACATTCTATATTCCAGCCAAACTGAACTACAATCTGTTCCCTAATTCATTCTGTCATCTTCTATCCCTATATAGGCTATATATTCTTCTGCTTGGAATAAACTCCCTCCTTCTCTCTGCTGGTTGAAATCCTCTGTCTTTCATGCTTAGACTGGGTTTCACCTTCCAGCTGAAGCCCTCCATTATCCTTCCAGCTGAAGGAATTTCCTCCTCCTTCTCCAATTCTCCCAGAGAATTGTACTCTCATATTCCATCTGTATTATAGTTATTTGCTTATATACTATATTTTCCCTTAGTAAAATGTAAGTTCCTTGATGGTAAAGACTGAATTGTTTTTTTTTTTTCATTTTTGTATCCGTGGTGCTCTGCACATAGTAGTCATTTAATAAATGCTCGTTAAATTGAATTGACTTGAAATACAAAAAAGGGGCAGCTTCCTACATTAGTAATAACAAATGTTTATGTAGTGCTTACTATGCGTCAGGCATTGTGCTAAGCACTTTACAAATATTATCTCATTTAATCCTCACAATACTCTGGGAGATAGATGCTGTTATTTTGCAGATAAGGAAACTGAGAATAAAAGAGATTAAGTGACTTTCCCAGGGTTATACAGCTAGTAAATATGTGATGCTAGATTTGAACTCAGCACTCTATTTTCTGTGTCACCTAGCTGCTCCCAACATGAGAGGTGGTAGGCCAGTGAGGAGCTTGTCTCATCAGGGGAAATATGACCAAGGCAATCTTAGAGTAGAGGGAGTTCTTAGAGGTAGAGTTCCATTCAGCCAGAAACCCTGAAAGTTCTTCCACTGTTCAGTAAATAATCTGGATGGCTCACTATGCTGCCTGGAGTAGATCATTTGATTCCTACAAGTCCTCCAAAGCTCTGTAGGATGTTGCCAGATCTGCCCTTTCCCCCAGAGGAAAGAGGGATAAGGACACACAGACCAAAAATGACCAGAGGGCCTGATCAGCATCAGAAGAATTGTACTAACTTATGAGTACCAAAATCAGGGGTAAAATAACCACAAGCTGGCCCATGTCTTCAGTACTTTCTGGTTTTGTATCCCTCTGTTTTGATATCAATAAACTATAACTGGGTTATTTCCCTATGAGCATGAACTTATCTTTCACTTCCTTAAATCCCAGAGCCAGATGATACAAACCAGAGACCTCACCAGTGTTAATGAATACAGAGGACTATGGAGGTATCATGATAAGGACATTGCAGCCCTGACCAAGACAAGGAGACTCAGAAAGGCAGCACAAAGCACTGGAGAATGGGCATTTGTCTCACAAAGTCCCTGTCTGATACAACATAGAGCACTGGGCCACTCAGAAAGACCTGAGTTCAAATTTGACCTCAAACAAGTCATGTGACTCTGGACAAGTAACAACCTTTGTCTGCTTCAGTTTCCTTAGCTATAAATTAGGGATAATAACAATATCCCTCCCAAGGTTGTTGTGAGGATCAAATGAAGTAAAATTTGTAAAGCACTTGGTACAGTGCTTGGTCACTTAGTAAATGCTTGTTACCTTCCTTCTTCCTTCTTTCCTTCCTCCTTTCCTTGCTTCCTTCTTTCTTTCCTTCCTTCCTCCTTTCCTTGCTTCCTTCTTTCTTTCTTTCCTTCTTCCTTTCCTTGCTTCCTTCCTTGCTTCCTTCTTTCCTTCCTTCCTTCCTTCCTTCCTCCTTTCCTTCCTTCCTTCCTTCCTTCCTTCCTTCCTTCCTTCCTTCCTTCCTTCCTTCCTTCCTTCCTTCCTTCCTTCCTTCCTTCCTTCCAAAAGGCCATATACTAGCCTATAGCATTAACTTAATCAACTATATGCTATCATTGGAGTCCAGGAACATAGCTAGTCAAGAGCAGAGTAAAGCCTAGAAGAACCCAGGAGAACTGATGAATATATTGGCAAGTCTCCTAGTTTACTGAAATCTGTATCAAACATATCACTGTTAATTATTGGTGTTAAAAGTCAACGTTATTACTGGTGTTAAAAATGCTACTGTGCTAAGTGCTTTACAAATTTTACTTCATTTGATGCTCACAACAACCTTGTGAAGGAGATATTGTTATCATCCCTACTTTATAGCTAAGGAAACTGAAGTAGACAAAGATGGTTACTTGTCCAGTCACATGACTTGTTTGAGGCTAGATTTGAACTCAGATCTTTCTGAGTGGCCCAGTGCTCTATGTTGTTGTTGTTATTGTTCTGGTCCGCTCTTTTGACTGTATGTGTGTAGGAAGCACAGAGCAGGAAGCTTCATCTACCGCTCCAGATCAACAACTTATCTATACTTTATAGCTTTAGAGAGTTTCCTAGATACACTGAAAGCTTCGGTGACCTGTGCAGGATGTCACAGTCATTATGTGTCACAAACAGAACTTGAACCTAGCACTTCCTCACAGTGAAGTCAGTTCCCTGATCACTATCCATACTGCCTCTTATTATTGTATATGACCTCTAACTGGCAACTCTAGTGTTTGGTTAACCAGAGGCACTTAGGGTACATTAATTTTTATTAAATTACCTTGACTTAACACATTAATTAGCCTCCAATAGGTATATCCTGTTTCACTTCATTCAAGGCTCATCCAATGGCTTTTCCTCTTGGGGTCACTTTGTTCTTTCTTGATAGTGCTTAGAAAGGGGGGTAGTATGTAGCATGGCAGAGCAGATGGCATTACAAAAATGAATGCCAAGTGAAATATCAGAAATGGAAGCAAGGATGCTATAGGCATTTGGCAATAAGTAGGTTTCTTGGTGAAGACCAAGAGGGTAAATGTAGCTATGCCAAGAGGTTAAGTGGTATGGAGGGCCAGCTAGTAGAAGGCCTTGAAACAGATGGTTCAAAATGTAGATTTGCTAAAGAGTCGGTTGGGAATCATTACAGAGTTTTGAGTCAGGAAATGACATAGTCAAAACAATTAATAAAGAATATAATTCTCACTGAGCATGAACCCTCAACTCTTTTTGACAGATAAGTTACACAGAAGCTCATTTTAGTCTGATTTTTTTCACAATAATATTTTTAACTCATCTCCATTTTTCTCCAAATTTTGCATTAGGGAATAAAAGCCATGTCAGAAATTCAACATAACTAAGGCTATAGTTAACATATAACACATACTAGGCTGGCCCTGGGCAAAATCTTAAAGTAGGTGAAGTTTGCCTTTGGCACCCTTCTAACTCCCCTTTGTCATTTCCCCTTTTATTCTTCCTGTTCCCACCTCCTGATGTCCCTGTTTCCCAGGAATTCAGAGCCTTCAGATTTCTTTCTGATTACCCAAAGCCTGGACAGGCCTTAGTGCCCTGATTTGTCCAAGTGGTTGATGGAAAGCATCTGATTAAACTAATTCACAGAAATATATGGTTAACACCTTTCTTAACTTTCTCGGGAGTATTTGTCTTTTAAAGAAACTGATCAATATATCAATTAAACTTATAACTGATAAAATACCAGTAAATGTGATAAAATGAAGGGGAGAATTTATGGCAATTCCTTCTTAATTTAAGTAAAATATTTTGAAGGATCTTTTTTTTTTATATCTTTTGAGTGTCACTCCAAATAGGTAGTCACCTACTCTATCAACATATAAGGCCAAGACATGGCATCCCACCAATGATGTATTTTTTTTTTGCTTTTTGGAGGGCAATTGGGGTTGAGTGACTTGGCCAAGGTCACATGGCCCCAAATAATGTATTTTCTGAGTCAAAAATGAATAAAAGAGGGGCGGCTAGGTGGCGCAGTAAACAGAGCACTGTCCCTGGAGTCAGGAAGACCTGAGTCCAAATCTGGCCTCAGACACTTAACATAAAAAACTAGCCATGTGACCTTGGCCAAGTCACTCAACCCCAATTGCCCTCCAAAAAGCAAAAAAAATTTAAAAAATGAATAAAAGAAAAAAATTGCTTTAATAAGAAACAGTATAATATAGAGAATAGAGAGCTGACCTCAAAGTCAGGAAGATCTAGGTTCAGTTATCTAAACTCCAACACAAACTAACTGTGACCTTAGCTAAGAAACTAACAATCTTAGTACATTGGGAAATTTTCTAAGATTATAAATTGCAATAAAGGTAATAATTGCAATGATATAGGGAATTTTCTATGTCAATGAAATCACATGTCCATGATACCACTGCTAGAGCTGTAACTCAAAGAAAGACAAAAAGAACTCATAAGTATAAACATTTACTATAGCTATTTTCATAGTAGCAAAGAACTGGAAACTAAGAGGGTGTCCATCATTTGGAGAATGACTGAATAAATTATGGTATTTGAATTCAATGGCATACTATTGTTACCTAAGATATAAAGGGACAGCTACAGTTGACTGTGTACCAGATCATCTTGCTTGTCTCCTGAGGAACCTATATGTGGACCAAGAAATAACAGTTGGAACTGAACATGGAACAACTGATTGGTTTAAGGTTGGAAAAGGAGGGGTGGCTAGGTGGTGCAGTGAATAGAGCACTGGCCCTGCAGTCAGAAGTACCTGAGTTCAAATCAAGCCTCAGACCCTTAACACTTACTAGCAGTGTGACCTTGGGGAAGTCACTTAACCCCAATTGCCCTGCCTTCCCTCCTCCAAAAAGAAAAAAAAAAACATTAGAAAAGGAGTACAAGGTTGTATATTCTCACTTTATTTAACTTATATGCAGATTACATCATGTAAAATGTCAGCCTGGATAAATCAAAAGCCAGAATTAAGGTTGCTGGGAGAAATATCAATAATCTTGGATATGCAGATGATACCATTTTGATGGCAGAAAATTAAGAGGAATTAAGAAGCCTCTTGATAAGGGTGAAAGAGGAGAATGTAAAAGCTGGGTTGATATTTAACTAAAAAAAAAACCAAAGAACTATGATCTTGGCAATGGGTCCCATTGCTTCCTGGCAGATAGAAGGAGAAGAAATGTAAGCACTATCAGATTTTATATTAGGCTCAAAGATCACAGCAGATGATGACTACAGCAGTGAAATAAAATGGTACTTGCTCCTTGCAAGGAAAGCTACTAACAATCAGAGACACCACCTTGCTAACAAAAGTCCATATAGTCAAAACTATGTTTTTTTCCAGTATCAGTATATGATTATGAGAGTTGGACTATAAGGAAAGCTGAGGGCTGGGGAATAGATATTTTCAAATTATGGTGCTGGAGAAGACTTTTGAGAGTCCTTTGGACAGCAAGGAGATCAAATCAGTCAATACTTTAAAGTAATTCAGATTAGTCACTGGAAGGTCAAATACTGAAGCTTAAATACTTTGGCTACATAAGAAGAAGATAGGACATTTTGGTAAATACCCTGATGTTGGAAAAGATTGAAAGCAAAATGAAAAGGGAAAAACAGAGGATGATATGGATAGATAGCGACATAGAAATAACGAACATATGAACTTGGACAGACTTTAAAGATAATGGAGGATAGAGTCCATGAGGTCACTGTAGTAAAGCCCCCATTTTGTGAACATCTCCCATTTCTCCCCATCATAGGATAGCTGTCTAGGAAACCTGCCCAAACCCAACAAAGCCCACCTAGTTAGCAAACCTGCCAAGTAAACCTGCCCAAACCTGCTACCTGGAGCCCATAGTCATCCCCTCAGCTGCCACCCTCCTCTTCCCCCCTGCTGTTCTCAAAATAGATTTGGGAACTTTCCAGTTGGCCAACAAACTGACCGCTGGGCAACCATTGTTAGGCAATGAACTGATTGCTACCTTTTGGCTTCTATATTTTCCCTGCTTGCATAGCAACTAAGTTGTGGTTTCCCCCTGGTAATAGCTATGTTGTGACTTTTGTCCATATAAATCCCAAGAAAATGCTTCTCAGGGCTGCCTGATTTGGTTGCTGACCCCTGGCAGTCACCAGCCTCCTTATGCTCCATGATTAAAACTTCACTTAAAATGATTAATGGTCTCATCTTGCAATTTCTCATTACAATAATCACAAAGAATCAGTCACAACTGAACAACAAGTTCCCATGAAACCTAGGAAGACTCATATGAACTGATGAAAAGTGCCATAAAACAAGAAGAACATTTTACACACTAACAACAGCACTATGAAAATAAACAGCTTTGAAAGACAAGAACTCTGAGAAGTCCAGTGACTAACCATGATTCCAGAGACACAGGATGAACTCAGGATGTAGGGTACAAATGTGTTTTTAATGTGGCCAATGCAGGAATTTATTTTCTTTAACTATGCATGTTTGTTTTGAAGGGTTTCTTTTTCCTTTGTTTCCCCCAGTAGTGAAGGGGGGGGGGGGGGGAAGGGTGGTACTAGCGATGGAAAGAAAAGGAGAGAAGAGAATTGTTTTTGTTCATGGAAAACAATATTTAATCACAGGTCTGGGTCCTGTCCCTAGTTAATTTACTCCAGTATAAACTGTCTATTCAGAAGGGGGAAATTACCATGTTTAAGATTGACTATATTGAATAAACTATAACATTAATTGTTTAATTTATGCCTTGTACTAGGCTTCTCAGCTGCCACCTTGGAATTTCTTCAGACCTTGCAATACCTAGAAGGTCATTGACTAGTTATATCCATCTCAGGGTGTAGCGGCAAGCACCCTAGTGTACCCAGGGTGGCTGCTAGCATAGGTTCTTAGATCTGCTTTTTGAAAGGAAAGCAACTCAAAATGGGTTAACACTCTTACTTTAATCAATCAAACATCAGAGAATAAGCACAGAACACAAACAGAAGTTACAAGCAGACAGAGAGACAGATCAGCAGATAGGGCTTCCCACTGTCTGACCATTACATCTATACCTAATTAGTTACCAGAGAGGGAAGCACCAACATCTGGGTTTTCAAAGCTGGGGGGCTCAATGGCTGCCCAGAGTCTCATCTGACCAAATCACACAACTCTTCCCAAAGTGAGCCCCAAAGCAAAACCTCACATAAGGGTATATATAGCCTTCTCCTGGGTCAGAGACCATCACAACCCTTGTGACCCACTGCCCAATCACAAAGTAACAAGGTGTGGGTGTTCCTGAAAAACAAGCCTCCCTCCACAGGTTCCAGGTGAGCACATTCAGCCTATTAGGGGGCAGAGTATATTCTCAAATCAAGGAAGGTTCTCAGAGTCACTTAAGCCTATCAAAGGGCCAAGGGGCAGGGTTACTTCTGGTTCCCCTCATGACTTCTGCAATAGATAGTGACTGTAGTAGCAGGTCACAGTGGATTCTGCTACTTACTGACTCTGGTTACCATCAGGACCTTTGATGGAACCTCAGTAGATCTGAAATTCATATGGTTATGTGAGTACTCCTATCTTATAATACTTATTTACTTCAAATCAGGAAATGGCCAATACAAAGAAAAATCAGAAGTGTTATGTGTTCACAAACACATAGCAGCCACATGGGAGATGGCGTAGCCATCCATCCCTATAACTCAAAGCAGTCTTCCTGACTCAGAGACTCCCAAGAACAATGTGAGAGATGGACAGGTCACATTTTTTCTATTTATATTCAGTCCTGGCTTAGCCCCTCTTGAGTCATCAATACTTTTTTGAATCCATTAGATATTCTGGGGTTTTGTTTTGTTTTGTTTTTTATCATTGACACAGTAGCAACCCCTGAATCATTTGTGGTCAGAAACAGGCTTCCAAAGTACAACACGTCGGATGGAACCAGGCAGGGATTATCTGTACATGCTCTGTAGAATCCAGCAAAAGGGTCTAATCCAAGTGTGTTCCATCCTTCAAAGTAAAATTTATGAGTTCAAGGTGATAAACTATTATGGTTAAGCATTCTGAACTGGAAAATTGGTCTCCTGGTTTCTGGCTCTTCCTATAAATGAGATCTCTGATCTTTTCCAAAGGCTATTAACTGCCATGAGTCTCAAATGCCATGTTTAAAAAAACAAGATAGTATTGGATTAAATGATTTCTAAGGTTATTTCCAACTTTAGAGTTTTATGTTGCTACAAGGTGGCATAGTGGATAGAATGCTGGAATTGTAGTTGAAAAGGCCTTCCTTCAAATCCTGCCTGAACTAACTGTCAACCACCCTCTCTGTACCTCACTTTCTGGATCTGTAAAATAGGAGGATTGAGCTCTTTACCCTTTAGGGTCCCATCCACTCTAAATTTAAGGTCTAATGAACCCTTATAGCAATTCAGCCTTTTTGTCAATTTTTTTTTTATAGGCAAACATACTTTGAACCACAATCTATTCATTCACAACTGCCATCTCTAAACTTATCTATGCCAAACTAGAAGGATATTGTTCTTCTATTACAGGAGCCTTTGATTTGTTTAAGATTCATAGACTACCCCATATTAACCTAAGATTTACAAAATCAGCATGATTCACTGGAAGGAACATCAGACTCCTTAGAATCAGAAGACATGAGCTCAAATCCCAGTTTCCCCATATATATTATCTGTGTCATTTTGGGAAAGTAACAACTTCTTTTAATCTCAGATTTCTCATCTGCCTAATTTCTGATCTATTATTATTTATACTATGCCTTCTATATGTTGCAGTGTGCATCAAATTAAATGCATAATATTTCATACTTACCAAGAGTTATAGAAATTGTGAGCCACTACTGAATGAATTTCTTACCCAAATTTTTGCCTTAGTCTAAAGTTAGATGACATAGAATCGTATCATTATAGACACAAAACAGCATAAGAGCTTGCTATTTCTGGAACTACATATGTGTTTTTCATTTGGGTTTTATTATTTCCACCAGACTCTTATTTTTACAAAATGTCTAGCTATAATAATGATTATTGAAGCTTCTAAGAGAAATAAAAAAGCAAGAACTTAACAGCATCTTTTGACCAAGTAGACCCTTTAGAGAAAGCAATCTTAAGCTGAAGGTCTGGAATTTTCCCAGAATCCATTTTTCAAAATAGCGTTTTTTTAATTGAGTGCTATTCCCAAAGTGAGCATAACCATCTCACGAAAGAGGCTACTGAGCATTGTGAAACATCCCAAATTATAGATTCAGATTTTTATTTCAGCATAAGGGACATCGATCACTCTCTCATTTCACTTCTGTGGAAGCCATGCCTTCCCAAGAGTCAGTAGTTTCTAAATCAAGGAACCACGGCCTCCTCCCCCCATTCATAAAAGAAAATGGGTGGGGCTTAAGGGGATGGGGTAGGGATACTTGATTAATCAGAGAATCCCAACTCTTAACCCAGGAGAAAGCTGAAATATCCTAGAAAAACAATTGGCACTTTGAAGTGTGGTTAGGAGGTTTTAATGGCTCTCCCTTTTTTCCATATGTCTCCCTGGTGCACTTCGGCCCCAGGCAATAGATACATAAAAAAACTGCACACTCCAAATGAGATGAAATGAAGAAAATTCATTCCTAAATCCCTGGTGACTTTACGCCATTCTTGTAGTTGGCAAAAACTCCTCAACAGTGATAGCCTATCTACTTATATGAATCTTACTTTCATATTTGTGGATGATAATGAAGTTTAATTAATTAGAATTTCAGCAGAAGTGTTTTCCTTTCTGCCTGTCTATGGTTTATTGTATTCAGTAGAGGCTCAAAGTAGATTGGATAGAAATTTCAAAATACTAGATAACAGACATTTTTGATTCCATAGTACCAGTTAACAATATATCCAAACTATTTGACTTTCCCTTGACATATTTATGTGTATATTTCTCATTTAAAGGGTATAGTGAATAAATAAAGAAAAAAAGAAACTTTCTAAAAAGCAAGTTTATTATTAGTTCTTTTTTGGTGGCTTTCGCTGTTTTCTTGTGGAAATTTCTAGGCAGGAGGTAATCATTTGCAAAGACAATAAATTTAAAAATGGATTAGATCATATACTAAATCATGCAAACTACTGTGTTACAACACATGCAAAAAATTTGACTTGTAATTCATATTTCTGCAAACATGCCAGTCAACTAAGTGAGTTGAGTTAAAATAATTAACTTATTTAGACCATATTCCCTTTAGTATTCAACTTTACAAATTATAATGCAAATTTAATAACTTTTATAACCTTAGGGGATTACTTTGTTCCACTGTCAGTCAATATTTATATTACATGCATACAACTACCAACTCTATAAAGATATTCTTACAGATTATGTAATATTTTCTCCACACTATCATGTTAATTCCCCAATATTATTAAACAAAAGAACCCAACTCCACTGAATGCTAGGAAATGTGATTTTCCATAAAATAGTACTTTACACTTGCAACTCCAACACCCTGTGAGGTTCACAAGTGTCATTTAGTCCTCTATCCTCTTTCTAGCTCCACAGGGTACAATAATATCCACTTCGACTGTAGAAGTGAATAAAATGGAAAGTTAGCAAAATTTCAACCTTGGCAAATCCCCATAGTACCAGCCCACCAGACACACCTTCCAGGATCTGCAGATCTCTGCTGTCCCTTTACTTATCAAAATCCAATAAACACAGTATTTTTATGCAGGCCAAGGGGCAAATGCCTGATTATCCCTGCTATAATCTGACCTACTCTTCAGTGCCTGTGGGGCTAGGAAATGAATTCCTCTACTCCCATAAACCTTCAAATTTCCCTCTATAGGTTTATGACAACCTAGCTTCCAACCTGCAGAGAATCAAAATAAGTATGAAGGAGCTGTGCATATCTGTGAGTATTCTAACATGGAGTTTGATTTTTTTTTATAATACAGAAAATGCAATTTTACTATAACCTTTTCTCTTCCTAGTTGTTTTTTTTTTATTTACTCAACAGGAAAATGAAATTGTTTTTTATTTGAGTATGGAACTTGGAAGTGAGAAAATGAACATGTCTCTAATATTCCTATTTTTTTTTAGTCTATCCCAGTACCAGGAACAGCTCACTTCTGTCTACATTTTACCCCCATTGGATAGATGTTCCTTTTTATTACAATGAACTTTGGTAAACCTAGGCACATCTTTTATTAGTTTGACAAATAACACAAATATTTTATGAAGAAATTTTTTTGGGGTCAGGTCTGCTAACAAGGTTTTTGAGAAGGAAATTTGTATTTAAACTACATAGGTAAAAAGATAGAATATTAGGACAATTACCCAGTTACTTTAGTGGTGGGAATGAGAAAGGTCCTTATACCTTATACAAGATGTCCTGGGGCAGCTAGGTGGTGTAATGGATAATTTGGAATCCAGAAGACTGATCTTCCTGAGTTCAAATCTGGTCTCAGATACTTACTAGTTGTGTGACCCTGGGTAAGTCACTTAACCTTGTCTGCCTCGGTTTCTTCATCTGTAAAATGAGCTGTAGAAGGAAATGGCAAAACACCAGTATCTTTGACAAGAAAACCCCAAAATGGGGTTGGGAAGAGTCAGACATGACTGAAAAAACAAACAAAAATAACAACCAGTCCTAAGTCTTCTAGATTGAGTTAGTGCTATGTGGCTAAGTCTACCTTAACTAAATACTTGTGAGGCAGTTGTTGAGGTTTGTCCTGAATTATATTGTTCACTTACCTAGTTAACTCTGAAGGGTGATCACTCCTGATTTAGCACACTGGATGGGCAACATTTGCTTGTCTTTAATCCTCATTTGATATTTTTCTTAAAGTTTATAGATTAATTTCCTCAGTGAGTATGCATTCTCTTTGTCTTCTGGAGCTGTACTTAATCTGTGTCCAATCATGACTATTGTCATAATAGTAACAGCTAGCATTTATATAGTGCCATAAGGTTTGCAAAGCACTATCCATATATAACAATACCAGCATGGTGGTCACTGTGCTCTAGGTACTGTACTAAGTGCTTTACAATTATTCATTATCTCATATAATCCCCACAACAATCCTGGGAGGTAGGTGCTATTATGATCCCTGCTTTATAGAAGAAAAAACTGAACCTCAGAAATATTAAGTGGCTTTGCCCATAAAGGGTCACACCGCATCTGAGGCAGAAACTGAACTCCTATTTTCCTGATCCCAAATCTGGTACTCTTATTCATTATACCATATAGTTGCCTTGGGTTTACAAAGAACTTTACAAATGTTATCTCATTTATTCTCATGGCAACTCTAGGGTAGGTGCTATTATTAGCAAATAATGCTATAATTTCATTATTTTTAATTAATGATCTATTTATGAGCTTGATGTCTCTTCTAAGGTTATTACAACTATATTTATGGGCTTGATTTCCTAGTTCATATATATATATATACACACATACATATATACACACAAACATATGCATATATAAGTACACATAAACATGCATTCTCACACACACAGAATCACTAGGATATAGAAGGAAAAAAAACAATTTTTATATTTACCTCCAATCAAGCCCATAAGTATAGCTGTATTCACCATGTAAAAGATATTCCCAGATTCTAAAAGTAACAAGGAGGGCTATAGTGGGGAGAAAATCACTGGACAGCCATTCAGAAAATCTAGATTCTCCTTCCTGATCTGTTACTGAATTTCTGTTCAGTCTTGGGCAAGTCATAACCCATCTGGCCTTCTGTTTCATCATCTAGAAAATGAACAGGTTGGACAAGATTACCTAAAGCTCTAAGATTCCATAATTTCCATTTACAAAAATACATTTCTCTATGTCTGGAGAGCTTTTCCCACTAACAAGACTCAGAAATTTAAATGGATAAGATAGATATTTCATACAAAAATCCACAAGGTCACAAGTTATTCATACCCATTCTATGTGACTCTTCTCCATGGTCATAAGTTTACCACAGAGGCCTATCAAATATGCTAGGATGTTTCCTCAAGTTCTCCAAAAGCTCAAGGATACACACAGGCTATTCACTGATTATCTTTTTTTTTTTTTTTAACCATTCACCCAACCCATCTTCTTTTCTGGTCATACATTTTATTGATATCATCCTTGATAGAATTTCCTTTTTTTTTAACGTTATGGCTACTTGTTAATATCCACCAAAGCCCTCTCCCTTACTCTTTGAAGCAATACTAAACTATCTTCCCTCTTCAGACACTGTAGTGATCTATGACCTGAAATTACACATCAATGGTAAATAATGATATTTTTAAAATGGCTCTTTAGGGGCAGCTAGGTGGTACATTGAATAGAGCACCAGGAGTAAAGTCAGGAAGACCCATTTTCATGAGTTCAAATCTGGCCTCAGACACGGACTAGCTGTGTGACCCTAGGCAAGTCAGTTAACCTTGTTTGCCTCAGTTCCCCCATCTGTAAAACGAGCTACAGAAGGAAATGGCAAACCACTCCAGTATCAGGAAAACCCAAAAAGGGGTCATGAAGCATTGGAAACAACTAAGCAACAACAAATTTTCACACTCATCAAGATGATGATACATTGATAAACTATGGGTTCTTAGAGCTTGAGATTATCTTATCCTGATGCAAAAGCTATCATTTTTCTATAGTTTTAAAGGCAGTGTAGAGTACTGGCTAGAGAGCCAGCCTCAGAATCAAGGCAATCTGGTTTCAAGTATGGCCCCTAGAATATACTAATTCTGTAATACTAGGCAATTCATTTTACCCTCAGGGCTGTCAATACTTTTCTAAAACCATAAGTTGAAGAGAAAGTGCTCTATAGCTATATCCTGAGGTTTTTGTGTGCGTGTTCAGTCATTTTCAGTTGTACCTGACTCTTTGTGACCCTATTTTGGGGTTTTCTTGGCAAAGAAACTGGAGTGGTTTGCCATTTCCTTCTCCAGTTCATTTTAAAGATGGGGAACTGGGGCAAACAGGATTAAGTGACTTGCTCAGGGACACACAACTAGTAAGTGTCTGAGGCCAGATTTGAACTCATGAAGATTAGTCTTCTTGATTCCAAGCACAGTACTTTATCCACTGCGCCACCTAGCTGTCCCTCCGGAACTTTAACATAGGACAAACATATAGTTATGTGACTTAATGTCTCTGTGAGGTTCTTTGACACTAGCATTAGCACATACAGTCTAAGACATCTAAGGTTTGAGAGTGGGCAAAAATATAAGCATGTATCTCCTTATCCTTGATTTAGACTGATATATTCCATATGCAATTATCTTCCTAATATTTCATATCATCAAAGTAGCACACACATCTTTATATCCAGATTGTCTTATATCCATGAAATAAATCATGTACTAGAACAAAACATCCTTCACTACATGTTCAGCTAGTTCATTAATGGACTCATAAATGTTTACTCTGATATTTTGTCTCTTACTTAACATATGTTTTAGAAGTTACACAGTAGTGGTTTGGCTTTTTTTCAGTTACTCTGATATATTTTGTGAATGAGTTTTAGCCAACTAATACATTCTGCATTTTGGACTCCTAATATACAATGAATCCAGTTACACAGTACAGAGCATTCTTAATATGTATTCAGTGCATATTTATAAGAGCTCCTTTGGAGCCATTATCCACGTATATAATGAATGTGTATTAACTGGATAATAGATTTGCATATTATGAGTTCATCATATTGAATGCATAGTAAACTCTTTATAAAATGTAGTTGTGATACTAAGGTACTCTTCACTTAAATTCCTTACTTAAAGTTTTGCCTTTTGTTAAGGACTCTCTTTCAAATTTCTCCAAATACAGTTAGTGGGAAACATTCATTTCCATAGACCTAGTGCTCCATTGTCAACTACATTTTGTTTTGAATTAGTCCTTGCCTTTTAGCACACAAAATAGCAACATCTAGGTAGAATTAGTGAATTCTGTTGAGATGCTCTATTATGTTTCCTTTGGGGGTATTTCTTTTCATTACACTAACTTTTAAAAAAAACCTTTTACAGATGTGAAAGTTCTGATAACTTTTTGCTAATTACCAAGTTCACTATTTGGAAATGAAATTGAATCTATAGCTGTTTCATTTATAAATGATTCTCATAGTTAGCAAGTAGTTGGCAACTACTGGTTGATTCTTTAGCTTTAAAACTACCCAGGAAAATTACCTCTCCATGAGATCCCATAGTACCCAACATCTTTAACTTTCTGAGGAATCTGCTAGAATTCTGTGGTGTACAACCAGCATTGCTGGGCAGTTGGAAACAAGAAAGAACATGCGTTTCTGGATGATTTTAAACGCCCCTGTGGTGTTATAAGGCCTTAGGCTGAAGTCTGAGTGACTTGAAGCAGTAAGGAAATGAAATAATTCTCTTGAACTACAAAGCTTGTTATGTCTCGTTGCTACTCTGAAATGAAATTTCAATGTAGTACAAAAGGAAACAGATTTCTGCATTCAAGGAGGCATTATTAACATGGGTATGGTGGCTTAGACGTCACTGGAGTCAGAAGGCTCCAATTGTGTGAAATGTTCTAAAGTTATTTCCCAGTTGAGACACTATTGCTTCAGAGACAGTAGTCACTGTTCAGTAGTAAACTCATGTGATTAATACAGAATGTCAAATGTCACATGTTTATAACTCCATAAGTAAATAGAATAATGTGCCAAGGGTAAAATGAAGCTGTCATAACACCCAAAGTGAGATAAGCCTTCTCAGTTGCCTTTTGCAAGGTGGAACCCGGGTCAACACAGTGACCAGATTACTTTCATTAGGGTATCAGTAACAGACTGATGATCGAGGGAATCATTTAATTGAACATAAAATGAAGGAATAAGTCAGGAATGTTTCAGTATTTTCACTTTCTGAAACAACTATTGTTATAGCAGCCATGTGGGTCCTACTAATTTATTGTACTCATATTTTTAATAAGCGGTTCATTGGAAATCCTTTAAAACTGCTGTATCTAAGTGCAGTTTCATTGAGTGTCATTTAGTCAAAATTTCATATATTTAATTCTATTAGAATTACTATAGCAATAATACACATGACAATAATAAAATTGAATAGTAAAGATGAAAAGCTTTTTTTTTTAAAGACTAAGGCAATATGGCCATGGTATAACAGGAATAACACTGGACCAAGTGCAAGTTGGGAGACCCTAATTCTCATTCCAACTTTATCCCTAACTAGTTGTATGATCTTAGGGAACTAGTGCATGCAACTCTGATAGAAAGTTAAATACTATATATATTTTTTGGTCTGGATCTGTGATTTCTTTGGTGGTTTCAACCCCTGTGGTTAAAACTCCTCCCACTATACAAACATTTAGATCTACAACTCCCTTTTAATTTATTATAATCTTAGACAGTTATCAGGAGCATTGAGAAATGATTTACCCATGATTCAGGTGTCAGAGCAGGATTATAAACCCAGGTCTTCTTGGCTAAAAGGCAAGCTCTCTATCCCTTATACCACAGTGATACAAATTCCATATTGGAGCTTCTAAATACTGTTTACCTGGATTTGCATAATTTTTAGCTCAAAGAGAAAAAGTGAACCAAAACCAAAAACCAAATGAGAATAATAGATCTAGACCTGGAAGGGACCTTAGGCCATCTAGTCCAACCCTTTTCTTTTATAGTTGAAGAAACTGAGGCGGTGAGAGGGCAAGTGACATGGTCACATGAAGTATCAGAAGTAAAATTTGAACCAGGATTCTCTACTCCTAGAAACACTACTCTTTCTAGCATTCCTCATTGTCAATAGCATCCAATTCACTAACCATAAACTTCCTGAAGGCTTAGCTAAACTTTGTGCTTCCTTTAATTCCTACCACGGTGCTCCACATAGAGAATGCCTTTAGTAAATGTCTGTTGAATTAATGAATTCTGGCAAATAGAATTATCATTCTTGAAAAGAATAGTAAAAAAAATGCAATAGATATGACCCAAATTTGGGTTGAGAATAAATAAAACTCCATTGTACTTATTTTCTCTATCACTTTCTTAAGTATAAAATTTTTTTTTTAAATCAAGTTCTAGGGTCAGCCAGGTGGTGCAGTGAGTAAGAGTGCTGGCCCCGACATCAGGAGACCCGGGATCGGTTCTGGCCTCAGATACTTGGCACCCACACAAAATAACTGGCCGTGTAACCTTGAGCAAGTTACTTTGCCCCAATTGCTTAAAAAAAGAAAAAAAATCAAGTTCTAATTTGTAGCATTTTTTTATTTCTGAGGTTTGAATGCTCATGGTGAAAATTTAACAATGACTCTCACGAGCCAGCAAAATGGTTCCAGTACACTCCTGTGAATGATTTTAAGCAATCACTTTAATCACTTCACCTCAGTTTCTCTTATCTTTAAAATAGTGACAATAACACCTGCATTACCTACCTGACAGGGTTGTTGTTAGAAAAGCACTTTTAAGCTCTAAAGCATCAAAGAAATATGAACTTCCTTCAGTTCTTTACACTTTCTCACCTCCCACATTTAATCAGTTACCAGTTCTGCCCATGGTGTTTCTAACCAGAATCTTGTAGTTTCTTCTTCTTCCACCTCTCCAAATGTTTAGTTTGTTATCCAGCAATTATCCAACCTTCCACTTCCTTTGACCACACTGGCTTGATTTTCATATATCTACAGTGACTAGTGGACAATCCTTATGTTCCAATGATAGCCAAAAAATGTCAAGATTCCTGGCAAGTTGGGTGGAACTGAAGTGCTGAACTCGAAGGAGGACACGGATAAGATTTTCCCTAGACCCCCCTATTTCTACTCCCATGGTCACTACCCTTCTAATTGGACTATCTCCATCTAATCTTTGCATTCTACAATCCATTTCCAACATAGTGGCCAAATGAATATACCTTAAGCACAAGAATGATCTTGCCATTACCTTGTTCAAGAAGCTTCAATGGTTCCCTATAGTGTCTTTGATAAAATGCAAACTGCTCTGTTGGTATGTAAAAACCCTTCACAATCTGGATCCAATGTGGCTTTCCAGGTTAATTATATATTAATACCACTCATGAGCTCTACATTCCAGTTAAATTGGAACTACTAATTCTTTCTCTCTTTTTTTTTTGTAGTTTAATGTATTTTAATAGCAAACTTACAGGAACAGCACAGAAGACAGACAACATTAAAAACATGTATTTGCATGTAGGACAACTCAGTTAGAAAAGTATAGTGAATGGATGGAATCTACCGTGTGATAAAAATGCTACAAACACCATTTAGTTGCCGCCAATAAGAAACTTACTTAAAAAAAAAATCCAAATGCTGGCATTGTCCAGAAAAATTTTACAGATTTATTTATAATTGTTATGAAGTTGAATTGCTGAAACTTGTTCACGGAAACATTTTTTTGACCACATTAATGTTTTATGTCCTTGCATTTATATTCAAAATTCACACACAAATGAAAATGGAAAAAACTTGCCAATGCCTGATTATGTCCCCCATTTTTCCATTCGCAATCATATACTTAGGTACCTTTTGACCCCATGGGAAAAAAATATCTAACGTTCAGAACTACCAATGACAGGAAGAAGAGATTTTTTTTTTCTGTTTTGAGAATGCAGAATGTTTCCCATCATAGTGGAGTTTAAGCACGTTCTCCATGTATGCGGCGTGCTAGCTGGACATCTTTTGGCATGATCGTGACACGTTTGGCGTGGATAGCACATAGGTTGGTGTCCTCAAACAGGCCAACCAGATAGGCTTCACTTGCCTCCTGCAAAGCACCAATTGCTGCACTCTGGAAGCGCTGACCTGTTTTGAAGTCCTGAGCAATTTCACGCACCAGACTCTGGAAGGGAAGTTTACGAATCAGAAGTTCGGTGGACTCCTGACAACGTCTGATTTCATGGAGAGCCACAGTACCCGGCCTGTAGCAATGAGGTTTCTTGACCCGTCTTGGGAGCGGCTTTGGTAGCGAGCTGCTTCCTGGGAGCTTCACCACCCGGGGATTTATGAGCAGTTTGCCTTATACACCCCCCTTCTCTTTCGGCTTGGGCTCGGAGAGCGAGAGGCGGCCCTAGCGCTGGAGAGCTACGGCGGCGGCAGTTGAGAACACCTACTAATTCTTTTTTGCAGAAAATATTCCAGCTCCTCCCTCTTGTGCTTCTCAACAGGCTGTCCCACGTGCCTGGAATGATCTCTCTCTTCACTTCCACCTCTTAGAAATGCCTTCAAGACTCAGCTCATGTTGCCTCCTTTGTTGTTCAGTAATTTCAGTCGTGTCCAACTCTGCGTGGCCCTATTTGGGGTTTTCTTGGCAAAGATACTGGAGTCATTTGCCATTTCCTTCTCTAGCTCATTTACAGATGAGGCAAACAGGGTTAAGTGACTTGCCCAGGGTCACACAGCTAGTCAGTACCTGAAATCACATTTGAACTCATGAACATGAGTCTTCCTGACTCCAGGCCCAGTCCACCGCACAGTCTAGCTGCCTCCTACATGAAGGATTTTTTTTTTTTTAATTTCCCCAGTTGTTAGTGCCTTCTCTCCCCTGTTACTTCTTATTTGTCCTATACCCACCTTGTAGGTTCCTTGTCAGCACGGATATTTCTGTTTTAGTCTTTGTGTCATCAACATCTACCCTTAATAAATGTTTGTTGAATGAACAGCTTATAAGACATAAATGATGCATAAATAAAAGTTCATATAAAATGCTTAGGTTGCTCAGAATCCCAGAGAATATCTGAGGGAATTGTAGGAATTGGGATTGTAATGTTCTCAATAGCAACTACATTTTCCCCACCCAATAGCCAGAGGCTGTAGCTTGTTCTCATTAATATCAGATTCAGCAAATGCCTCTCCTGGCACTGACTCATTCCCAATCTGCTCCAGCCTGAGAGACAATAGAAAGAAAGACCATTGTTCAAGGATGAATATGGTCGTTTCTGATATTCCCTTACTTTTGTCACAATCATAGGAATTTGGTTACACTTGAAAAAAAAAGTTTTATTTTATAATATAACTTTACACATGTCACATTTAAAAAGTCAAAAGTGAAAGATTTCTGGTGTTCAGTGCTATTTGTGGGTGGTTGAGCATTTGAAGAGGGCCTGATTTATTCCTTGTCTACAGTCATCCAGTAATTATCCAAACTTCTACTTCCTTTGATTACACAGGCTTGATTTTCATATATCTTTAATAACTAGTAGACAGTCCTTATGTTTCAATAACAGCCATGAAATGTCAAGACTCTCAGCAAGTTGGGTGGATCCCCTGTGCTGAACTTGTAGGATCACATGGATGGAAGTTGTCCTGTATACACAGGCATGACAAAGTTGTGATAGGAATATGCACATTGGTGAGATCATAGATCACCTATATACTGGAATACTTGTACAACAGTATATGACGGTAATCATCATCATCTAGTATTTTTAGTTCTTTATGTTTTACTAATTGCTTTACCAATATTATCTTATTTGATCCTCTCAATAATTTTGGAAGGTAGGTCCTATTGTTATCCCCATTTTACAGAGAAGAAAACTGAGGCAGACGGAAGTTAAGAAACATGCCCAGGGTCACAAAGCTAGTGTCCTAGGCTATATTTGAATTTCAGTGTCCTTGACTCTTTCTTCCTCAAGATAAATTATCATTCAAACATCCACATATACCTTACTATATCTAAAATTCCAAATCACAAGTAAGTCCATGAAGGTTCAAAAGGAAAATTATCTTCTTTCCTTTATATCCTTCTCTTTCTTACTCCTTTTCTGAAAAGTCAAGGAAGACTAGAAGAAGATAGCAGAACCAAGAAACCATTACTCTGAAAGAACATAAGCTTCTATAATGTAACTCTAACCCTAATTAGTGAGAAAATCTAAGGAAATAAGAAGGGGCCAAGAGAGTAGCTCTTGAAAAATGCTAAATTGTAGCTCAGATCAAGAGGTTCTTTTTTTCCTCAGATATTAAGAGGATTGATGTTGAATCCTGATTGGGAGGATATTTAGGTACTAAATTACTGGTGATATCAAACTCTTGAATTATAGGTAGCTTTAAAACAATATTCTGGAGTTATATTCAGGATATCTTTATCCTAATTTAGAATGGAGAAAGGGGAAGGGCATTGCCTTTCTGTATGTTTTTTCTTAGGCCTCAAATTTTCTGGCTTTACCAATGTTCCCATCCAATGTGGGCAGTTGACTTTTTGTTATTTGTTTATTTTTTGGAGACTGGATCTCCTTAGTGCCCAAGTTGGAAATGCAGTGCCTACTCACAGGCCATATACCTACTATTGATTTGTGTGTTAAAGCTCCTTTCTCAACCTTTGTAGTTTTGCCATTCCTTAGATAAGCTTTCTGGTACCCCTTCACTCCCAGGGATTCATTCTACTGGTGTCTCATTTAGTGTAGAAACCCAATTAGCTTTGACCACCAAAGCTCAGATCTCTTAAGGTCTAGCTATTCCCCAGCCTCAGTATCTTAACACAAATAAGAGGTGTGTGCTACAATTATAATGTAGTTACTGTAGCTTAAAGAAAACAAAACACTATAATTATTCCAATTCAAATGTTATAAACTTTTTTTTTTAACAGACCATATATCTAATTTCACTTCAATGACTTGGGTTAGAAGTTGAGTTCCTTTATTTTTCTTATTTTTTAGATTGTTAAAATACAGTTGAGGACCAAATACAGACAAATACAAAGACAGCTGAGGAACAAACAATGCACATTTTTTTGTATTCGAAGAAACCACTAAGAGTTACCTCTCTATCAGGCAAAGCAACCAAGAAATGAGTACACCCATGTATGAATATTCAAGATTGGTAAAGTTGCCTAAGCTTAGTAGACAAGCAACACAGCATCTCAGTAGACTTCAATAACACTGAAAACAGGATCTGTTAAATAAAGCCAGAATTACTTCCAGAAGCAATGTCTTTCTCAGCTGGGACTGATAATTGTGGCCACAGCTCCTCTGGGTCTTTTGGATCCTGGTGGTGGAATTAATCATTGCATTGTCCTTAGTGATGAATGGTAAAGTTGAGGAACCCATACTCTTTTTCTGGAGGAGATTTCCTTAAAGAATGGTGGCATTCCCACCCCCAACAGTCATGAGGTATGGGCTCTGGGATCCCCTTTGAGCTCTCCTTGAGTCTTTGAGGTACAGGCTTCTGGGAACCTCCCTTGGACTCTTGATTAAATCATCCCATTTGATAAGGCAAGTCTGTTACTAGACTCCCACCCTGAAACTGTCCTAGCCCACCAATGTTTTTGGTCTCTAGGTGGCTTCCCACCCTTAATCACTCATTGACCTCATTAACTCCTCCTGAAGACCCTCCCCAAATTCCTCCTCTGGACCACCCCTGGATTCCTCCCACAAACTTATGTATATAAGACCCTGTCTTGGCTTCATGTTTGTGAGAGCACCATAGAAGGGTGAGATTACCATAGAATGCCATAGAAGAGCTAGAGACACTTAGAATGACCTAGCACAGACTTACTCTGTGTCTAATGCAAGTGAACTTTTAATAAATTTTACTTTTCTTTGGCTGAGAAGACTTGAGTCGAATTTGTTTGGCAGGACCCAGCTTGTTGGTATTTTGGGGTCTCGAGAGCAACCCTAACCTTCTTAGTGGGTTACCCTCTTCAACAGGGTGTTGTGAAAATTCAGCAAATTTATAAGGATATTTTTCAAAAGTCTAACTTTGGTGCCATTCTATATCTACAAATATTTTCCTTTAATTATGATAGTCAGAGGTGGTGACTTCTTCATTTGCCTCAGCATGACTGGATGACTTTCAGCTTTATTGGACTTGTCCCACAGTCTTGTTTCAAAGTCAACTAGGTTCCTATTTTAAGGCTAGATCATTTCGGTCTTTTCACTTAAATGAAACCATTTATTATAAACTTAATAACCTAACATCAGTAGAAACCAATTCAATGCCTTTTGCAACTATTCACTAAGATATATACTTCAAGCTGAAAAATGTCATAACAACTTCCTCTAACTCCAGACACTTCCTCTAACTCTCAAATGAGGTTAGCGAAGTTCATTCCCAGTCACTCTATTCTTTTTGTATAGCCATAGTTAGTTCTTCAAACCATTAATCAACAAAGCACTAAATAAGTACTTAACTCTGAGTGTCAGACAGGATTAAACACTAAGAATGCAAAGATAGTTTTTCCCCTCAGGGAGCTTACATTCTAACATGGGAGATAAGACAACATACAAAACTTCTGGCTACCTAGAATCTTAGGCTCTGGGATTCTAGTTTCTGAAAGATGAACTTCTATCTAATCTTGCCCAGAATCTCACCATTCTTCTGCCCAACAATTTCCAAGCTATGCACCTGGGCACTGTTCCATCCTTGCTTCTGGCTCCTTTTTATGATTTATCATCCTCAATTTGAATATAAGTAACTTGAGAACAAGGACCTTTTTGCTTAGGTACATATAGATCGTAGCACAATGCTATCATGTAGTAAGCCACCAGTTCTTGAAAATTTTGGTCTTAGGGTCTCTTTAAATTTAAAATTTAAGGACCTTAAAAAACTTTTGTTCAAGTGGGTTACATCTGTTGATGTTTACTGTATTATAAACTAAAACTAATATTTTAAAAAAATATCTTAATATTCATTTTAAAATAGTAACAAACCCACTATGTATCAACGTAGCATGTTGTATGAAAAATAATTGTTTTCCAAAATAAAAAAAAATTAGTGAGAAAAGTAGAATCGTTTTACATATTTTTGCAAATATCTTTAATGTCTGACTTAATGAGACAGATGGATTCTTGTATCTGCTTCTGCATTCCATCTTCTGCAATATGTTTTTTCAGTTGAAACATATGAAGAAAATCTGGCCTGATACAGATATGTAGTTGGTAAAGAGAGGAGTATTTCTATAGGCCAATGACATTTTAGTATTATTTTGAAAATAGTTTTGTTTTCATGGATCTCCTGCGACTCAGGGACTCCTAAGGGTCCTTGGACCACAAATTGAGAATCACTATAGTAAGCACTTAAATGCTTTATCATCATCATCACCACCTATATACATAAGAATATACAGTATATATACATGATGAACACAAGGTAGTTTGGGAGATAGAGCTAGTAGGATCCCTGAGAGGATCAGAAAAGCTTTATTAGAAAGTGATGCCTGAAATGAGTCTTAAAGGAACCCAGGGTTTCCAAGAAGCAGTAAGAGTTAAGAAAGGAGTGTATTCTAAGCATGGATTTCAGCTACTGCAAAGAAATTTCTTCTTCTTCTTCCACTGTTTTCCAATTACACTCAAATAACTAATATTTCCCAATTTTATAGGTTTATTAAGCACTAACCTTTTATATGCATTTAGCTGTGTGCATGATGTCTCTTCTGTTTCACTTATTTATTTGTTTTTGCCCATCAAAAGATAGTTTTGATAGTTACTTTGTGACACATTTTTTTTTTTTTTGCTTTTTGGAGGTGGGGAAGGTAGGGCAATTGGGGTTAAGTGACTTGCCCAAGGTCACAGGGCCAGTAAGTGTTCAGTGTTAAGTGTCTGAGGTCAAATTTGAACTCAGGTCCTCCTGTCTCCAGGACCGGTGCTTGGTGCTCTATTTACTGCCCCACCTAGCCGCCCCCATCTTGCTTGACTCTTGACCATAGCAAACCAACACAGGATGCCCAAACGTTGTGCTTAGGGCCTTCCTCCTATATCCTGACATCAGGAGGATACCAATGAAGAATGGGGGGCTGTCCTGTTATCCCTTGCTCATGCCAAATGACCAGCCCATCTTTTTATTCCATACACAATATTTTTAAAAATAATTATACTTATGAAGAATTTTATAGTTGTATTATAGTTTATAGTTGTATTATAAAATGCTTTACTTGTTTGCCCCTCATATATACTCACTTGCTCCTGAAAACAGTCCTGTGAGGTAGAGAATAAAGGCATTATTCTCATTCTGTAGATGAGGAAACTCATGCATAGAGAGACTGTAAGGAAACCACTTTGTAAAACACAGACTGCTATATGTAAATCTAAGCTATTTTTATTAAGTGTTATTATTATCCCAAGTAGCACGTGGAAGATTTGGGATTAGAACTTGGATCTTGCAATTTGTCCTTCCTTCTCGAAGAGGACCGTGGCATCAGGGAGATGATAACATGACTTGTAGTTGACTTGGATTTGAGTAAGGTGCAAGGTCACCAGGCTCACTTTCTCCTCCAGATCTGTTCAGTAACTAGTAACTAGTAACTGTTTCTCTTTTGGCTAGCAACCCTAAGGTTCTTTCCCTCCCTGTTTGATTTTTTTTTTTTTTATTAAAGGGGTCATCCTTTGACTCACTTCTTAAAGAGAATTCACTGAATGGATGTTCCCTCACTCAGAGTGAGAACCTGAAAAGGTCTTAGTCTAAAAGGGTCAGGGTCTCCCATTTCATCCTGGGCCATCTCCAGTCATCCTGATGAATATCTGGCCACTGAACCCAGATGGCTCTGGAGGAGCCTGATGGCCTGGTCCTCTTCTTGAAAGAAGGACAGACACAACCTGTGAATAGTCTCCTCTCCTCCCCTCCTCTCCTTTTTCTACCCCTCTGTTTAGGGTGTTCTGCCCAAAGGAGGGTACATTTTGAGTATAATGTGAACCGTGAGCAAAGAACTATTTGTCTTCTGTTATCTCCTGTCCACACCTGCCCGGAGCTATTTAGTTAGATCATTTCTCAAATGACATGGAACTATATTTGGGTGTTGAAAAACAAAACAAAAATCCACTCACAGTCACTCAGAGATCTTTTGGAGGTGAAATAGTGATGATTTATGTAAAAAACATGACTGACTAATAGCTAGCATGCTATTCCTTTTATATATATTATATAAATTATATATATATATAATATATAAAAGGAATATATATATATATATAAAATATAAAAGGAATACACACACATATATTCCTTTTGGAACTAAAAAAACTAGGCAAACAAAACAAAAAAGAATAATTAAAACAATTGAAACCAAATTCACTTAAGATATAATGGATAGAATAAACTTTGTGTAAACCAAAAAATCTTAGATGTTAAAAACATCTGAAAGTAAAGTTAGCTGGGGATCCTGGGATACAAATGTTCAGAAAATAAGACACTCTGGAATAAAGGTGATTTCATGTGGGGTGACGCAGGTGGGGTTGGGGGTTTCCTTGTTTATATACTTCTATCTATACATGCATATTAGGAAGGGCTAAATCAAATTAAAGACTAGATCTTTAATTGATGCAGTGAAAGACTGTGGCCTTTTCCACTGGTCTAACTCAGAAAAAATTTCTTGAAACTGCTGGGTTTTCATTCCTTTCACAATGCCTAAATTGCATGAAAAAGATTTCTGGAATCCAGTAGAGAATTCCAAATTATATGTAAGATTGTAGGATAAGAATACGGACTATTCTTGTGATTTTATTGAAATAGGAAACATCTTTATATGCAGATCGACACCTTATCAGCCACTTATGAGTCTTAATGAGTTGACCAGAGCAGAGGGGTCAAAATTATGGTCCTACAAGATCCCTGAGTTCAAGTTGGGCAGGAACCAGATTAAAACGTAATTGGAAAATATTTTTTAAAATAAATAAAAATATAACCAAATATAGATAATGTTAATATGTGCTTTTCTAAATTAGTATGCCCCCCACAGAGATCCTTATGTGTGGTTTAGTGGCCCATATTTCTGTTTGAATTTGCTGTTGTTTGTCTTTCCTTCTCAAAGAGGACCATGACATCAGGGAGGTGCATTACATGCCAGTGAATCGGGTTTAAATAAGGGAGGTTTGTTCAGAGTCATCAGCCTCACTTTCTCCTCCAGAGTCATCTGGGCCCAGTGGCTAAATATAGATGAGGATGACCAGAGATGGTCCTAGATGCAGTGGGAGACCTTGGCCTTTCCCACTGACCTAGGATTCTAAGAAGGTTATGTGATTTTACCTCTCAAGTCAGATTGCTTATTCCCTACTCCATGACCAAGGAGCTATAGACTACAAATAATTTAATAAGGAAGAAAATAAAGTGGTAAAAAGGAAGGAGTATAGGAATGAAAGAAGAGATGGAGATGAGAGAACGGCCTCTTTGTCTCTCCCTAATGTGTGAAAGATTTTCATTTCCAAAGAGACTCATAATAATTCATTATTTTCCAGATCTTTTAAATTTGGAAATGAATGGATTCTAGCTAGTTTTTCCTTGTTATACTTAATAATAAAATGACACCCACAATTTACAAACTGCTTTTCATCTTTAAAGTATTTTCCATGGAGGAAAAATAAAGGCAGACATTTTGTTTATTTTAAAACTTAAACTACATTAAAATTTTTAAATATCTTAAAGTATAAGGTTTTGGTTCAGTACCTTGATCTGTATAAAACTGGTTTTTATTTAGAGTGAAGGCCATCCTACTATACTGTTCTCTCTCCTATCTCCCAAATGTTAAATGCCTAATTACACAAAAATCCATGTGTCATTCATTAGTACTCAGATACCTTTAATAATAAGTTCAATTTCCCCTTGTACTTAAACATTATATTTAATGTCATGTTAAATTGTTTTCTTTTTAATTTGTATCATTTCCTTGTGATAAGTATACACACAATAGGTACTGAAGAAATGTTGAAGGACTCATAAAATACAAAAGAGATTACTAAGATAGTACTTGTGTGTCCTAAGTAATATCTAACACAACTTCTCTTAACCTGAGTTTTCTCAAATGTAAAAATGAGGGAGTTATTCAGGGATGGGGGAACCTGTGACCTGGAGGCCATATGTGGCCCTCTTGGTCCTCAAGTGTGGCCCTTTGACTGAATCCGGTCTTCATAAAACAAATTCTTTTATTAAGGGATGTTATTAAGAACAAATAAGGATTTGTTCTGTGAAGTTGGATTCAATCAAAGGGCTGCACTTGAGGACCTACAGCGCCACATGTGGTCTGGAGAACACAGGTTCTCCACCCTGGACTAGATGGTTTCTGAGGTTACTAATGACCTTATAAGTACTATTTTGTACCACTTAGAATATATGAAAAATTACTTTTTGCATGAAATTGTACTTATATAAATAGAACACAAATAATATTTCAGGATTTTACCATAAAATCTGGTTGATGCCAAAAATATCTGATTGATTTTGTGAATTTATCACATAAACATCCAATTAAATAGTAAATTAAATAGTAAAACTGGTCATTCAGATTTTTTTCCCTTCTATATGACATTTCACATATGTAGGATCATAGCTCTAGCAGTAGAGGTGATAGAGGTCATCTAATCCAACTTCCTTCTTTTATAGATAAGTAAACTGAAGCCCAGAGATGCTGTAATTTGTCCACAGTCTCATAGGTGGTAGTTGCTCAATTGTTCATTCTTGTTGGACTCTGTGACATGTGGAACAGCACACTAATACCTTCTATGGGGTTTTCTTGGCAAAGATACTGGAGTGGTTTGCCATTTCCTTGTCCATTGAATTAAAGCAAACAGTTAAGTGATTTGCCCTGGGTCATATGGCTACTAAGTGTCTGAGCTGGGTTTGAACTCAGGTCTTCCCGACTCCAGGCCCAGTGTTCTATCCTCTGAGTCATCTAGACAGAATTTGAACATAACTCATCTCTGACTGTAAAACCAGTAATGCTGTCCACTTTACTACATACCCCTGATATACCTCCCACTATGCATCGTCATGTGTGTATGCTGTTTAACAAATAAAACCCTAACGATTGACTGGAAACTTCATTTTTCATACAGATCTTTTAACTTCATTGAGATTACAACCATTGACTAATAATGTTATTGGCTAAAAAGAAGGGTTTGGCATTATTTCTTTGCTTTGCAGTGTGAAGGTCATATTTGGGCCTATGGTAGTTGGCTCCAGCCAATTTGTTTCTTTCAGTTTTATTTTTTATTGGTTTATAAAGACAGGAAAATGAAACAAAAGGAAAAGGAAGTTTACACTTATATTTTAAGTTACAGTTTATATGAGCATCTAACACGAGTGTTTTATTTAATTCTGCAGGTTGCTACCTTTCTTGTTTCCTGAAATATAATACCCATTAATCCATGTTTGCAGACACCTTGAAATATTTATTGAATAATACAATACAGATTCTAAAATGTAATCTTCTTTTATGAATACTGGCACAATCTAACCCAGCTCTGTAGAAGATTTAAGAAAAATGGCAGGGCAAGATCAGACACTGTTTACATCTCACCTCCAGCAAGATATAACTTTACTCTTGGCTGACCTTTAAGCAAAGGCAATGGTTATGTAACAGAGTAAGCTAAAAACTAAACAGGAAAAGGGGCACATAGCCCAGAATGAACTGCATACTTACAGTATTTGTTAAATTTTGATTTTTATCATGCTTCTCAAAAGGACACTGAAGTTTCCTATAACTGAAAATTTAACATTTTATCTTTCATATTTGAAGGTTTAAATGTAAATATGTCATTACTTAATTAAAGTAATTTGTGAGGTCATATGACATTCATAGAATATTCTGGGCATTTCACAGGGTCCTATCGTTCATCTGCTAACCAGCAAATAGTTCTAAATGAACTTAACTCTACCTTTACAAGCTCTCCTTCACAGCTGGTGAACATCAGTAGAAAACAAGATGCAGCCTTGATAAAGTTCTACAAACAAATTAAATGAATCATTCCCCAGTTAAGTCAAAGAGCCACAGAACCATAAAATTGGAAGGGACATTGTATTCCATGAAGCATATTCCTAACCTAGGGCAAAAATTTCCTTTACAATCAATACGTGGTTATTCATCCCTCCTCTCCAATGATAGGAAATTCACTACCTAATAACCAAAGCTCATTCTAGTTTTAGAATTGCTAGAAAATTCCTATAGTCCTTATGCTGAACCAAAATCTGCCTTTACTTTCCCCTTTTTTTTCATATTTATATTGTGCTTTATTGCTTACAAATTGCTTTCTTCCCAAAAACCTGATGGAATAGGTATTACGATTATCCCCATTTCACAGATAAGGAAACTAAGGCCAAGAGAATTTAAGGGTTTTAATAATATAAACTACTGGAATCTGACCTTGAATCAGATCTTCTGACTCAAAAAAGATTGTTTTTGTTGTTATTGTTATTGTTAGGAACTCTAGCTTCATTTGTATAGTGACCTTCAGGTGAGGAAACTTCTATTATACCTCTCTTTAAATTTCATCTATTGTCCTAATGCTTCCTTCTTGATCCAAATAGAATAAGTCTATCTGCCTTCCACATTTCAACCCTTCAGATAGTTGAAAAATAATAATCATGTTGCCTTCTGCATCTTCTCTTCTTCAGGCTAAACATCCAGTTTCTATAATAGATTGTTTTATGATAGCCATCTTGGTCACCTTTACATGTGCTCAAGATTGTGAATGTGGCAATCATCCCTGAATACAATACTCCCGATACAGTAATAGATCAGTGCAATAGGACTCTTCCTTTCCTGGTTTGGGAGACTGCTTTTATTAATGGTGTCTGATCTTGTGCTAGAAAGGCTACATGATATAGTCTTAGAGTCAGGAAAACATGGGTTCAGGTCTTGCCTCTCTCTGATACATATTAGCTCTGTGGCCATGGACAAGGCATTTAGCTCGCATTGTGCAATAAATTATGGACAAGATCACAGTAACCATCAGTGGAGGGAACTCCCATACTAAGATTTCCCTATATTGATGTAATCATAGATCTAAAAGCAGAGGTCATTAACTTTTCTGTGTTATGGATCCCTTTAGCAGTATAATAAAGCCTATGAATTTCTTCTCGGGATCATGTATTTAAATGCATAAAGCAAAATATGGGGTTGCAAAGAAAACCAATTATGTTAAAGTAAAAAAAAAAGTGTGTGGGTGTATAAGTTTTCCCAATTAAGCTCATAGACCATCCAAAATCTATCCATGGACCCTAGTGTAAGGGTTATGGGATTTAAAGATCTCCCATGCCCCATGGACGTGC